>NW_020698299.1:9978-10156 GCF_002925995.2 Terrapene triunguis | reverse complement strand
GAGCAGCGTGGGCCAGGGTAGGCAGGGAGCCTGCCTTAGCGGCTGCCAAGCTGCACCACCAACCGGGAGCCGCTGCAGGTAAATGCTTCCCGGCAGGAGGCCACACCTCAGTCCTGAGCCCCCTCGCAGATCCAGCACCCCATACCACCTTCTGCACCCCGAACCCCCTCCTGCACCC
>NW_020698299.1:0-9968 GCF_002925995.2 Terrapene triunguis | reverse complement strand
CTGAGCCCCCTCGCAGAGCCAGCACCCCATACCACCTTCTGCACCCCCAACCCCTCCAGCACCCCAACTCCCAGCCCTGAGCCCCCTCGCAGAGCCAGCACCATGTACCCTCTCCTGCACCCTGAACCACCTCCTGCACCCCAACCCCCAGCCCTGAGCCTCCTCCCAGAGCCAGCACCCCACATCCCCTCCTGCACCCCGAAACTCCTCCTGCACCCCAACCCCCAGCCCTGATTCTCCTCTTGTAGTCAGCATCCCAACCCCCCTTCTGCACTCTAACCCTGAGCCCCCGCCCAGAGCCAGTACCCTGTACCCCAACACTCTGCCCCATCCTGGAGCCCCCTCCTGCACTCAAACTCTCTCCGAGCTTGCACCCCTAAACCCCCTCCTGCACCCCAACCCCCTGCCTCAGGCTCAGCCCAGAGACCCCTCCCACACTGCAAACCCCTCGGCCCCAGCCCAGAGCCCGCACCCCCTCCCGAACCCCAACCCCCTGCCCCAGCCTGGTGACAGTGAGTGCGTGACGGTGGGGAAGAGCAAGCGATGGACGGGGGGGGGTATGGAGTGGGCGGGGCTTTGGGAAAGGGGCAGGGCCTCGGGGAACGGGGGGGGTAGATCCTGGGTTGCCCTTAAATTCAAAAAGTGAACTTGGGCATAAAAAGGTTGGAGGCCACTGGTTTAGCACAATGTCAGATAGCTCCTATATGCTAAGGTACAACTCGGGTTTGGGTCCTGCGTAATCAACACAGGCTTCCTACCTATGGACTTCACTCCCACACTGATCCTACTCCACACAAACCAGCTCCAACTTGCAAACTGATCCCGCTCCCTTATCCTCACCGTGAGGATTTCTTCTGAGTCGTTGTCTTCACTTGCCCCTCACTGAGCCCTGGAGACCACTAGCGTGTATGGCACCAGAGTGCTGACAATCCTCAGGGCAAGAACTCCCCCTTGTGCGCCTTTACTGACACAGCCTACAACACTGAGCACTGAAATGGGGCAGACTCGGTCCCTCAGGGGTCACATACACCTCTCTGCATACCACGGTCATAGCTCTGCCAGGCTGCTCCAACTGCTCCCTCCACCATCCGATTACAGCTACAGCTGACCCAGGGCACACAGCTGGAGGGCATGCGGATAAATGCTGGTGTTCTGATCTGTAGAGCACAACGCAAACAATGGCACGTTCTTAGTCCTTCCTCATATCCGTTATAGATGTTGTTTTAGTACTTCTTATCTATTACAGATTCATAGATTTTTAAGCTCAGAAGGGATGATTTGGTCACCTAGTCTGATCTCCTGCATCACACAGACTGTAGAATTTCTTTCAGTTACTGCTGTACTGCGCTGAACACCTTGTCTTTGAAGACTTGAACAGATGGAGAATGTGTGTGTGTGCGGGGTGGGGGGCATAGGCGCCGACTCCACGGGTGCTCCTGGGCTGGAATACCCACAGAAAAAAAAATAGTGGGTGCTCAGCAGGCACCGGCGGCCCCACCGATCAGCGCCTCCTGCCCACTGCGGATCAGCTGTTCAGCGGTGGGCAGGAGATGCTGAGGGGGAGGGGCGGAGCGAGGGCGGGGCATGCTCAAGGGAGGGAGTGGAACGGGACGGAGGCGGGGACAGGAAGGGGCGGGGGTGGGAAGAGGTGGGACCTTGGGAGAAGGAGTGACGTGGGGGCGGGGCCTGGGGCATAGTGGAGGTCAAGCACCTGCAGGTAAATGAGAAAGTCGGCACCCGTGGTGTGGGGTAGGGGTGATTTTTCACAGTCCTAAACAACAGAGTTACCCTGGCAAAACTTACAAGAGCAGACTGTCAGTCTGCAAGTGGATTTTACAGCACTTGAAAATATTCTCAACAGGTAAGCGATAGACACACTGATACTGCTGAGCCCTCTGAGGCCATGTCTACACTACAAAGTTAAGTCGACATTATGTAAGTCGACATCAAGGCTCCGAATTAAGCAAGTCAGTCTTGTGTGTCCACACCATGCTCATTGTGTCGGCGGAGTGCGTCCTCGCTTGCATCAATGCACGGAGCACTGCACTGTGGGTAGCTATCCAATAATGCAAGTAGGCGAATGGAATTTTGGGTAGGGCTTGCAATGCCTCATGGGACCAAAACACTGTCGAGAGTGGTAATGGGAACATGGCTTTCGCCTCCCTTGATGCACTTTTCTCCCTCCCTCCCTCCCTGGTATCAACAGCAAACAAACCAAGCTTTTTCGTGCCTTTTTTTCAAAAGTCTGGGTTAACCACGCAGACACCATAGCCTGATAAGCATGGATCCCGCTCAGCTGTGCACTCTTGTTGTGAGCATTACAAACACCTCGTGCCTTATCCTGCAGTATTTCCAGAGCTGAGACAGGAGCCACCGTGTGGAACATTGCCATATCACGCAAGCAGCCCTGCTGCAAGCCGTAGAGTGAAATAATTCGCAGTTGCTGGTAGCAGTCGCGCATGAACTGAATGCGGTTGAGCCCTGTTTCTGGGCGGGGAAACAAGCACTGACTGGTGGGGCCGGATCGTTATGCAGCTATGGGATGACAAGCAGTGGCTGCAGAACTTTCGAATGTAGAAGGCCATATTCCAGCAACTGTGTGCAGAGCTTTCCCCAGCCCTGAACCACAGCAATACTCCAGTGTGAGCTGCTCTGACAGTGGAGCTCTATGGAAGCTTGCAATGCCAGACTGTTACCGATCAGTGGGGAGTCAATTTGGAGTTGGCAAATCCATCATGGGAGCTGTTGTGATTCAAGTTTGCAGGGTCATTAATAGACTTCTGCTAAGAAGGGTAGTGACTCTGGGCAACTTGCAGGACATGGTGGATGGTTTTGCCACGATGGGGTTCTCAAACTGCAGTGGGGTGATAAACGGAACGTGTATGCCTATCTTGGCACCAGACCACCTTGCCAAAGAGGACATAAACTGAAAGGGGTACTTCTCAATGGTGTTGCAAGTGCTGATGGATCACAGGGACCATTTCACCGCCATCAACGTCAGATGGACTGGAAAGATGCATGATGAGTGCATCTTTAGGAACGCAGGCTTGCAATTTTCTGAACAGAAAGGACTTCCTTTCCAGACTGCAAAATCCCCATTGATGATGTTGACATGCCAATCGTGTTCCTGGGAGACCCAGCCTAACCCTTGCTCCCCTGGCTCATGAAGTCGTAAACCAGCCACCTGGACAGCAGTAAGGACTGGTTCAACCGTAGGCTAAGCAAGTGCGGAATGCTGGTGGAATGTGGTTTTGGACTTTTAAAAGGTCAAAGGCCTCAGGCTATGTCTACACTACAAAATTAGGTCGGATTTATGGAAGCCGGTTTTATAGAAACCGGTTGTATGCAGCCGATTGTGTGTGTCCCCACCTAAAATGCTCTAAGTGCATGAAGTCGGCGGACCGGGTCCACAGTACCGAGGCTAGCGTCGACTTCCGGCGCATTGCACTATGGTACCTATCCCACAGTTCCCGGAGTCTCCGGCGCCCATTGGAATTATGGGTTGAGATCGCAATGCCCGGATGATGCAAAGCAGTCCCGCGAGGGGTTCTGGGTACATTGCGTCAGGCCCCTCCCCCGCCGTCACAGCAACGGCAGACAATAGATTCGCGCCTTTTTACCTGGGTTACCTGTGCAGACAACATACCACGCCAAGCATGGAGCCCGCTCAGCTCAGCTCACCGTCACCATATCTCTTCCGGGTGCCGGCAAACGTGGGACTGCATTGCTACACAGCAGCAGCAGCTTACTGCCTTTTGGCGGTAGACGGTGCAGCATGACTGGTAGCCTTCATTGGCGATCTGGGTGCAGGCAGCCGTGGGGCTGGCAGCCGTGGTGCTGCATTGCACCAGCCCCTTGCCTTTTGGTAGAAGATGGTATATTACGACTGGTATCCGTCGTCGTCGTACTGCAGCGGCTGTCGATCATGGGCACCCGTGCAGACAATGATGGTTATCAGTCATAGTATGCTATTTTCTGCCAGGCGCCCTGCTGGCTCATTGCACGTTAGCAGAGTCGTAGTATGCTATTTTCTGCCAAGTGCCCAGTGTTGTCTGCTAAGCACCCAGAAGAGGCCGATGGCGATCTGGGTGCTGGCAGACATGGGGCTGGCAGACGTGGGGCTAGATTGCTACACAGCAGCAACCCCTTGCCTTTTGGGCAGAAGATAGTATATTATGACTGGTATCCATCGTTGTCATACTGCAGTGGGCATCATATTGTGCAGTAGACCTGAAGGCTTACTGCCAAGCGCCCAGAAAATGCCAAGGGCTATCAGTCATGCTGCACCGTCGTCTTAAGATGTAAAAAATAGATTTATTCTGCATTCATTTGCTTCCGCCCTCCCTCCTGCTAAACCCAGGCTTTTGAGTTCAATCTTTAGGGGGGGGGCATTCTGTGTGACAGTTGTTTGTGTTTCTCCCTGATGCAAAGCCACCTTTCTTGATTTTAATTCCCTGTACCTGTACGCCATGTCGTCACTTGCCCCTCCCTCCCTCCCTCTCTCCCTCCCTCCCTTCTTCCCCTGGTCCGTCAGATACTACTTTCGCGCCTTTTTTCAGACCAGACGCCATAGCCAGCACTGGGATCATGGAGCCCGCTCAGATCACCGCGGCAATTATGAGCACTATGAACACCACGCGCATTGTCCTGGAAAACATGCAGAGCCTCCTGGACATGCCAAAGCCAAACCAGGACCAGCTGAGGAGGAGGCGATTGCAGCGCGGCGACGATAGTGATGAGGAAATTGACATGGACCTCTCACAAGGCACAGGCCCCAGCAATGTGGAAATCCTGGTGTTACTGGGGCAGGTTCATGCCGTGGACCGCCGTTTCTGGGCCCGGGAAACAAGCACAGAGTGGTGGGACCGCATCGTGTTGCAGGTCTGGGACGATGCCCAGTGGCTGCGAAACTTTCGCATGCGTAAGGGCACTTTCATGGAACTTTGTGACTTGCTTTCCCCTGCCCTGAAGCGCCAGAATACCAGGATGAGAGCAGCCCTCACAGTGGAGAAGCGAGTGGCGATAGCCCTGTGGAAGCTTGCAACGCCAGACAGCTACCGGTCAGTCGGGAATCAATTTGGAGTGGGCAAATCTACTGTGGGGGCTGCTGTGATCCAAGTTGCCAGGGCAATGAGAGACCTGGTGATATCAAGGGTAGTGACTCTGGGAAACGTGCAGACCATAGTGGATGGCTTTGCTGCAATGGGATTCCCAAACTGTGGTGGGGCGATAGACGGAACCCATATCCCTATCTTGGCACCGGCGCACCAAGCCGCCGACTACATAAACCGCAAGGGGTACTTTTCAATGCTGCTGCAAGCCCTGGTGGATCACAAGGGACGTTTCACCGACATCAACGTGGGCTGGCCGGGAAGGGTACATGATGCTCGCGTCTTCAGGCAGTCTCTTCTGTTTCGAAAGCTGGAGGAAGGGACTTTCTTCCCGGACCAGAAAATAACCATTGGGGATGTTGAAATGCCTATCGTTATCCTTGGGGACCCAGCCTACCCCTTAATGCCATGGCTCATGAAGCCGTACACAGGCAGCCTGGACAGTAGTCAGGACCTGTTCAACTACAGGCTGAGCAAGTGCCGAATGGTGGTGGAATGTGCATTTGGCCGTTTAAAAGCACGCTGGCGCAGCTTACTGACTCGCTCAGACCTTAGCGAAAAGAATCTCCCCATTGTTATTGCTGCTTGCTGTGCGCTCCACAATATCTGTGAAAGTAAGGGGGAGACATTTATGGCGGGGTGGGAGGTTGAGGCAAATCGCCTGGCCGCTGATTACGCGCAGCCAGACACCAGGGCGGTTAGAGGAGCACAGCAGGGCGCGGTGCGCATCAGAGAAGCGTTGAAAACCAGTTTTGTGACTGGCCAGGCTACGGAGTGAAACTTCTGTTTGTTGCTCCTTGATGAACCCTCTGCCCCTCCCCCACCACCCTGTTAACTCTACTTCCCTGCAAACCAACCACCCCACCCTCCCCTACTACCCTCCCCCCTTCGAGCACCACTTGCAGAGGCAATAAAGTCATTGTTGCTTCACATTCATGCATTCTTTATTAATTCAGCACACAACTAGGGGGATAATTGGAAAGGTAGCCCGGGATGGGTGGGGGAGGAGGGAAGGAAAAGGACACACTGCAATTTAAAACTTTACAACTTATTGCACTGGAAATCATCTAGGGTGGAGTGAGTGGGTGGCCGGAGGCCCCCCCACCGTGTTCTTGGGCGTCTGGGTGAGGAGGCAATGGGACTTGGGGAGGAGGTCTGTTGGTTACAGAGGGGCTGTAGCGGCGGTCTCTGCTCCTGCTGCCTTTCCTGCAGCTCAACCATACGCAGGAGCATATCACTTTGATGCTCCAGCAGCCGGAGCATCGACTCTTGCTTTCTGAGTACAAGTTGACGCCACCTCTCCTCTTCAGCCCGCGTTTCAGAACGCAACTTCTCCTCTTCAGCACGCCACCTCTCCTCTCGCTCATATTGGGCTTTTTTAAAATCAGTCATTGACTGCCTCCACGCATTCAGCTGTGCTCTGTCAGCGTGGGAGGCAGTCTGAAGTTCAGTAAACATTTCGTCACGCGTCCTTCGCTTCCTTCTTCGAATATTCACTAGCCTCTGCGAAGGAGTAAGATTTGCAGCTGGTGGAGAAGGGAGAGGTTGTTAAAAAAGATACATTTTAGAGAACAATGGGTAGACTCTTTCACGTTAGATTTTGCTGTTCACAACATCACACAGCACATGTGCTTTCGTTACAAGGTCGCATTTTTCCTCTTATATTGAGAGTCTCCTGGTTTGGTGTGAGAGATCACTCACGCAGTGCCAGGACACAGATTTCAGCTTGCAGGCAGCCATGGTAAGACATATAGTCTTTGGGCTTTTTTAACCTTCTTAACATGTGGGGATGGTTTCAAACAGTTCTGCCCTCATTTCCCATACCAAGCACCCGTGCCATTTACAATGGGTTTGCAATGTAAAAGGAGGGGCTGCGATTTCAGGTTTAACATGCAGCACAAACCCAACTAACTCCCCTCCCCCACACACCCAATTCTCTGGGATGGTCACTTCACCCCTCCCCCCCACCGCGTGGTTAACAGCGGGGAATATTTCTGTTCAGCAGACCAGGAAGGGGCACCTCTGAATGTCCCCTTAATAAAATTGCCCCATTTTAACCAGGTGACCGTGAATGATATCACTCTCCTGAGGATAACAAAGAGCGATAAGGAATGGATGTTGTCTGCATGCCAGCAAACACCGGGACCATACGCTGCCATGCTTTGTTATGCAATGATTCCAGACTACGTGCTACTGGCCTGGCGTGGTAAAGTGTCCTACCATGGCGGACAGGATAAGGCAACCCTCCCCAGAAACCTTTTGCAAAGGCTTTGGGAGTACATGAAGGAGAGCTTTCTGGAGATGTCCCTGGAGGATTTCCGCTCCATCCCCATACACGTTAACAGACTTTTCCAGTAGCTGTACTGGCCGCGATTGCCAGGGCAAATGAATCATTAATCATTAAACACGCTTGTTTTTAAACCATGTGTAATATTTACAAAAGTACACTCACCAGAGGTCCCCTGTGTGCCCTCAGGGTCTTGGGTGAGTTCGGGGGTTACTGTTTCCAGGTCCAGGGTGACAAACATATCCTGGCTGTTGGGGTAACTGGTTTCTCCGCTTCCTTGCTGCTGTGAGCTATCTATGTTCTCTCCATCCTCATCTTCCTCGTCCGCCGAACCCGCTTCCCCGTTTGCAGAGAGGGACTCATAGAACACGCTTGGGCTAGTGGTGGCTGCACGCCCTAGAATGGCATGCAGCTCCGCGTAGTAGCGGCATGTTTGCGGCTCTGCCCCGGACCTTCCGTTTGCGTCTCTGACTTTGTGGTAGGCTTGCCTTAGCTCCTTAATTTTCACGCGGCACTGCCGCGCGTCCCTGTTATGGCCTCTGTCCTTCATGGCCTTGGAGATCTTTTCTAATGTTTTGCCGTTTCTTTTACTGTTTCGGAGTTCGGCGAGCACTGCTTCATCTCCCCAGATGGCGATCAGATCCCGTACCTCCCGCTCGGTCCAGGCTGGAGCTCTTTTGCGATCCTGGGACTGGGACTGGGACTCCATCATGGTTACCTGTGCTGATGGGCTCTGCATGGTCACCTGTGCTCTCCACGCTGAGCAAACAGGAAATGAAATTCAAACGTTCGCGGGGCTTTTCCTGTCTACCTGGCCAGTGCATCTGAGATGAGAGTGCTGTCCAGAGCGGTCACAATGAAGCACTGTGGGATAGCTCCCGGAGGCCAGTAATGTCGAATTCCGTCCACACTAACCCAATTCCGACCCCCTAAGGCCGATTTTATCGCTAATCCCCTTGTCGAGGTGGTGTTAGGAAACCGGTTTAAAGGGCCCTTTAAGTCGACAGAAAGGGCTTCGTAGTGTAAACGTGTCCAGGCTTAAGTCGATTTAACGCGGCTAAAGTCGACCTAAACTCGTAGTGTAGACCAGGCCTCAGTGAAAGCAATATCCCCATTGTTATTGCGGCCTGCTGTGTGCTCCATAATAGCTGTGAAACAAAGGGAGAAAAGTTTTCGCCAGGGTAGGGGGTTGAGGCTGGTTGCTTGGCAGCCAATTTTGAGCAGCCAGAGACCAGGGCAATAAGAAGAGCCCATCGAGGGGGTCTGCGTCTGCGTGAGGCTTTGAAAACCAGCAATGAGCCAAAGTAATGTGACGCTTATCTGTGTTGGTCCTTACCAAACTATCCCCTCCATTGCATTTTCTCCCCTTTAAACTCCACCCCACCATGACAAATGAATAAAGGGCCTTTTTTCTCAATCCATTTTGTTTTATTATGCACACAGACAGCAAGGAAAAGTAAGATAACCTTGGGCATAAAGGGTGATAACATTGTGAGGAGAGAAACAAGGAAAGCTTGTTTGCAGATGCACTGCAATAACCATCAAAGGTCTGGGAATCATAGGACTGGAAGGGACCCTGAGAGGTCACCTAGTCCAGACCCCTGCACTCATGGAAGGACTGAGTATTATCTAGACCATCTCTGACAGGTGTTTGTCTAACCTGCTCTTCAAACCTCCAATGATGGAGATTCTACAACCTCCCTGGGCTATTTATTCCAGTGCTTAATCACCCTGACAGTTAGGAAGTTTTTCCTAATGTTCAGCCTAAATCTCCCTTGCTGCAATTTAAGCCCATTGCTTCTTGTCCTATCCTCAGAGGTTAAGAAAAACAATTGTTCTCTCCTTGTAACAAACTTTTACGTACTTGAAAACTGTTATCGTGTCCCCTCTCAGTCGTCTTTTCTCCAGACTAAACAAACCAAATTTTTTCAATCTTCCCTCATAGGTCATGTTTTCTAGACCTTTAATTATTTTTGTTGCTCTTCTCTGGACTTTCTCCAATTTGTCCACATCTTTCCTGAAATGTGGCGCCCAGAACTGGACACAATACTCCAGTTGAGGCCTAATCAGTGTGGAGTAGAGCAGAATTACTTCTCGTATCTTGCTTACAATACTCCTGCTAATACATCCCAGAATGATGTTTGCCTTTTTTTGTAACAGTGTTACACTATTGACTCATATTTAGCTTGTGGTCCACTATGACCCCCAGATCCCTTTCCGCAGTGCTCCTTCCTAGGCAGTCATTTCCCATTTCGTATGTGTGCAACTGATTGTTCCTTCCTAAGTGGAGTACTTTGCACCTGTCCGTATTGAATTTCATCCTGTTTACTTCAGAACATTTCTCCAGTTTGTCCGGATCATTTTGAATTATAATCCTATCCTCCAAAGCACTTGCAACCCCTCCCAGCTTGGTATCATCCGCAAACTTTATAAGTGTACTCTCTATGCCATTATCTAAACCATTGATGAAGATATTGAACAGAACCAGACCCAGAACTGATCCCTGGAGACCCCACTCGTTGTGCCCTTCCAGCATGACTGTGAACCACTGATAACTACTCTCTGGGAAC
>NW_020698298.1:0-8989 GCF_002925995.2 Terrapene triunguis | reverse complement strand
CTCTCCATGTGTCAGTATATAATGCCTGCATCTGTAACTTTCACTCTATGCATCTGAAGAAGTGAGGTTTTTACCCACGAAAGCTTATGCCCAAATAAATCGGTTAGTCTTTAAGGTGCCACCAGACTCCTTGTTGTTTTTGTACAGTATTTGATAGTTACTGATGAGAATTACTGATCTCTGATGCCTTAGCGATAGCCCCATTTGCCTGTAGAAAGTGTTCGTGTCTCCCCTCAGTCACCTTTCTCCAGATCTCTCTGTCTACTATCTACCCATTAATACTGGGCCTTTACAGGGTATCAGACCCTCTGAAGAGCTGGGAATTATCCCTAGTTTTCTTAGTAATCAACTATACTTTTTTAAAATACACAAATACACAGAGCAGCCAATTCCTCTCTGACTCAGCGGAGAGCCCAAGAGTTCTCATCTCCCTTTGGGATGGTCCCTTAATTACTGTTTACTCCTAAAGCTGGATAAAGAACACAGAAGCGCAGACAAGGAAAGAGAGACATTGGCTAGAGTGTCTCCGGTCTCCAGCCTGTTTCCATTCAGATGCAGCTTCTCCCCTAGAGGCTGAGCGAACCCCCCCGGGATTGCACACAGCTATATTATAAACGGTGCACACCCCTATGTCGGCTCTCGGCGTGGGATGCTGCTGCAGATGCTGGGGTGAGAGAGGTGTGGGAAACGACTGCCTGCGAGGGATTCCCAGGGAAGACACGTCTGTCTCAGAATTCAAAGGTACCCATCTCTTGCTGAGGAGCTCACCTGCTCGACAAACCCAGTGCAACGTGGGTGTGATGGGATAGCGAGTAGGTCTGTGATCCTTTCCTCTCTGCAGAGCCATTAAACATACCGGGGCCCTTGCCACAGGGGATGAGTTTGGTCCAATATCACTGGCCAAAATGTCCCTCTTTGCTCTGCCCCTGGCTGATGGCCTCCAGCCCCGAGGTGGCTGCATTTCAGTGGCAGAGGGGATCCTTCAGGATGAAGCTTTTAGTAGATGGACAATACAAGGCCAAATTCTGAGGGCTTGGCCCGCATGTTCTCACACCCCACTGAGGCAAAACTCCCCTTGGAGTAAGAACTGAGTGAAGACCTCAGGAGCCAGCTGTGAGTGAGTTAATGCACAGGGACTCTCAGCTCCTCCTCTTGCATTTCAGGGCTCTGGCTGTTAACGGGGGAACTCTCACCTGACTTTCTGATGGAAAGCCTGGAGGGGCTAGGGCTCCTCACTAGAATAATTATATGAATTTTTCAACATGGGCAAGACGTCTTTTCTCCTGGCTTCATTCGAGAAGTCGGCTGAACTGTTCTGCCTGAAAGTTTCAAAAAACAATTCAGCCAGAAGCAGACACCCAGTGTCGGAAATTTCAGTGCAAACAGTTAAAGTTTGGCAAACTTATAACCAACTGGAAATGACGTCTCCTAACTGAGGTGTCAGACAGCTGTTAGGATATAGATATTCAGGCCTGTCTGCAAAGGCCTATACTTTAAGAATTTAGGTTTATTCTTACCACTTAGCTAGTTATAGAGGTACAAAACAAGAATCAAAATCAGTCTGCCTGTTTATAGACCTTCTCTCACTATGATAGTCTAAGGCCTTGTTCGTAGGCTAAGGCCTTTGGCTAATCAGCAGGGGCAGCCATAAACCGGGAAGCGAACAGTCACATCCTCACCAGTCACACTGAAATAAGGCAGTTTTGGGCTGTTAGGAAGGTGATCCGATCTATCACCTCCAGAGAAAGGGAAGAGCCTATTAGATTAAAAGAAAACTTAGTTTGATAGCATCCTGTCTGGCAAGAACTCACTTATCAATAGCTGGGGAGTGAAATCCTCATTTCTGTATTGTTCTATCACAGTAGTCCCCAATTTTCTATTGTTTGTCTGTATAATCTTTGTCTGGTTCTGTGATTGTTTCTGTCTGCTGTATAATTAATGGTTTTGTGTGTAAACCAATTAAGATGGTGGGATATAATTGGTTAGATAGTCATGTTACACTATGTTAGGATTGGTTAGTTAAATTTCAGTAAAATGATTGGTTAAGGTATGGCTAACCAGAACTCAAGTTTTACTATATAGGCTGCAGTCAATCAGGAAGTGTGGGGGGGAATTGGAATCATGTTTTTGCTAAGGGGGGGGAAAGGGAACAGGGTCACAGGCAAGGCTCTGTGGTGTCAGAGCTGGGAAGGGGGACACTGAGGAAGGAAATTGGAATCATTTCTTGCTGGAATTTCACCCCAATAAACATTGAATTGTTTGCACCTTTGGACTTCAGGTACTGCTGCTCTCTGTTCACATGAGAAGGACCAGGGAATGGGAGGGTGAAGGGATAAACCCTCTAACAACAGCCTTAACTAACGGTGCAGCCACCAGCACCACCTGCAATGGCCAATCCACTCGTGAATCCCATTCAGCTATGCTCTTTGCTCAAATTACTTCTGTGGCAAGGAGTTCCACTGGCCCATATGGATTATGTAAACAATTTTCTTTTCTCAATGTTATATGTTCAGATTTTCAATGTAATTGAATGTTCCCTTGTTCATGTGTTATGAGACAGAGTAAATATAAATGCCTGATCTACTTTCTTTATCGATAGATTCATATGGTTTAAGATCAGCAGGGACAATTAGATCCTCCTGTCTGACCTTCTGTATAACACAAGCCATTAAATTTAACCCAGTTACCCCTGTATTGAGCTCCAAAACTTGTGTTTGACTAAGACCTGGTCTACACTAGGATTTTATATTGTAGAATCATAGAGCCATGGGGTGAGAAGGGACCTGCAAGGGTCAGCTGGTCTAACCGCTGCCAAGATGGAGGGTTTCTTGTGTCAAAACCATCCAGGACAGATGGTTCCAACTTCCTTTAGAAAACCTCCAGTGAAGGAACTTCCACAACCTGCTTAGGTGCCTGTTCCATTGTCCTCCTCTTCTTACCGTTAGGAAGTTTTTCCTGAGATTTCGTCTAAATCTGCTCTGCTGTATTTTGATCCTATTGCCTTTTGTCCTGCCCTTTGTCTCAAGAGAGAGCAAATTTTCTTCATCTTTTTTATGGCAGCCTTTCAAATACTTCAATCCGCTATCATGTCCCTCCTTAATCTCCTCTTTTCCAAACTAAACATACCCAGTTCCTTCAGCCTTTGCTCCTATGGTTTGCATTCCATCCCTTGGATCATCTTTGTCGCTCAACTCTGGATCCTTTCCAGTTTCTCTACATCCTTTCCACACAGCGGTGACGAAAGCACACAGCACTCCAGCTGAGACCTAACCAGCACTGAGTAGAGTGGTACTATCACCTACCATGACTTGTGCACTATGCCTCCGTTAATGCAACCCAAAATTGCATTTCCAACAGCAAAAGAATCCACACCCCTAAGAGCTGTCACTATATCAACCTAACCCCGGTGTAAACAGCTTGAGGTCGATGGAACAATTCTTCCATTGACCTCGCTACCACCTCTCAGGGAGGTGAATTACCTATGCTGACGGGAGAACCCCTGTCATCCATGTAAGTAGTGTCTACACTTAAGCGCTTTGCAGCGCTGCTGTAGTGTTTTAAGTGTAGACAAGCCCTCAAGCAGATCTTCTACAAAAGCATCCAGTCTGGATCTGCAGACATGGGCAGTTGGTGAATCCACCACTTCCCTTTGCAGTTTACCCACCGGTTAATCACCCTCAGTGCTAAACATTTGGCCCTTATTTCTGATGGGAATTTGTCTGGCTTCAGCTTCCAGCCATTGGCTCTTCCTCTGCCTTTCTAAACTAGATTACAGAGCCCATTAGCACCCTTGGTTTTCTCCCCATGGAAGTCTCTGCTTGATTGTCTTTTTGATGAGATAAATAGATGAAGCTCTTTAAATCTCTCTCTGTGTCAGGCATCTTCTCCAGTCTCCAATCATTTTTGTGTTTTTTTTCTGCACCCTGTCCAATATTTCAACATCCTTTTTGAAATGTGGACACCAGAACTTGACGCAGTCGGTTTCATCAATGCCACATGCAGAGGTAAAATCCTTCCCCTGCTCCAATGCACTATTCCCCTGATTATGCATCCAAGGATCTCATTAGCCCTTTTGGCCAGAGCATCACAGTGGGAGCTTACGATGAGTTAGTTGTCCACAATGACCCCTAAATCCTTTTCAGGGTCCCTGCATTCCATAATACAGTGCCCGAGCCTGGGGGTCGGGCCTGCATTCCCTGTTCTGAGAGGACCACTCTGCATTTGACTGTATTAAACCATTTTGTTTGCATGGGCCCAGCTCAACAAATGCTCCAGATCAATCGTTATGCCTGCCCTGGCCGCCTCATTGTAACCACTCTGCCAATCTTGGGGTCATCCGCAAATTTTACTTGCAACGATTTTCTATTTCCTTCCAGATCATTGATGAAAATATTTAATAGCATCTGGCCTAGGCCTGATCCCTGCAGAACCCCACTAGAAACACCCCCATTTACTGACAATGGCCCGTTGACAACTGCTTTCTGAGATCTATCAGATAACCAGCTTTTCGTCCATTTAACATTTAACAAAATCTACTGATATTGTATAGTGTTCATTTTTTTAACTGAATGTTTTCCCCTTCTAAATCAAATGTCTCAGAGAAATTGAAGTCTATTGCATCTGTTTGGTTCCCTTGATCAACCAAACGTGTGCTCTCATTGAAAGGATGAAATTGGATTTATTTGACAAGACCTGTTTTCCATAAACCATGCTGTTGACTGGCATTAATTATACTCCTAGACTTTTTTTAACTTATCCCATATCAGCTTTTCCATTGTTTCCTGACTGCCTCCTTCTGGTTCCGAATGAGATGTGTGGTTGATCCGTCAGTTCGTAACTCTGGTGTTTGTAACTCTGAGGTTCTACTGTAGATGCTGTTTAACATCCTCCTTGACTGCTAATGGACTGGAAAGTGTTTCATCACCGCATGTGATATGAGTACCGCATACTGCTTCTTTCCAAATGCAGAACAAAAATAGTTCTTGAACACATCGACCTTTTCCGCAACATTAACAAGTTTCCTTTCTCCCTCTAGGAATTGGCCTATACCTTTTTTAGGATTTCTTTTGTTCTTAATATACTTAATAACCTCCTTTTTGTTCTCCTTAGCCCTGCAAAGCATGGATTTCCCCATGATATCTATAACGTCCCATATCAATTTTCATAACTTCCAGTTTGTATTGCTTGCTATCTATTTCCCCCTTTTCCCTTTTGTTATATGTTGCTTTTTCCCCCCTTAATTGCTGCCTTCACTTTGCTATTGAACTGGGTTTTTAACCAAAGTTCTCCACTTCCTAGATTGTGGAATCGTTGCTTTTAGCTCTCTCATAAACTCTTCTTTAAGAACTCCCAATCCTCATTCCTATTTTTGTGTCTACATTTTTCCTCCCAATCATAATTTGTCTCAGCTTTGGGGTGTAGCTTGATTTAGGATGTACTCATAATATTATTTTGGATATGGGAATTTAATTTATTAATTTAATGTAATTTAATTTTAATTGTATTAATAATAATATCAATAATTAATCATTATTATTAGTAGTATGGGTTTTAGGCTCGCCAATCTGTTTGATCAGAAGATAAAAGTTCTTGTCCTAAATCAGGCTCCACAGAATTTATAAAGGACCCTTGGGGATATGACAAGAAGCTCACACTGAGACAGATTTAGTCGTAAAAACGTTTTATTAAAATCAATAATAGTAAGTAAATGGTAAAATAACCAGAGTTACAAAGTTACAATTGCATTACTGCTATTCAAAAGATACATATGATAATATAGTATTATATGCAACAAAGCTTTGGTTAATATACTCACACCCTTCCTTGATAACCTGGTGGTAAGAGACACAGGAACAGCCTTGCGGTTCAGGTTTCTCAATTCTTGAGTGAGGGATGCAGTGCTTGGAAGAAACCAATTCTACGAGCTATTAAAGTGAACTTAGGGTTTACTTGACTAACTTAAACTTAAAATCAAAACCTAATAAGCAAAGAATATAACTCAGGGAAACCAAGCTTAGCCTAGTTCCTTTGAAACTTAAAGTTTAAGAAGAACAAGTATAGCCTACTAATAGTAGCAGTCGTCATAGCTAGCTAGAATAGATAGAATAGATAAGAGTGGAGGAAGTAAGTGAGAATAAGTAAGAAATAGAGTAAAATAAGAAATGGAGTACTCTATCGAGGTGGGTCACCTCTTTTATAGGGCAAGTGCCGGAAATCCTTCCTCTTATACCCAAATTTCATTCCTCACCCACAGAAATGTTAGGGTACACTTACCCCATAGGCTAGTATGTATGTACGTATGGATGACATGTATGTATGCACTTGTGGTGTACTTGTTACATCTGTGGGTACAACACTGAAAACCCCCCTATGCCATTCTCCATTGTCTGTTGGTCTAGATAAAAGGTCATAGACATAGGCGTGGGTACTTATCTATTTAGGTATAGGATAAACAAGATAAAGGTCAACTTTACTTTCTGGGTAAAAGGGCCCAATATAGATATACTAACTTTGCTTTAGCTTAACATACAGGTTTTTGGCCTGTAGGTGTCTTGCATTACAGCCAAACGTACTTTAATATAAATCTATAAACCTATTACAATAAACCAAATACTTAAACTATAACAAAAGATATACAGATATATATGCAAGCAAGCAGATTAGTCCTATAGGCTACAGGGGAATTAGCCCTTTTGAAGGGTATCTGTAGATAGCTATTACTGGTTAGGAACTGTTCTCTGTTTGTTCATTTTAATGTAATCAGTTCCATTCTTTTATTTTGTTCTCCTCTATCCTATGCCCCCTTATTTGTCTCTTCTCTACACTAAACAGTCCCAGACTTTTTAGTCTGTCCGCATATGGCAGCCTCCCCCATTCTCATAGCCTGTCTCAGAAAACCCATTTCTAGTGGCTATATCCTTTATAGAGGCTGAGTGACCAAAACTGAGCGCATCTCCAGAGCAGGAAATTCTCCATCCCATTCCTTAGGCACTAGAACATTGTCTTTGTTGAGGCCACTACTGCAAATAAGCAGGTATTTCCATGGAGCTGCTATCAGTGATGCCCAACTCTTTTCCCTGAGGTGGAGATATACCTATCTCCTAGAACTGGAAGGGACCCTGAAAGGTCATCGAGTCCAGCCCCCTGCCTTCACTAGCAGGACCAAGTACTGATTTTTGCCCCAGATCCCTAAGTGGCCCCCTCAAGGATTGAACTCACAAACTTGGGTTTAGCAGGCCAATGCTTAAACCACTCAGCTATCCCTCCCCACTAGGTGTGTTCTAGTTGAGATGTTCCTCCCCGTCACATGTCTTGGCAAAGGTTTTTTTCCCCACTGTCAGATTTTCAGTAACTAGGTGAATAGGAAACTCCCTACAGCGTGGACTCTCTAGCCTGGCTTTCATTGCAGTAAGGCGATGTGTACATTGGAAGATTTTTTTCTCTGAAAGTTTGGTCAACGACCAAAAAGCCTTTAAAGAAAATCATTGCTGCACGGTCACACTGTCTTTCTCTTTTGACAGAGCGCGTCCACACGTGGGGTGGTCGCAGTGACAGTAAGAAAAATGCACTGTGGGTAGCTATCCCACAATTCAGCTCTGCATCTTGTGCTGATAGGTGTTGTGGGAAGGCAGAGCGGATCGCAGCACATCATGGCTCTCTGCTCAATGTCCCATAATGCATTGCTTTCCATCCCAGCATTTTATGTGCTTCCATTTCCAGTTCACGGCATTTTTCAAAGTCCCTTGTTTTCTGCTCAGAATGTCACCTCTATCTGCAGGAATGGATCCCGCACTGCTCTGCTAGCTGTCAGTAGCACATCACGAATGGCAGTGGAATCAGGCTTGAAGTTGTGAAGGCAACGGGAGTCACAGTTGCCTGATGTCATGTCTGAGATGGATAACAGCAGTATTAGATTGATTTTGGCATTCATGGAACAGCTGAGCATGGTAGAACGTCGCTTCTGGGCTCGGGAAACTACCTCTCAGTGTGGAATCGCATCGTTATGCAAGTCTGGGATGATGAGCAGTGGCTGCAGAACTTTTGGATGTGGAAAGCCACCTTCCAGGAACTGTGTGCTGAGCTCACCCAGCCCTGCGGGGAAAGGACACCCAAAGGAGAGCTGTGCTCTCGGTGGAGAAGCACGTGGCGATTGTACTGTGGAAACTGGAGACTCCAGGCTGCTACTGGTCAGTCACAAATCAGTTTGGAGTTGGGAAGTCGACTGTTGGGGCTACATTAACCCAAGTGTGAAGGGCCATTAACCACATCCTGCTGCGCAAGACCGTGACTCTTGGCAACGTGCATGACATTGTGGATGGCTTTGCAGAAATGTGTTTCCCCAACTGCGGAGGGGCGACAGATGGCATGCATATTCCAATTTTGCCACCGGATGCCTTTTGATGAAATATATCAATCGGAAGGGGTACTTCTCCATGGTGTTGCAGGCTCTTGTGGATCACCGCAGATGTTTCATTGACATCAATGTAAGGTGGTCCGGAAAAGTTTATGATACATGAATCTTTAGGAACACCGGCCTTTACAAAAACCTAAAAGCAAGGACTTTCTTTCCAGACCAGAAGACCCCCATAGGGGATGTCAGAATGCCCATAGTAATACTGGGAGACCTGGCATACCCCTCAATGCCGGGGCTCATGAAGCTGTACATGGGAAACCTGGATAGCAGGAAGGAGCGTTTGAACAATAGGCTGAGTAGGAGCAGGATGACCATGGAATGTGCATTTGGCAGATTAAAGGTGTGCTGGCGATGCCTTTATAACAGGTTAGACCTCAATGAGGAAAATATTCCCCTGGTTGTAGCCATGTGTTGCACGTTGTATAATATTTGTGAAGGAAAGGGTGAAACGTTTGCTATGGGGTGCACTGCTGAGACGGAACACTTGGCTGCTGATTTTGAGCAGCCAGATACCAAGGCTATTAGAGGTGCACAATGGGGAGCAATTCGAATCAGGGAGACTTTGCAGCAGCACTT
>NW_020698297.1:0-8975 GCF_002925995.2 Terrapene triunguis | reverse complement strand
AGCTTGAGGAAGCTTTGCCGTGGGTCGGTAGCGAGTCGCTCATCACGCATAGCGAACCGGGGGGAGGGGGGCTGCTTGGAGAAAGCGCTGGGAGCGGCCGGACGCGCTAAGGGCTGGGTGTAGGAATCCCACAAGATACTGGGAAGCCAGGGGGCCTAGTGAGTAGAGCGCTTGACTAGGAGTCGGGACTCCTGGGTTCTAATCCCAAACCCTGCTGTGGGGTGACCCCTTCTTGGTGCCTCGGTTTCACCATTGTTAAAATGGCGCTGTGAGCTTGACAGACGGCGAGTGCCAGGGAAGGGGGGGTGGGGGGGATTGATGAGACGCAATACTCCGTGGCGGGGGGGCAATGCCATTTGGGGCATCCTTGCGTCCCCGGGGTGCTGCAGAGCATGTGGCCACCCGTCCATCCGTGTCTCCCCTTCTCACCCCAGACCGGGAGCTGAACCAAGGCAGAGAGAAGCCCCTGCGGATAGACCTCATCCTGCAGCCGGATTCCAAGGTGCCCGCTCCCAAAGAGTGAGTGTCCCGCCCGGGGCGGGGGCTGGGCTGGTGGGATGGTATCGGTGGCTCTCCGTCTCTCCCATGTGTAGACTGTAGCGTGCTGGGCTGGGGAGCCGTCCCCACGTGGGTCGTGGGTGGTTCTCTGGGGGACCCTGGGCAAGTCTCAGCACTTCCTGCCTCAGTTTCCCCATTGGCAAAACTGGGATAATAGCAATGCAGAAGTGGGGGTGCTGGGTTTGGAAGAGGAGTGGGTCTAGTGGTTGGAGCAGGGGGCTGGGAGCCAGGACGCCTGGGTTCTATCCCTGGCACTGGGGTGGGCGGGTGGGATGTCCATCTCACACCGAGGGAGGCCAAGCGCCCCCTGCTGGCCCAGAGGCCTAAGCCGCCTTCATCCTGTCCCACTCCCCTTGGCAGCATTTTGGCCCACCAGGTCCCCAACGGGAAGAAGCTGAAACGGAAGCAGCGGCTGCGGGAGAAGCTGGCGGAGCGGGGCGTGGTGCCCCGAGAGCAGCGCCTCCTCCAGGCCCGGCTGCAGAAAGCACGGCCAGCAACAGCGGAGACCTCGCATGGCCAGGGTGCGGGAGCCGAGCCGGCTGGGGGCTTCTACGACATCTGGTCGGACACAAGTAAGCAGGGAACCTCTGTGGCAGGAGAGTGGAGTCTAGTAGTTAGAATGGGGGGGCTGGGATCCTGGGTCCTATCCCCAGCTCTGGGAGGGAGTGGGGTCTAGTGGTTAGAGCAGGGGGGCTGGGAGCCAGGACTCCTGGGTTCTAGCCTGAAGCTGGCCCAGATTCACAGTTTCCCATCTTTGGGGGTGACTTTGGCTAAGCTCAGCACAACCCCCAGCCGTGGGGTGGGGTGGTTCTGTTCCGTACCCGGGGGCTTGATCCACCGGGCTCTGCCCTCCGGCGCTGGCGCTCAGTGCTCCCACTGGGGCCCAGGCCTGGCCGCTGCAGGCGCCTGCTTGCTGGGGGTTTGCCCGAGACCCAGGAAACTCATCACAGAAATGGAGCCCCCTCCCCGCCGCCCCACTTCGAGGGTGGCTGCTGATCACCCTGAGTGGCCTAGACTCGTGTCCCCTGCCCGGCTGGGACGCTCCCCAGAGCTCATCAGAGCTGGGAATACCGGGGGGGGGGGGGAGCATGGGGGACCCTCCCCAGGTCTCTCTGGATCTCAAAGCCTGGTAAAGACCCAGCTCCCCCTTAGGGAAGGTGGTGTCACCCCAGCTCCCCTCTGCGTGGACCAGACCCCACGCCCGGAGCTGGGAGAGAACCCAGGAGTCCTGGCTCTCAGCCCCCTGCTCTAACCACTAGACCCCACCTCCCAGAGTCCTGGCTCCCAGCCCCCCTTCCCCCCCCCCCCTCGACCCCACTCCCCTCCCAGAGCTAGGATAGAACCCAGGTGTCCTGGTGGCCCCCGCTCTGACCCCTAGGCCCCGCCGTCTCCGTGGGTGGTACCGTTGTGGGGCTGGTGGTAACGGTGCCGCTCTCCTGGCAGACCCGCTGGACCGGCCGCTGGCTGGGCAGGACGCCTGGTTCCTGGAGCAGACCAAGAAGCAGAGAGTGCGGGTGAGTGCGGGGGGCCCTGCTGGGGGTGGGCACGGACCCCCTGGGCACACGACGGGGGGGGGGGGGGACAGACCCTCCCCTCCCGGCTCACCCGCATTCTCTCCTCAGCGCCCCGCCAGGCTAGAGAAGAAGCCGTCGGAGCTGCCGGCCGTGGAAGTCATCCCCGCGGGGGGGTCCTACAACCCCACTTTCCAGGCCCACCAGGTAGGGGGCAGGGGGCTGCCCCCCTGCTCAGCCTGCCCCTGGAGCGTTTGCAGCAGTGCATGCTGGGAATGGAGCGGCTGTGGGGGGAGGTGTGATTTGCGGCCCCACTCTGGACTTGGAGGGGGCAGCTTTCCTGCCCTATGGTGATTAGGGCTGGGGGGAGGGGTATGGGGGAGTTCCAGGGCCCTGCTGAGGTGGGGGCGCATGGGGGGTTCCAGGGCCCTGCTGAGGTGGGGGTGCAAGGGTGGGTCCTGGGGGAGCATGGGGGGCTGTTCCCGCTGACCCCGCGTCTCCCCCCAGGCGCTGCTGCTCCAGGCCCACGAGGTGGAGCTCAGGCGGCAGAAGGCCGAGGAGAAGCTGGAGAGGCAGCTGCGTTTCCCCACGGCGGCCGAGGCCCCCACCCAGGTGAGAGCCCATGGGGGGCAGCGTTCCGGCCAGGCTGGGGAGCAGGCAATGCCGAGCCGGCTTGGGGGGGCTCCGGGGCCCCCCAGGCTGTAGGTGCAGAGGGGGACACGGCCAGCCCCAGCCTGCCCTCCAGCCTGGGAGTCGGGAGGTGCAGGGGCACGTGCCCAGCCCTCCCCCGTCCTTGGCTGGCGGCTTCCCCACCCACCCGCTATATTTAGCCTCTTAGGGAATCACTTTAAGGGGCCGGGTCGGCCCGCGGGACACTGTCCAGAATCCCGCCCAGCCGCCCCCGCACTGGGGAACCCCCAGCCTCTGCCCAGGGAGGGGCCCTGTCGTTCCCCGTCTCTGCGGGCGGCCCCGATGCCCTGCGGTGCCAGTCGCTGAGTACCACGTTCCCCACCCCCGTTGGGCTGGGGAGCTCTGGGGTTCCCCGCAACGCCCCCAGGGTCCCAGCAGCCTTGGCGGCTCGGGGTCAAGCGTCTCCCCCCTCCGCGAAGCTCCCTAGAGAACAGGGGGGTGAGTCCTGGCTCCTCCCCCCCCCGCTCTAACCCCTACGCCCTGCTCCCCTCCCCGAGTGTCTGTCCCTGTCTCACAGCCGTTGCTTGCTCTGCCCGCAGGAGACGGCCTTCCGGGAGCAGTGCGAGGGGCTGCTCGAGGAGTCGGCTGACGAGGGGGGCGAGGAAGAGGCGCCCGATCAGCCCCCAGCCCCCGGGCCCCCCCCACCTCTGGCCCCCCTGCGTGAGAAGAAAACGGAGCAGCAGCGCAGGAGGGAGAAGGAAGCCAAATTCCTGGTGCCTAATTCCCTTTGCTTTCCGCTTGCGTGGGGGGCTGGGATACGCCCCCCGGTGTAATCCAGTCCTCGTCAATAGCGACCGGCGGATGGCAGCTGGCCGGTGCCCTCTGCCATTATCCCATGGGGCAGGATGTCTGGGGCGAGCCCCCCGCCATTGCCTGGGGATACCCTGGGCCAGGCTCCCCGGGAGGGGAGTCACAGGGGGGCAGGTCCCCGATCCCCCTGGGGCTGCAGATCCCCCTTGAGAAGCGGCTTGTCCGCGGCCTCCCAGGCCCTGTGCCAGAGCGAGCTTTCATTCTCGGCGTTGCAGCGCGGGGCCATCTGCTGTGCCCGGCTGCCGCCATCTGCTCCCTGCGCCGGCTCAGCCCAGCTCGGCCCCCCACCCCCACCCTGGGGTCCTCTGGGGGGGGCACAAGGGAGGGGCAGTCGTTAGCAGCTGGTTATGGGGAGATGCAGCACTCGTAGCTGGGGGAGCCAGGACTCCTGGGTTCCCCCCCCGGCTCTGGGAGGGGAGTGGGGTCTTGTGGGTTAGAGGAGGGGAGGCTGGGAGCCAGGACTCCTGGGTTCCCCCCCCCCCAAGCTCTGGGAGGGGAGTGGTGTCTAGTGGTTAGAGCGGGGGAGCTGGGAGCCAGGACTCCTGGGTTCTCTCCCTGGCTCTGGGAGGGGACTGGGGGCTAGCAGTTGGAGCAGGGGGGTGGGGGGCAGCGCCACACCGGATCTGACCCGCTCTGGTCCCTGCAGGAGGTCCGGCGGCTGGGCGAGAAGGCGGCACGGTGCCGGCGGCAGGAGCTCTTCCAGATCCGCTCCATCCGGCTGCAGGTGAAGCGGCGCGAGGCCGAGCTGCTGCGCCGGAGGCGGGCGCGGCTGGCGAAGAGACGGGCCGAGGCCACCAAGCCCCGGCGGCTGGGCAGGCTCAAGTGAGCGGCGGGGGGGCCTGTCTCTCTGAGCGTGGCGGGCACATGGGCACGGCTCTCCAGTGGGGAAGGGGCGGGGATTTCCCAGGTGCTGCACCCCTGGGGACCCGGGAGAGGGGTCAGGGCAGGGTATGCAGGGGACGGCTAAAGGGGGGTGTCGTACAGGGGTACAACAGGGAGCTAGGGGTGCTGGGCGGGGGTATAAAGGGAGCTGGGGGTGCTGGGCGGGGGTATAAAGGGAGCCAGGGGATGCGGGGAGCTGGGCCAGGGGAGGAAGGGGCGCCAGGAACCAGGGGTGCTGGGCAGGGTATGAAGGGGGCCCTGGGGTGAAGTGGGTGTAGGGAGCTGGCACGTAAAGGGGGCTGCGGCAGGGACTGTTTTCAGGGCACGCATGTGGGGGGGC
The DNA here is from genome assembly GCF_002925995.2 of Terrapene triunguis. NCBI lineage: Eukaryota > Metazoa > Chordata > Testudines > Emydidae > Terrapene > Terrapene triunguis. The sequence continues at coordinate 4,184 of NW_020698297.1, read as the reverse complement.
TGCTCCTCTTCCACCCCCCCCCCCCCCCCCGGGGGTCTCTCCGGCAGATACGAAGACCCCGACCTGGAGGTGCAGCTGAGCACGGAGCTGGCCGAGTCCCTGCGGACGCTGAAGGTGGGTGCCCGGGCCAGCGGCCATCTCCCTGACGCCTGGGCTGCTTTCGGTGCCCCTGGGGTTCGGTGTTTCGGGGGGTGGAGCAGACGCTGGTGCCCCGTGATGACACCCATCCTTGCGCTACGAGGATTCGCAGCACTGCATGCTGGGAATGTGAAGGTCACCCGGGGTTTCCCGGGCCCTGCCCAGTGGGGAAGGACCTGGGGACTGAGGGCACCAGACGTAGCCGCCTCCTCATCCCGTGCAGACAGACAGGCCAGTGACCCAATCGGCAGTGGGCACCGTGTCCTGTGCGTCCAGTCCGGTCCCAGCCTCTGACGGGCTGGTGCCAGGTGCCCCCCAGTGGATGATTATGGGATAACCTGCCCGCAGAGGCAATTCCTGCCTGACCTCCGTGGCTGGCAGCTGGCTCCTGCCCTGAAGCATGAGAGTTTATAGCCCGTTGTTCAATGAGGGGTGCCCACGGATGGCCCCGTGCCCCCCCTGCTCCCCCACCTCAGCCGATGGAGTGTCTGGTGGGACAGGAATCGGCTTCCTCTCTGCCCCGTGGCCCCCCGCGGTCTGGGGCAGTGGGAGAGGGGGCGGCAGCAGGGGAGGGGCTGAAGGGGGGTGGCTTAGTGCTCTAACTCTTCCAGGGGGACCATCCGCTCCCTCGGTCTCCCCACCTGGCTGCTCTGAGGGTCCCCCCCCTCCCCCCACGCTGCCTATTGAAGCTCTGTTGGGGGGGGGGGGGCATCCCAGCCCTGTGCCGGGCCCTGAGGCTGGGGTGAGGGGCAGCCTCCCCTGAGCCAGGCATAGACTGACGCCCCCCGGCTCTGACCAGCTTTGCCCGTCTCTCGCTCAGCCCGAGGGCAGCGTTCTGCGCGACCGCTTCAAGAGCCTGCAGAAGAGAAACCTGATCGAGCCCAGGGAACGCGCCAAGTGAGTGGGGGGGCGCAGGGCTGGGGGCCCCATGGCACCGGGCAGCCTGGGCCTGCTCTGTGAGGGGGGAGGTTGGCAGGAGACTCCTGATCCCCACGTGCCCCGGGGGGAGGTGTCTCTGCTTGTTGACTGATGCCCTGGGATGGTTTGGGCAGCGTGGGCGTCTCTAGCCATGCGTGGGGCATTGAGTTGCTGGACCCAGCACGGGGGGGGGGGGGGGGGGGGGGGGGGGGGGGGAATCAGGCAGGGCCCATCCTGGGTCCCTCCCCTGCTTGGTGGGTTTGTTTGAGGGGCCTGTACCCCGTTCCTTGTGGCTGGGAACTAACCCCCCCGTCCCCGTCGCCCCCCCCAGGTTCAAGAGGAAATACCGGCTGAAGTACGTGGAGAAGAGGGCCTTCCGCGAAGTCACGTGAGTGGGGTTGTGGGGGGACCCATGGGCTGGGGGCGCTGGGTGGGGGTGGAGATGGGGGCAGGGCTGCCCCTCTCTCTGGGGTTACCCCGTTCTGGGGATAAAGGCTTCGGTCTCTGGGATTTCACCAGCAGCAGATTCCCTGAATGCCCCGTTCCTGCCCCCCCCCGGCTGCGCCCCCTAACCGCCCTCTGCTTTGCGTTGCAGGTTGTAGGCCTGACCCCTCTCGGCTCCTCGCTGTGCCCGGCGCCGGCCGGTTGTACCAACGATCTCATTAAAGCCCTGGGCATCTCCCATCGCTCCGGCTCCTCATTGCCTGCCTGGGCCCCTAGCACCCCCCACGTCCTGCCTCGACCCCCGTGCTGGGCACCTGCCGAGGGCTTGTGGCGTGAGGCTGGGGTCTTGGCGTTAATATGGGGGGGGGGATGTGGGGCAGCGGGTCCCTCTGGGGAGCTGGGGGCCGGCTGCCCGGTTTCGGTGTGGCTGCGATCCAGGGCTGGATGGCGGCTGCCCTCTGGCACCACGGGGCTGGCATTGGCAGGGCGCCAGTGCTGTGATTAGACGCGCCTGGTTTAGCAACATCTGGCTTCTGTTCAGGACAGAGTCTCTGCTCACCCCTGCCCCCCAACTGTTGTGGAGGCCGCTTGGCTCACAGCTCCCACCGCGGCAACTGCCTGTCAGCTCCTCTCTGCCCCTCCCCAGAGCTCGTGCCGGGGGAGGGAGTGGGGGCTGGGAGCCAGGACTCCTGGGTTCTCTCCCCGGCTCTGCCGCTGAGTGGACCATTCTGGCCCAGCCCCAGAGCTGCTGGAGGAACCCAGGAGTCCTGGCTCTCAGTGAGGCCCCCATCCTGCCATACACCCCGTCTGAAAGCACAGAGACCCCTCGGCGTCTCCCCCGGGCTCCTGCTGAGGTCGGGAGTGGGGGGCGGGAGACAGACGCTGGCAGATCTGGGTTCCCGGCCGGATCCTCCTTGCACCGCGTTGCTGCCCCTCCTTCCCCTGGGCCCTGCGGAGCCGTGGGGCGTTGCCCTGCCAGGAACTGCTTGGCGGGGGTTAGCCGCTGAACTGCTGGGAGCCTCTTGTTTGTTACAGAAGACCCTACAACAACAAACCACTGCCTGGCTCTGGGAGGGGAATGGGGTCTAGTGGTTGGAGCGGGGAGGGGCTGGGAGCCAGGACTCCTGGGTTCTATCCCTGTCACATGTGACCACACCCCCCATCTCTGCCTCAGTTTCCCCCATCATGCTACCAGTCTGCTTCATGGACCCAGGGCCCTCCCCTGGCCAGGGGACAGTGGCTGAAGATTTCTAGCTTTGGGGGGGGGGGTCTATTGCTGCCCGGGGTGACCCCACCCCCACGCTGCCCCCCTCCACCAGTGAGGGGATCTCCCTGGCCAGCTCCGCTCCCCTGCCGGCGCCCACAGCAGCTGGCTCTGGGGGACGTGCTGACTCGGCGTCCCGGCTCCCATGCATAATTCAGGACACCTAATGCAGTTTCGATGTTGTGGACCACGACTTCCTCCCAGCTGCCACCGAAATAGAAACAGCCCCAGCCTGGCGACCCTGTGCCCACCAAGGGGGGCCAGGCCCAGCTCCCCCCGGCCAGCGCTGGGCAGGGACTCCTGGGGACCGAGCCCCATGCACTGGGGGGGCTCTCCCCCTGGGGCCATGCTAGCCACGATGCACAGGGGTGGGGGGCTCCAGAGGGGGCAGGCTGCCTCGCCCACCCCAGCCAGCTGCAGCCTCCAGCTTCGCCCCCAGGCGGTCCGGCAGGCCGGGGGTCTTGTCCCTGAGCTGGGGGGCTTAGGAGGGAGGGGGTTCCCTGCACCTGGGGGGAGACGATGGGACGCTCAGATGCCGGGGGGGGCGCATGTGTCCTGGCCAAGTGCACAGATCAGAAAAGAGGTGATGGGAATTGAGCCCAGGAGTCCTGGCTCCCAGCCCCCCTGCTCTAACCACTAGCCCCCACTCCCCTCCCAGAGCTGGGGAGAACCCAGGAGTCCTGGCTCCCAGCCCCTTCCTCGTGCCCTGCTCTGCCCACACTCTGGTGGTTATTAATAGAGGCGTGACTGGGAATGAGGTGTCACCTCGCGGGTGCTAACGAACAAGCAGGGGGGGCGGGGGGATGCTCTTGCCACAGTGCCAGGTCCCTGCTCACCTGGCGCTGTCGTGTTCTTCCCCTCCTCCCCCCCCCGTGATCCCAGCACAAGGGGCAATGTGGGATCCCAATGGGGGCAGGTCCTGGGACCACCCATCTGGCTGGCTACACCCACCTTCTCCCGCCCCCCCCCCCCCCAAGGCCTGGGAGGGGGCTCTGGCCTGGTGTCTCCCCCTGCCTCCTGTCCTCATGGGATTGATACCCGCTGCCCCTCCCTTCATCCCTCCTCCCACCCCCAGGGGTCACCATCTCCCCCCAGTGGGGGCCAGGTGCTGGCCATGGGGAGGGGCTGTGGTTGGGGCGTGATGAACCCTGGCTCCGTGTACAAGCGGCCCCGGGCGGTGAGAGCTGGGTGTAGGGGCGAGAGACCCGCCGATAACAGTTGCGTTGGACCCCTCCTGGTGCTGCCCAGCGCCGAGATGACGACACCCCAGCGGGCACAGCCGCAGCACGCACAACCTGACAACACCCCACGCGCAGCACACACAACCCGGCAACAACACCCCACCGGGCACAACCTGATAACACCCCAGCGGTCACAGCCGCGGCACGCACAACCCAACGACGACACCCCAGCGGGCACA
>NW_020698296.1:0-19116 GCF_002925995.2 Terrapene triunguis | reverse complement strand
CACCCCTGAGAGGAGATTTGACCAATGGTGAGGAATTCTGGGGCGGGGTGACCCGTCCGGAAGTGTTTCGTGTGACCCCTCTAAGAACTCCTCCCATTGCCCTCTATCAGACGCGACGGGGTTTCGGCTGCATAGGACCGCCCCGAGAGCAGATTTGACCAAAACAGGGCAGGTTCTGGGACGGGGTGAACCGCCCAGAAGAGGGTCGTGTGACCCCTCTAAGAACTCCTCCCAGCGCCCTCTGCCAATCAGAGCACAGCACCATCACCCCATAAGTCCCAGCGCCGGGCAGAAGAGTCCATCTTTTACCAAGAACGCATGTTTTAGAAATCGTGGAAATATGGACTCCTTCACCACCCCGATGAGAACTTTGGACTTTGTTTTAGCCCCAAGGGTCTTCGACCATCCACGGAGAAAGCGCTACATCAGAGACAGTTCCGAGGAGGAGGCGGGAGTGACCGAGGGGAGCCCTTTGGCCCAGCCATCGATGGACACGCCGGAACTCAAACGCTGATACAAATTGTTGAAGAGGACTCCGAGGATGACGGCTATGAGAAGTTTAGGAGGAGGCTTGGCATGGAACTAACTGAGCCAGTGCCACGTCATGAGCGTAAAAAAGTCATGCGGACTATTGTACGCGTTACTGTTTATGCTGTCCTTAAACACTGCCTTAGGGAAAAGCTTTTAGAAGATTGTGAGGGCTGTGTCATAGATGCGCCAGCCCAACGGCACCATGGCTGTGTGACTTGGACTTCAGTGGATATAAAGTGCAAGCTCCGGGGCCTGTGTGCTGAGCTGTGTTTGGAAAGTTTATTAAACACTGTTATTGCCATAGGTTATGCTATGCAATGTCTGTGCCTGACCCAAGAACATTTAGCGCAAGGGGTGACCTTGTTAAATGCTGTTCAATTCAGTGGAGACCCTGACGGTGTTTTAAAGAAAACGACCAAACTGGAAGATGCCTGCTTACAGCGTTATATTGACCGTCTAGTCCGCACAAAAAGTTACAGAACCCTGCTTAAGAAAAAGACTATTTGTAAGAAATCTGAAAGGATTAAGTTAGAGAATGGTGAGGGGGCAAACATGCGATATAAAACTTGGTAGCTGTAAATTTAAAAAAACAACAACAACATTGAAAAGGGCTTTGTGACTATCTGTGTTTCTGTTAGAAGGTCTGTGGCCCTTAAGTGAGCTAAAAGTTTTAATGAAGCATCTTAGTTTGTTTTCAAGAAGCTGTATGTCTTTTAAATAAAAAATAAATTGTTTGTGAGAACGTAGCTCTTGTGTTTTTGTGTAAAAGAGAACCATTTACCGCAAAAAGCTGAAATGTATGTTGTGGGAGGGAAAAAATCCTAAAAATGTGTTTACAATAAAACAAAAAACAAAACAAACAAACAAACAAAAAAACCACCAGGGGTAGTTCAGACATGTGTTTGAGTACAATAGAGCTGACTTATCCTGTTGAACTGAATGGTTTTAACCACACCGCCACTGAATAGCCAGGGTGACTGTGATTACTCACCCTTGTTGTTATAGGGTTACATTTGATGGGTGTGCACCCACAGTAAGGGGAGTGGGTGGGTGAGGATGGTGAGTTCTGATTAATATGAAATGAAATAAAACCTCAGGAATTCGCAGATGCTATTGGACAGTTTAAATAGGACCCCAGGAGTTGGTGGAATGTTATGGGTCATTCGTTCTAGAAAACACCCCCATCCCAAACTTGAAGCATGAAAGAAACATGTTTAAAAAAAAAACAAGCCCCAAGACATTAATTGATCTCTGCAAAGGGACCCCACTTGGAAATGTTTAATACTGTAAGAAGGCCCTACAGAAAAATGTATTTTAACTAAAAGGAAAAAAATAAAGCCCAGTTGTGCAGACAACTTGGTTCCCCCACCCCAGATGGCAAAAGGGAATGCTAGGGGAGGGGTGCCTAAAGTCCTTAAGTATCTATTATTTCAGAGCTGTGGTGATTAAATTAACCTGCTAACTACTATTTTGAAGTCTGTTTGAAACAAAGAGTTAGATCAGGGGTCTCAAACTCAAATGACCACGAGGGCCACATGAGGACTAGTACATTGGCCCGAGGGCCGCATTACTGACACCTCCCCCCCCGCTGCCCTCGGCCCCGCCCCCACTCCACCCCTTCCATGAGACCCGCCCCCATTCCAACCCCTTCCCCGAAATCCCCACCCCAACTCTGCCCCCTTCCTGTTCCCAGGGGGTGTAGGAGGGGTGTGGGGTGTGGCGGGGGCTCAGGGCAGGGGGCTTGGCTGCAGGAGAGGTTCGGGGAGGCTCCCTGCAGGAGAGGCTCCCTGCCTGCCTGTCCCCACGCCGCTCCGGGAAGTGGCCGGAACTTGGGGAAGGGGGGCATAGGGGTCTGTGTGTTGCTGTTGCTTCAGGCACCACTCCCAGCAGCTCCCATTGGCCGGGAATGGGGAACCACAGCCAATGGGAGCTGCTGGGGGCGCTGCCTGAAGCAAGAGCAACACACAGACCCCTGTGCCCCTCTTCCCCACGTTCCGGCCGCTTCCCGGAGCGGCGCGGGGGCAGGACAGGCAAGGAGCCTGCCCTGCCCCCGGTACACGTCGGGCTGGAGCCGCTCTAGGTAAATGCTGGGGGGGGGGGCGGGGGGGCCACAAGGAGCTTGCGGGCCGCAGAAAACAACCCCGCAGGCCGCATGCGGCTCCCGGGCCGCGTGTTTGAGACCCCCTAAGTTAGATGGTATTAAAACCTCAGGTATCAACAGAAACTCTCTTGAATTGCTGCTGGACTGCAAGAGGAGGAGCTTTGCTCCCTGTTTTTAACTCTGAAAATATATATTTTGTAATGCCACTCTTTGGCCATGCTGTCTTAGTAAATAATGGTGCCTGTCTTTATTGCAGTGTGATCTGTTTAGCATGGAACCAGTAACTTTAAGCAGCATTTCACAACTAGGCCAAGGTAAAAAACATTTTTCACTATAGTTGTGCTTAATAATGTTAAATTAAAAAAAAAACAAAAAACTTCAGGTATTACACAGGTTGTATAGGGATTAGGGGGTAATACTAACTAACATTTTTGCTTGTTCTTTAACCTGAAGGCCCAAACAAACATAGGGGGGAACAGAACAACCATATGCCTTTTAAATGCATGTGGGTTTATTAAAAAGTATTTGGTTGCAAACTTGGTTTGGTGTGTTTATAAAGCTGCTGGGTTTTTGTGTGTGTGTTTGTGTTTGTATGTGTATGTGTGTGAGATAGGGGTCTGTGCAAGACATAGATGTGACGGGTTGGATCACAGAAACCCCCTGGGAGCTGCCACCTGATGTGCCCAGACTACTTCTAGCCCTGCTTTCCCTGCCAGCTCAGGACTCCAGCACCCTGTCTTGCTGAGCCAGACGCTCCCGTCTGCTCCAACAAAGATCCAGGGTCTGAATTACTTGCCCCAAAGCTGCAGGTTTACCTGAAAGCAGCTAAGAGAAGTGTTCCTGTCTTTAACACTCAGATGCCCAACTCCCAATGGGATCTAAACCCAAATAAATCCGTTTTACCTTGTATGAAGTGTGACAGACCCAGACCAGTGGGGTACAGGAGTCTGGTAGAGGGCAAATATACTGGTCACTGGATGAGTAGTTTTCTGTTCCCTGAGTGACCAGAGCAGGGGCTGCACTAGAGTAATCAGGAACCTGCTAGAACCAGTTAAGGCAGGCAGGCTAATTAGGACACCTGGAGCCAATTAAGAAGAAGCTTCTAGACTCAATTAAGGCAGGCTAATCAGGGCACCTGGGTTTTAAAAAGGAGCTCACTTCAGTTGTGGTGGGAGTGTGAGGAGCTGGGAGCAAGGGGCGCAAGGAGCTGAGAGTGAGCGAGTGCGCGTGCGCTGCTGGAGGACTGAGGAGCACAAGTGTTATCAGACACCAGGAGAAAGGTCCTGTGGTGAGAATAAGGAAGGTGTTTGGAGGAGGCCATGGGGAAGTAGCCCAGGGAGTTGTAGCTGTCATGCAGCTGTTACAGGAGGCGCTATAGACAGCTGCAGTCCACAGGGCCCTGGGCTGGAACCCGGAGTAGAGGGCGGGCCTGGGTTCCCCCCAAACCTCCCAATTGACCTGGACTGTGGGTTCTCCCAGAGGGGAAGGTCTCTGGGCTGTTCCCCAACCCACATGGTGAATCTCTGAGGCAAGAAAATCTGCCAATAAGCGCAGGACCCACCAAGATAGAGGAGGAACTTTGTCACAAAAGCTTATACAGGGTAAACTCATAAATTGTTTGCCCTCTATAACACTGATAGAGAGAGATGCACAGTTGTTTGCTTCCCCAGGTATTAATATATACTCTGAGTTAATTAATAAGTAAAAAGTGATTTTATTAAATACAGAAAGTAGGATTTAAGTGGTTCCAAGTAGCAACAGACAGAACAAAGTAAGTCCCCAAGCAAAATAAAATAAAATGCGCAAATCTATGTCTAAACGAACTGAATAGAGATAAGATCCTCACCAGGTCCAGAATGCTCCCTTTTACAGACTAATCTCCTTTTAGCCTGGGTCCAGCAATCACTCACACCCCTTGCACATTGTCCTTTGTTCCAGTTTCTTTCAAGTATCCTGGGGGGTGGAGAGGCTCTCTCTTTAGCCAGCTGAAGACAAAATGGAGGGGTCTCCCAGGGGTTTAAATAGACTTTCTCTTGTGGGTGGAGACCCCCTCCTCATTCCTATGCAAAGTCCAGCTTCAAGTTGGAGTTTTGGAGTCACCCGGGCAAGTCACATGTCCATGCATGACTCAGGTTTTACAGGTAGCATCCATTGTTTACATGCTACCTTGAATGTCCTCAAGTAGACTTCTTATGTGGATTGGAGCATTCCAAGATCCATTGTCCTTTAAGTGTTTCTTGATTAGGTACTTAATTTCAACATTCCTTTCTCCAGGAACTGACCAAATGCTCTACTAAGGTTATTTAGAAATCAAGCCAGTACACAGCCAACATTCATAACATTCATAACTTTGAATACAAAAATGATACATGCATACAAATAGGATTAATACATTCAGTAGATCATAACCTTTACGGAGATATGTTACATGGCATATGTAGCATAAAACACATTCTAAGCATATTTCCATAAAGCCTTATGGGAGGTACCGTCACAATAGGTGTGGGTATTTTAAAAGTATTTGGTTGCAAACTGTTTGTTTTAAACTAACAGGACTTTTTTTACTGTGCAAATGTGCTGTGTTTTTAAAACGGGTTGTTTGTTTATAGGGGTTTGAAGCATTTGGGGATAATACTAACATTTTTGCTTGTTCTTTAACCTGAAGGCCCAAACACACATTTGGGAGGGCCGGGGGATGGGGACAGAACATCCATGTGCCTTTTAAATGCATGTGCGTTTATTGAAAAGTATTTGGTTGCAAACTGTGGGTGCTTTAAACTGGTGGTATGTGTGTTTCAAACTAACAAGGGTTTCTGTGCAAAATGTGTTTTAAAATGGATTTTAAAAGCAGTTTGGTTTTTATTCTGCAAAATGAGATGTATTTTTAAAAAAATGTCTGTGGGTTGTTGTTTTTTTAAGTGGTAGAAATAAACTCAAAACCTGCGTTTGCTGTACAGCCTGAAATGGATTATTTTGTTTTAAAGCTATGACTTTTTAAATAGAAAAACACCCTAATGAATATTTTATTTTTTTTAAGTTTATAAGACGGTTTCATGTGTTTTATAATAATGTTGTTTGCTCCACAGTACGGTCAAAACATGAGAGATGCTTAGACCAGAGGGTAAACAAGCTCAAAAGAAAAAGGAAAGAGACAGCTGAAAAGGAAAATTCACCAGCATCAGTGATGGATGGATGAAGCCCAGTAAAATATATTTTGCTTATTGGTTTGGTTGTTTTATGAGGTTTTGTATTGTAAGTAAATACATAGGTGTGGGTGAGAAAGATGGTAAAGTTCCGTTTTGTAAAATTGCCCCTCCCCCCATAGTGATACCAGTCAGTTTTGTGTTCTTGGGGGAACAAGGGGGGAGAAACCACCTGCCTCACTAAAAAAACCCCCCCCCCCCCCCCACCAACCACCAGCCTTTGCTTAAACCAAAACCCATCAGAGGAAAAAACTTGCAGAGAGCAGTGAAGGGCACATAGGGGACACACCTAGACCCCTCCTGATAAGGGTGATGAGATTAAGACATCTCCATTAGCATACAGAATGAAGAACAGAGACAACTCTCCTAGCCTCATCTGCATGAAAGATGGGACAGGGAGACATCTCAATTTGCATACAGAATGGAGAACTGCACTGAACTCTGGGACCAGAAAAAGCAGGGAAGCACTGCATCATGGGAATCTCTGCTCCAGATGTTAAAGAACCTATGCCTGCCCGCACCCAGCTCAGCAGTTATCAGACCAATTCTAGGAAGGAATCCTTGATTGATCTCCAAAGTACTGAAGCAGCCTAGTTGCAGTGTGACCTCCTTGAAAGAAAACATCACCCATAGCCAAGAGTGATCAGCTCCTATTGTCTAGCCTAAAGAAAACCCTTGAGTCATCAGTTTACCTAGAAACAAATCTAGTGTTCTCCCTTGAACCATTGCATTTTTGCTGGTAACAAATTGGTGGAGAATGCGAGCAGCACGTGACCCTAATCACATGGTAATTGTTGAGTAGTTGCTGTGGAGCAGAGAAACTGAGGCACAAACTTGAGTAAGCTTGCTTTCTTTTCCTTTTTCAGACCAAGCTCCTTTAGCAAGGTCTCTCTCTCATAGACTATTTGGTGACCTTCTGTTACGAATTGTGCTTAGAATACCTGTAGAACTGTGAAATAAGGAGTTAAGAGTAGTGCCTTAAAAATAAAGGTTTTAGAAAGAGCTGTTGGTGGGGGATCATTAATGAAATAAGGAAACAGAGATGGCTGGAAAAAACCAACAGGAGAAAACCAACAGGTTAGAGAGATGGGTAATGAAGAAGGGGAAATGCCCCTGGGAAAGGGGGTGGTTTAAGGGTGAGAATCCCCTGACTGAAGCTAGTCTGAGCTTTGAACAATATTGCACAACCTTTAAGCCACGTGGTAGTGTAAAGGATGCAGCTGCTGCATGGGCATTAGTTTATGCATGTCTGGACATGGTTGAAATGGTAAAGAGAGGGCAGGAACTAGAGCTTGAGAAAAAGCAGTTACAACAGTGTTTGAATAAATGTGAGACAGACGGGTGTGAATTGATAGCAGAAAAGCTCAGAATGGTGACTGTTCTCAGAGATATACAAGAGGAGAGAGACAAGGCAAGCAGGAATGCAGAACAGCATAGAAAAGCGTTAACACACACAAAAGTTGTGTTAGAAGAAGCAAGAGCTGCAACTCTCTTCTTGGCAGAAGAGAACAGGGCAGCAAAGGCAGCAGCAGACCATCAGGAGCGTGAGGCAAAGATTAGTAAATTGCGTGCCCAACTTAGTGCCCATAAGGGGGTGGTAGCAGCTGTGAGGTTGAGAGAAGATTGTGATTTGGAGCCCCCTGGGAAAATAAAGATCCCCCACGATGCTCTCCCCAAAAACCCATTTAACCCCAATTGGCCACACATGCATAATGTTGCCCCTGTGTCCACAAGGGAGGTTAAACACATAGTTGCAGGAGCCGATCTGCCCACAACAGAGCTGGTCCCGGACATAGTAAGGTGGTCTCCTAGTCAAGCCAAGGCTATTGCTGAGAGACTGGGGCCACTGAACCGTGACACAGCCGTTGCATGGCTGGCCCGTGTTTGGCAAATGTACCCCTCTGCTGATGGCATGGACTTAACCCAATTGGCTCAGTTATGCGCCTTTCCTTGTGATGCAGATGTGCTAGACATAGGCATAGGTTCTTGGGAGCGGACTGCCACTGGACTCCAGGAATGGATGATAAGTGCTCTTAAAATATTACTGCCTGCGTCTTCCCTTAAGAAACTGTATATAATGGAAGATCAGAAACCAGGAGAGGCCCCAGAAGCTTACCTAACTCAAAAGAAAATGCTGGCAGCTCTTTCTGATTCATTACCCCAGACAGAAGAGAATGGGATTATCACTTTCCAGTATCTGGGACATTAACTAGTACAGAGCATTTATGCAGGACTAAATTCTCAGACAAAATTGACCATGGGGACTGTGGATTTAGAACACCTAACCTGGAGTGAACTAGTGGCAAAAATCAAACAGGCAGGAGATTTGCTGCAAGAAACTGGTGTCTTAAAAAGACAAGTCAGCAAAAAGACTACCTCAGAGCCCGTGCAGGCTATCGCATTTACAAATAATAGTCCCCACTCCGCCAGGCACCCTCCCAATCTTAATTCCCCTATCTCCCACAACCCTGGGCAGCACCAACCCAAGGAGACCCTTAGGAACATGCTTTGGAAGGAGCTGGTGAATTTAGGGGAGGCTATGGGAAAATATGATCGCCAGCCCCTCAGCATCCTGATTAATGCTTTGTCTTAGGTCATGAGGAAAACGGAGTTAATGCAGGGAGCTCCCGCACAACCCACTGCCCTGGTATGGAGTGCATCCCCCACACCCACTCCCTGTCAAAGCCAGATCCCTGTCCCCTCTTCTGAGTGGAGGCTCTGGGAGACTGACGATCAGTAGGGGTGCCCGGTTCCCCACGGGCCTCCCCAGCTGATCGCAAGATGTCAGTGCGACGTATGGAGGAGACCCATTGTGAGGGCTACAGTGGGGACCCCAGGGATGTTAGCCCAATTGCTACTGGATAGGATGTCCGAAGGGAGACCCACCACTAAACAGGTTCAGCTCAACGGGTAGGAGGGAGAAACTGTCTCTAGGGTGACCAGACATCCCAATAAAATCGGGACCGTCCCGATTTTGAACTGTTTGTCCCGCGTCCCGACCGATCTCTGGTCAGGACGCAATTTTTGTCCCAATATTTTGCGCCGGCCGGCAGCACTCAGCTTTTTTTTTTTTTCCCCCCCCCCCCCCATGTCCTGATATTTTCTTCAGCTCATCTGGTCACCCTAACTGTCTCCCATGGTTTGTCTCTTGGGAGTGGCGATTTGCCTGTTAGAAAAGCCATCCCAATCTCCCAGTGTTTGTCTGTGAACAGTCATGTGGTCTGTGACAAGGGAGAGGGAAGTTCAAACTGTTTATCTAGTCAGAAAAGCAGTTTAACTGCTGGGGGAGAAAATGTCTTCAATCTTCTGTCTGTGGAGCTAGCAGAAAGTACCTCTCAGTTTATGCTGATGGAGGATTTGTCAGTTGTGCCAGAGGTGGTTCTGGACTCAACTAAAACCCAGAAAGATGTTTCTGTAGAGCAACCCCTAACTAAAAAGGGAAAGGACAAAATTTCTGGGGGAAATGAATTGTTGCCTAGAAGTGCTCCTGAAGGAATAAAACCTCATGCTAGCTTTTGCAAGCAGTTTGCTGCAACTGAAGGGTGTGGAAGTGAGTTAATTGAGTTAGCTCAGAATCATTGCCTGTAGCAAGCAACAGTGCAGGTGCTGAGAACTTTGGTTCAGTTTCTAGCTGCCAAAGTTCCTCAACTGTGTATAAATCCACTGACTTTGTTTTAGAAAGATCCAGGGTGGAAGCCATCCCTACTAAAACCAACACTGCCTCTGTCACTGCTAAGCAGCTCTTTACACACACCTGGGATGGCCGCTGCTCTATTGTGAATTGGGCCAGCCCCAGTGTTTGTCAGGTAGAAATCCTAAATGGGAAAAATGGAAAACCCTGGCGGAAATGGTTTCATTCTTCAAAGCTCAAAGAATGGAAGGATAGACCACCTGACCCTCAAGATTGTCTTCTCCATCCTGTCGGCCACCCTTCCTGGCCAGCAAGAAGGAATGGCTTTGAGCCATTGGAAAATATGCATCGAGTGGGCTGGTCAGTGCCTACCCCGATGTTAAGACAGGAAAAGGCCAGAAAAGTCCTTGACTTATTATGGCCACCCTCACATAGGTCACTGCTTCATGTTCACCCTGTAATATTGGTCCCAGATTCTCCCAGTGTGACGAACTGGGACTGTTCTTACTGTGGTCTTCGAATGTTGACAGGGGAGTGTGGCTAGGATGGTCTGCGTTGGGGGATGGAGACTGACCGAGGGAAAATACCTGAGCATGTAATGTGAGAACCCAGGAAGGGGTTAGAGGCCAGGTGACACCTTTGCCCGGGAAACTGAACAAAGGTGTGGGAGGGGTCGCTGAAGGGAGAGTTTCAGGAGCTGGCTGGTGATATGGCTGGGAGGCAGACGGGGCTCTGACCTCCCAAGGGGGCTGGGGTGCCCTGGGACCCCAAGATGGACCTAACTGGGGGGATCCTGTTGTCTGTGCCTGCAAGACCTGTCTTGGACTGTGTTCCTGTTGTCTAAATAAACCTTCTGCTTTACTGGCTGGCTGAGAGTCATGGTGAATCGCAGGAAGCCAGGGGTGCAGGGCCTTGTGTCCCCCCACTCTCCATACACCCAGTATATATGGGGGGAATGTGGGAAGTTTTTCTCTCTTCTCTGCCCCCTCACAGGTCCCATACATGAGCCTTGATATCCCACCGGTGCACCAGCACTCTGCTGTTCATAAGTGTCTGGAGTCTGATGCTGTCCACTACCAGTTCTACGCTGTTGGCACCTCCTCAGGTTGCCCCTGGGACAGCATTGCCAATTGCATGCAGAGTGCCACCGGAGAGTCACTCAAGTTTTGTTATGAGACTAAGACCACCCCAGACTCCGTCCCATTCTTCTGTAAGCCATTGTGGTCTCCAACGGGACGTACACCATCAAACACACCCAGTGACAGCCTCCTGGGTGGTGGAAGGTGCAGGGTAGCCCTGGTTTCCTCTGCTGTTTGGGGAACAACCATGCCCCTACGTGTCATCATTGTCATTGGAACTCAGACACCTCCGTTACCCGGAGATGAACTGCAGCTGTCTCTGATCACGCCAACAGACAACAGTATCACACGGTTCCTCATAAACTGGGAACCGCTGAACTGGACCTTAGCTGGACATGACCTGATTCAGCAAGGTCCCCCAGACTGGGTAGTTCCATTAAAGGGCACACATTGTGACAAGCTCATGCCAGCATTTTGGTTTAAATTCTATGGGCATATTGCCGTTTCGGGGGGATTTCATGAGCCCAGTTTGTACAGAGTGGAATTGGACCAACAACAAAAAAACAGTTTTAAATTTTGACCCTCTGATTACAAACCTTGCTCCCCTCCGACGTTTAAGAGCCCCACTTTCAGGACCCCGTGTGTTGAAATTCGATCAACAAGAACATTTGGTTCTTCAACCTCAGACTTCCCAGAAGCAGGTTCAAAGCCACTTAGAGGGCATGAATATCTCTCACATTGCACCTCTAAGCGCTCCCTTGATTGGAACTAGCCATAAGGGTTGGGATGAATGGGTAATCTGGGGATAAGTCTCACTGTTCCTTCGATGTTATCCAGGAAGAGGGGTCTGGTATTGTCTATGTTAGTAAAGCATGTGTGTGTGTAAGGACAAGATGTAATATTGTATTGATTAATGGACATTGGATCCAATCCATGGTGCCTTACGTTAATTGCTGTTTCTGTAATGTAACCACCATTGTTAGTTGTGATATTAAGTTTACTGTGCCTATATGGACTGTACAACATTTAAAAGCCTATCCTGAGCTCTACAAGGAGGTTTCCCCCATTTCACTGGGAATGGGTCTCATTGCCATTAAGGTAAAAACACAGGCCATCACGCCTGGTGGGAGACCTTGCTTGGGTGGAGCCCCAGTGCAACAAGTCTTTTGAATCTCATGCTTCACCCCATTGTGGTGATCATTGGTTTCCAAATTATACTCGCAATTGGTCTGGTTCTGCTGGTTTATTGGATACAACGACTGATGCGGCAGCTGCAATGGATGGAAGATCAGATCCAGTACCACGGTGTAAGGATGTGATGGGGATACTCGCTCAGCGCAAGCACCCCATCAACGGGGGGACTTGATACCAGTCAGCTCTGTGTTCTTGGGGAACCAGGGTGCAGTATCCAGTCTGACTCATGAAAGACACATACACCTCCTCCACCAGCCTCTGCTTAAACCAAAACCCATCAGAGGAAAAAACTTGCAGAGAGCAGTGAAGGGAGGATGGGAGACACACCTAGACCCCTCCTGACAAGGGTGACGAGATTAAGACCTCTCCATTAGCATACAGAATGAAGAACAGAGACAACTCCCCTAGCCTCATCTGCATGAAAGATGGGACAGGGAGACATCTCAATTTGCATACAGAATGGAGAACAGAGAACCGCACTGAACTCTGGGACCAGAAAAAGCAGGAAAGCACTGCATCATGGGAATCTCTGCTCCAGATGTTAAAGAACCTATGCCTGCCCACACCCAGCTCAGCAGTTATCAGACTAATTCTAGTAAGGAATCTTTGATTGATCTCCAAAATACTGAAGCAGCCTAGTTGCATTGTGAGCTCCCTGGAAGAGAACATCACCCATAGCCAAGAGTGATCAGCTCCTATTGTCTAGCCCAGGGGTCGTCAACCTTTCAGAAGTGGTGTGCCGAGTCTTCATTTATTCACTCTAATTTAAGGTTTCGCGTGCCAGTCATACATTTTAATTTTTTTAGAAGGTCTCTTTCTATAAGTCTATAATATAGAACTAAACTATTGTTGTATGTAAAGTAAATAAGGTTTTTAAAATGCTTAAGAAGCTTCATTTAAAATTAAATGAAAATGCAGAGCCCCCCGGACCGGTGGCCAGGACCCGGGCACTGTGAGTGCCACTGAAAATCAGCTCATGTGCCGCCTTTGGCATGCATGCCATAGGTTGCCTACCCCTGGTCTAGCCTAAAAAAAACCCTTGAGTCATCAGTTTACCTAGAAACAAATCTAGTGTTCTTCCTTGAACCATTGTATTTTCTCTACAAAAATCCCTACTCACCCTCCAGTAAGGGTTCTGATGCATAGACCCAAGCTCTGCATCAGTTCCACTGGGACTCCATCTCCTGACTGATCGTGCTGGGGGCTCTGCCTGTCTCCTGCCCTCAGGACCCTGAACTACCACCATCCCCTGGGAACCCTGACCAGGTCACGCTTCAGGGAGTGGTGAGATCCCCTTCTTTCTCTCTCTCTCTCTCTCTGTTTTCCTCTCTACCTTAGGTATTAACCTTTAATTATGTATGTTATGTTGGTTAAGCTCTCCTTGTGTAGTGATCACTATTATTCAATAAATAACTTGTCTTCTTTTACCTAATCTAAAGATCCCGGCAGCGCCCAAAATACTGTGGGGTTTGCTCATCAAGTAGGTTACTGCCAGTACAATTGTGATGTGAGAGTGGGGATAGGGATGTGCTGAATCTGGGACACATAAGGGTAACAGTTTGAAAGTGCTGCTTGACCCAGTCCATGGAGCCCAGGGGCATATAAGGAGAGGCAGCTTGGAAGTGCTGCTTCATCCAGCCCTAGATTCCCTCCATCCAACTCCATTTCTTCGTGTTGTCCGGCTGTGTCTTTGTAAAACAGGTCGGCGGAAAATTGCGTGGCGAGGGTGTAATAAAAGGGTTTCACTTAAAAGAATAATGGAGTATGCAGAAAAAATATACCTGGTACCGAGCCGCCAATTGGAGCAATTAAGGGCTCCCCCTCCGGCAGAGGAAAATATCAGAATGATCTGTGTAAAAAATATTGTTTTTTTTGTTTTGTTTTTTAAAAGAACAAATACCCCACCAAATATCAGTTGTCTTTAAACCCCTCACCTGGAGTGCTTTATTGGGTAACATGGCTATGAAAATCATTGCAAGATACACATATCTGGGCTTGTTGAAACATGTTTTGAGCAAGGCTAGGCATGCCCAAGAATTTAAATTTATTTTTTACAAAATTCAGTCGTTTTGCACTAAGTCGTTAGAATACAATTTTAAAATCCGGTCAAAAGATAAACCCTTGCTAAGATGATGTAAGAAAAACACGCAGTGATCGCCGCAGGCGACGGAGTGGGGCCTTGTAATTGTCTATTGTGAAACACAATGTCTGTGGCATTTTTGTTTAAAAATTTCATAATGCTTTTAGGAAACAACACACTGTTCGGGGGATGCCCATATGAGTCAAAAAACGCTCCACGGTTACGCTCCGCCAGATACAAGGCGAGCCAGTGTTGACCCGGTTGGTTGTGTGGATGCGTGTTGACCACCAAACCTAGGGGTCTCTGAGACAGCTTGCCTCCAGGGAGCCAGTCGCAAGGGAACACATCTAAGAAATTCTTTTTCGTGTAAGGGTCCGTTGATAAGACACGTGAGAGCAGCACAGTGTCCATGTTCACATGTAGTCAAACAGAACGTTTCTCCTCTGATTTATCTCTATGACATTGTCAAAAACCCCAAACACGATCATATTGACGGTGACCCTTAAAGCCTTCCCAAAATGTATTTCTGCTCTCAGGTTCTCGGTTTTAATCAGGGAATAGTGATTGGCGCATTCCTGGTTGGGAGACAGGTCAAAGGCAAACAAGGTGTAACCCTGTGCAAACTCCTCACGGTCGATTAACAGAGAACGATCTTTCATGTGTTTACCAGCCATCTGTACCAGATTCATGCAGGGCCGGCTCCAGGCACCAGCCCTCCAAGCATGTGCTTGGGGCGGCACCTGGAGGGGGGCGGCGCTCACCTGGGGAGAGCGGGGCCGCGGCGGGCTCGCCGCCCTCCCCCGGCGCTCCGGCCGGCCGGGGAGAGTGGGGCCGCGGCCGGGCTCGCCACCCTCCCTCCAGTGCTCCGGCCGGCAGGGAAGAGCGGGGCTGCCCTCCCCCGGTGCTCTGGCCGGTCGGGGAGAGCGGGGCCCCGGCCGGGCTCTCCGCCCTTCTCCCGGTGCTCTGGCCGGCAGGGAAGAGCGGGGCCGGCCTCCCCCGGTGCTCCGGCCAGTCGGGGAGAGTGGGGCCCCAGCCGGGCTCGCTGACCTCCTCCTGGCGCTCCGGCCGGTCGGGGAGAGCGGGGCTGCGGCCGGACTCGGTGCCCTCCCCTCCTGCGCTCCTCGCGGGGGGGCGGCGGGAGGCTTTTTTGCCTGGGGCGGCAAAAAAGCCAGAGCCGGCCCTGGATTCATGTATTCTCTTACGCAGTGTCCTGCCTTGAAGTCTGGTTCCAGAGGCTTGGTTGGTATCTGTTCACCATCCACATACAAAGCCACAAAATTAATATCATAATGTTTAAAATGAAAGGGATTTTTAGCGTAACTTCCACTAAAGGCATCATTACCCACAAACCCTAGGACAAGCATATTGGGAACTGTCCCAAGAACAGGTTCTCCTGGTTACTGATCCTGCTGCTCGCGGGGATGCTAAACACTTTCATTCCCACACGGTCCACAGGGTATTTAGCATTAGCGGTAAGCAGGGCCTCCGCGTGCCCCAGATGGATACTCGGGGCCACCTGTACTTTCTTCACAAAAAGGGACGCTGATACAATGCGCAGTTTAAAGCATTCAGCCGCACTGCCCATTAAACAGAAAGCGTCTTTACTGCGCGTCAGTTTAATTTTCACATCTACTCTGTTCAACAAAAGTTTTTCTTGGAAAAACAGGTCGCTGTGTAGATGACCCAGCAGCTCTACCGCTCTGCTCTGGGCCATCAGCTTTGCACGCCTCACAAACCCTAGATTCCCGCCATCCAACTCCATTTCTTCATGTTGTCCAGCAGTGTCTTTGTAAAACAGGCCGGTGGAAAACTGCGTGGCGAGGGTGTCGTCGCTGTAATTGAGCACCGATTCTATAAAGGCCCTGTAAAGGTAACAGTTGTTGCTTTGGCTTATGAGGCGGTCTCCCAGCGTGACATCAAACTGACTGAAAATAGAGGCCAAGGGGTAATTCACCAGGCCCACCACGGCGTCCTTGGCAAGTTCAGTTCCGTCTCCTTTTATAATCTTGCAACACAGGTACAGCAGCGTGTTGTTTAAATCCATATAATCTATGCCATTCCCTGCTATAAAAAAGTCAATGGGGGCAGACTCCGTAAACAGCCCATAGGGGCAGCACCTCGATGTAGATGCTTTTCTCGATGCTGGTCTGCGCAGGGGCTATTTGGAACAAGTCTAGTTCGGATTTGGTGCACTCTTCAGACCCGCAGTGAACAAAAGCCATGTTGATTAAAATATGTCTCTTTTACCAGGCAGAGAGCGTCTCCTCTTTCACCCAGGCTTCCTCTTGGACCTTCGCTTATGGCCAGCCCTGCGTGTCAAAGCCCTTCTTTTAAAGGGTTTCGGGGGACCTGTGCGTTGCGGGTATGACACATTTCTCTTTCTCTTCCTCCTTTTAATGTACATCAGCCCCGATCCTGCCTGTGAAACTGTATTCCCCACCTTCTCCAGAACAGCACGGTAGACATGACCTACCACGTCTTTAGCTATGTTCTGAGCGGCGGTTTTTACGTGGGGTTTAATAATCTCTAGCCCCCTCCTCAAAAGCGGTAGGGCTTTTCGAAAGAGGCTACGAAATATTCCACCCACACCAGCTCCATACATCACGGGGGCCCCAGGATATCCAGGAAGGGCATATCCAGCCTGGGCTTTGTAATACTTCCTGTAGATGGTGGGGTGGCCGTAATTTTTTAGGATCGACATAATAGTGTTTTGCTTTTTAGAAACCTCACTCTCTCCGCGGACGCAGATGCAGCTTGACGATCACCTTGCCGAAGCGAAAGGAGACGCGTCTGTTCTGATCTGTCTTTATTTCAATGGTGATGGTGTCGATGTGGTGTTTACTGACAGGGACGTAATGAGGTTTATCGTAGGTGATGGTAACAAACTCGTTGTTCCTTCCTCGGACAGGGACGCAGTGTAACAGGGGAACAGAAAAGTCCCCCACAAACTGGTGTTCTATGATATCCGTGTTCAGATACAAGGAGTTAAAACCCCCTGTGATGTTTGCTGAGAAGGGGAATTTTTGGATGCTGCGCTTGGGGCCCAAACCCAGAATGTTAGCTAGCTCCCCACCGGCAGAAAACATATATGTAAAATCGGCAGATTTAAGTCTAACTTTTCTACCCACAGGGTCGTAGTTCATGACCACCTCAGGGGGTCCGGGATGACGAGCCACGGTGCTGTGCATATGATCCAGTAATTTGGGTGTGGTCGAGTAATAACCTCGTTGTAGGATGAAATTCCACGTCATATCTCCAAAGGTGATTTCAAAAGGGGTGTCTTTGTTGATAGTATTCCAGCTGTGCGGGTATTGTATTTCCACTAACCCCACCTCCCAGGCACCCGGGAGATCCAAGGGCTTAATTAGCCGTATTGTAAAGTTCGAGCTGGTGTTTTGGGGAAAAACTGCAGAGCTGGCATTGCTGGGCAAAGTAATGTAAAACCCGCCATCGCTCATTTCTCTCTCTCTCTCTCTGTCTTTGCAGGAGGAATCGTTTTTGTTCGTGTCTAAATGTCACAGAGTTGAGAAGCTTCCACCCAGCTGTTAAACTTATCAGGCCACCCCAACCATTTCACGAGTAGCTGCTTTTTTCTCTCTTTTTCTTTCTCCGCTAGAACTTTTTCAATCCTGTAAATCCTGTCTCGTTTGGGGTTTACCTTTTGTAATTCTTCAGGGTAAAAAGATCCAGTAACTGTCTCACCCTCGTAATCTTTTAATCGGTATACAGGTCTCTGGCCCCTGGTTACAGCTTCATCCATTATGAATATCTCATCGGTAAACGTCTGTTCATAACCTTTTTCAAAAGCTCCTTTGGTTTTAGATAGTCTTACGTGGTCACCTTTTCTAAAAGGGGCAACAACCGGTTTTATTTTAAAACCATCTCCGTAAACCGTTTTCCATACCTTCAGAGAATTTGAAGGATTAACATCAGCGGGTCTGGTATGTATAGTTCTGTGAAAGCTCTGGTTGTAACTCTTTATAAAATCAGGTAACACGTCAATGTAGCGAAAAGTGTAATGGGCTGTAAAATATCTCCACATCCTAGTTTTTAAAGTTCTGTTAAATCGCTCCACAACCCGTGCTTTGACTTCATTATTAGTAACAAAATGGTGAACTCCATGCCGCTTTAACAATCTGCTTAAAGGTTTGTTTAAAAATTCTTTCCCCCGATCGCTTTGTAATTTTTGAGGCACGCGACCTGCGCTGAAAATAGCTTTAAAGGCCTTGGATACCTCACCACTCGTCTTGTCTTTTAGGCCTAAGGCCCAGGCATATTTGGATAGAATGTCTATCACTGTTAACATGTACTTAAAACCGCTGTTGTGTTTGGAGAACCGGTGCATATCCACCAAATCTGCCTGCCATTGCGCATCCACATCTGAAACAATGGTCTTGTTTCTTTTAAAACGTATTCGAGCCGGTTTGTGTAAAGTGTAAGCATCCTGGTTTCAAAGCCAAGCACTTACCTGTCTTCTATTTAAAGTTTTACTATGCCTTTTGATCACTTGAAAAAGAGGGTTGACCCCGCCGAAGCTCCCAACTTCCCCGGGGGTGTAATATATTTTCTTTAACAGAGCCGTGTGTGTAGACATGACTGTTACTGGTACCGTCTTTTACTAACACAAGTATGGAGGGGGACACATTCATATTGACACATTTAAATAAGTTTTATTAATGGCCTGGTTTAACACAACCTTTTACAGCCGCCTGTAAAAATGGACGTCATAACCCCTACCATAAGGGAGTCTGAGCTGGTTCATTCTTCCAATGTGTAAGTTCTCAAAGGCCTCTAGAAAGGCATCGTCGAGCTGTTGAGAGATTTTTCAGAAAAGAAACAGTGTAAGCACCCCCACTGCTTGTTTTTAGATTTACGTAATCCCGGGTCGGTTCCTAACCCCATTACACCCCATCCTCAACCATCACTTCTTAATCATTCCTTTACCTGAGCGAAGTCTTTTCCGTTCACTTGTTCCGCCGGTGACTCCTCCAAGCCATGATCGCCTTCCACCTCTAGTGGGGTGGACAATGAGAGGCCGTCACACTCGTCGGGGTGCCTCACGAAGGTTTGGGTTTCGGGTCGGGTTCCTGCGTATCCATCAACGGTTGAGTCAAAGGGCCCCTGTCGGAACTGTTGCTGATGTAGCGTTTTCTCCACACAAGTCCAAAGGTGCTCGGGGGTAAAACTAAGTCCGAAGTTCTCACGGGGGTGGTGGAGGAGTCCATGTTTCCACGATTTCTAAAACACGCGTTCTTGGTAAAAGATGGCCTCTTCTGCCTGGCGCTGGGAGTTATGGG
>NW_020698295.1:1859-2085 GCF_002925995.2 Terrapene triunguis | reverse complement strand
TAGGACAGGAGCTCTGAGTTCTATTCCCAGTGATCTCCTGTATGTCCTTGAACGGTGTCAGGATAGACAGGGTTTGGCTGCTTGGTTCAACTCTAACCCAGGG
The DNA here is from genome assembly GCF_002925995.2 of Terrapene triunguis. Taxonomy (NCBI): domain Eukaryota; kingdom Metazoa; phylum Chordata; order Testudines; family Emydidae; genus Terrapene; species Terrapene triunguis. The sequence goes on along the minus strand of NW_020698295.1, from coordinate 1,982 downwards.
TTTAAAGGGGCTACTCTGTATAAAACATAATCTGTGTGCTGTCAATTTAGCTGGTTATTCAGTTGTTACCTCCTTGCAACTATCCCCTTGAAAGAGAAATCACACAGATGCAATAGAATAAAT
>NW_020698295.1:1216-1849 GCF_002925995.2 Terrapene triunguis | reverse complement strand
CTCCCTCACCCAGCCCAGACCCCCAAGCATACACCCACAGCCCTTAATCTTCTCCCACCCCTCTCAAAACCCCCACCCCACAGACCCTCTCAGCCCCTGTTCTTTGAGATTCCCCCCTCCCATGGCCAAGAGCCAATTCCCCACCCAGAGTTCCTGACTCAGCTTCCTCAGAGATCCCTACTTAACCTCTCTGCCCATCAGTCCTCTCCTCTGCTCAGCCCCACTCCCCTGCCATGGCCCAACCCCCAGGAAACAGCCACTCACCCCTGGCTGCAAATACCTGCCCATTCTCTCCTCCTTCTTCCCATTGGCAATCCCTGGCCACTACTTCCTTCCTTCCCCACTCTCCTCCTTCCTCTGCCTGGCCCAGCCCCTTTTCTGAACAGTATTTCCAGGGTGGCCTCTGTCTACTGCCAACCAGCACACAGCTAACCTGGGGAACTCACTACCACAAGGTATTGCTGAAACAAAATGACCAGCAGGGTGAGACATTGGCATGGATCACGAGAGACTTCATGGTTACATTAGATCAGAGAATGAAATAAACCACCATGGTGCAGGTCTCCAGCCAGCCATTAACTCACAGGGAACCTCCCTGACACAGAGGTCAGTGCAGAATTGTCCACTGGGGGG
>NW_020698295.1:0-1206 GCF_002925995.2 Terrapene triunguis | reverse complement strand
GTGTGGGTCCCCACCTTCTCAAAGTGACAGAGTGGGGATTCAGCCTTGACAGGTGCAATGCCGGAATGGCAGCAGGAGGGATGGACCACGACAGACCGGCCCTTTGCAATAGAAATTGGCTCTAGGGACGTGGAATGTCACTTTGTTGGCTGAGAAAGAGCCAGAACTGTTGGAAGAGGTGGAAAGGTTCTGGCTAGATAGAGTCAGTCTCACCTCCACACATAGCACTGGCTCTGGAATTAAACTTCTCGACCGAGGGTGGTCTCTTTCCTACTCTGGAGTGGTCCCATGTGAGAGGCCCCGGGCGGGTGTGGGGATACTCACAGTTCTCCGGCTGACTGCTGCGCAGTTGGAGTTTGTCCTGGTCGACGAGAGGGTTGCCTTGATGAGACTTGGGTCTCAAAGAGGAAAACCTTGACTGTTGTTTATGCCTATGCGCCTAACAGCAGTCCAGAGTACACGGCTTTTTTGGAGATGGTGGGATTGTTGCTCAATAGACTGCCACTTACCGACTCTGTCTATCTACTGGGGGACTTCAATGCCCACACGGTGAATGATAGAGATACCTGGAGGGGAGTGATTGGGTGGAACAGCCTCCCTGACCTGGATCTGAAAGATGAGTTGTTATTGGATCTGTGCTAGTCATGAACTGCCCATAATGAACACTATGTTCAAACACAAGGTTGCTCATAAATGTACTTGTTAACAGAGCACCTTGGACCGAAGATCAATGATCGACGTCATAGTCGTCTTATCGGATCTAAGGCTGTATATTCTGGACACCAGGGTGAAGAGAGGGGCAGAGCTGTCAACTGATCACCACTTGCTGGTGACTTGGACCCAATGCACGGGACGCCGTCCATACAGACATGGGAGGCCCAAGCGATCGGTGCAGGTCGCCTGGGAATGTCTGGGGGAGGACCCTGTGAGGAAAGAATTCAATTCCCACCTCTGGAAGAACTTCATCCTGCATTCCAGGTGAGGTCTTGGACATTGAGTCCGAATGGACCATGTTCAGGGACTCCATCATTGAGGCAACCACTGCTGCAGAGATGGCCTTCCTCATGGTGATGGCATATGACCACTATGTAGCCATCTGCCTTTGTCTGCATGACAGAAAAATCATGAACAGAAGTGCATGTGTCCAGATGGCAGCTGGTTGCTGGGTCAGCAGCACAACCTCTTCATTGTTTCTTACTGTTGATA
>NW_020698294.1:0-14690 GCF_002925995.2 Terrapene triunguis | reverse complement strand
TACATACAGTAATTGCAAAGTTCTTGGTTCAGGCTTGTAGCAGTGATGGAATAAACTGCTGGCTTGATAAGCCTCTGGTTGCTTCCAAATCATTGGAAGGTCCTCTGTCCATTGGTTAGAATGCTCCCATTAGTAGAAGTTCAAAGTCCAGAGCTTTGAGCAGAAAAGAGGCTGGAGCAAGATAGAGGCAAAATGGAGGTGTTTCCAGGGCCTTTTATAGCTTCCGCCATGTGGAGGAAAACCCATTGTTTCAAACAAAGCCCTCAGCACAGCTAGTGGAAAATTACAGGTAAAAGATAGGAGTTTGGAGTCACATGGGCAAGTCACATGTCCATGCATAATTTTGCTTTGTCACAGCAGGAAAGTCCATTATCTCCCAGGGTCCATTATGAGTCAAGTGTCTTTTTGATGGGCCACTCAATTTGAATAGTCCCTCCAAGATGTGCTGGCTAACTACCTTATGGGCGTTACCCCAGGAGCAAACATTTGAAATCTAGGTATAGAGCCAATATTCATAACTTCAAATACAAAAACGATACATGCATACAGATAGCATAATCATAACCAGCAAATCATAACATTTTCATAGACATCTTACATGCCACATTTTGTACAAGATTTGTTGCAAATATATAACAGTGGTTGCAACAATGGTCCTATTTTAATCAGATAATGTCACACATGTTTAAAAAATTAATGCTTTAATTTTGTTTTCAGTTAATCGCAGGTGTGAACTGTGATTAATTGACAGCCCTAGTAAAGACCCTTTATACATCAGGAATGAGGGTAAAGTTAAACCTTTGTTTTTTGTCAAAAAAGTTTTCTGAAAATGAGACTCTCGGATTTTACCTCCAAAAGGAGGTAAAGATTTTAAAGGTTTTGATTAAGTTTGCAATGCAGAATCACTCAATTTCATTTTCAATATAAATGCTTGTTTTACATTTTTTTCCCTTTTTTGTGTTTGATCAATAAATTTTCAATTTTAGAGTGAGTGTCTTTGAGTGTTTGCCAAAAATCAAGTAAACCAGGGTCTCCTTTAAAAAAAACAACCCCTCTTTGTATCACTGTTCTTATGTTGGACAGTGAAAGAGTTTATCAGGTACCACAGTAGGTGAATGTTCCTTGACTGTCAGTTCTTAATATTTAGGATCCAAATGTCTCAGATCTGTAGATACAGATTTTCCCTGACTGGAACAGGGGAGCCAGATTTCCAAGAGTGATAAGGGTAGCTAGCAGATGGCCAATATGCTGAAGGCATCCATGGTTGTGGGAGGGATAACAGGTCTCAAACCCAGAGCCACAGGTCCCCAGGCAGCACTCAGGACACAACTGCCACCCAGCAGCTCACTCAAGTAACTAGGGAAGGGTCCATGGGACGGGCTAGTTCACAGAGGACCCTGCTCCCCAAACTCCCAATTGTGGGAAACATTCAACCCCCCCAATTGGCTAAGGAGTACTATGTGAACCAGGAAATAACAAGAAGAAGTTGCCCTAGCAACTAGACTACTGGTTTTCAAACTGTGGTCTCTGGACTTAAGATTTCCAAAGGGGTCTGCACCTCCATTCAACATATTTTAGGGGTCCACAAATTAAAAAAGGTCAAAAACCACTGAACCAGAGGAATCCTTGGCTGTCTGTGACTACAGACCCCTCCTCCTTACCTGACTCCTGAGCCCTGCATTCCTGCCTGCTCCTGGTTCCTTTCTTTCCATCCCAGACCCCCATCTACTCCCAGTTCCTCCTGTTCTGCCCTATTCCAGGCCCCTGCTCCTCTGCCTTACCCCGATGCTATCTTCAGCTCTGACACCTGGCCTGGCACCCAACTTTGTCTCCAGCTCTGATCTCTGGCTCGGCACCAGACTCTGGCTCTGGCCTTCGGCTTAGTACCTGATGCTGTCTTTGGTTTTGACTTCCTGCAATGACCACTAAGCCTGACTGCCCATACCCTGTTCATTACAGGTGGGATATACTAATACTGTCAATTATGCCAATCCAGCATCATCTAATAAACCTAGTGCAGTGGTTCGCAAACTTCATTGCACCGTGACCCCCTTCTGACAAAAAAAAATTATTACATGACCCCAGGAGGAGGGACCAAAGCCCAAACCTGGCCGGAGGGCCAAATCTGAAGCCCTGGGCAGGGGGCATGTAACCTGAGCCCCACTGCCCAGGGCTGAAGCCCTTGGGCTTTGGCCCCGGGCAGTGAGACTCAGGCTTCCGCTCTGGCCCTGGGCTGTGGGGCTCTGGCTTCAGCTTCGGCCCTGGGCCCCAGCAAGTATAACACCAGCCCTGGGGACTCCATTAAAAGGGGGTCATGATCCACTTTGGGATCCCAACCCACAGGGGGAGGGATAGCTCAGTGGTTTGAGCATTAGCCTGCTAAACCCAGGATTGTGAGTTCAATCCTCAATCATTTAGGGATCTGGGGCAAAAATCTGTCTGGGGCCTGGTCCTGCTTTGAGCAGGGGGTTGGACTAGAAGACCTCCTGAGGTCCCTTCCAACCCTGATATTTTATGATTCTACGCCCTGGCCTAGTGAATAGGATGCCTCTTTGAGACTCAAATCAAGGAGAAAGCCCTGCTTCAAAAGAAAAGACCAAAATCATTGTCAGATCAGGCCCTTCTTCAGAATTAAGATCCAACCCCAGGGCTGATAACGAGACACCACGTGATATAACAGAAGCTGAAAATGAAGAAGGGATAGCAGCAAGACAGACTTTCTTGGAGAACCAGTTGGAGTCTTAGGTGTTGGGTATATGATCTCCGGTTAGGGTGACCAGATGAGAATTCCAAAATATCGGGACCGCCGCAGGGGGAGCGCCTTTTCAATTGTTACACTCACCCGTCCGAGTCTTCAGCGGCACTTCGGCGGAGGGTCCTTCAGTCACTGACGATCTTCGGCGGCATTTTGGCGGTGGTTAATAAACCTTGCTGCCAAAGAAGGAAGTACCCGCCGCCAAAATGCCACCGAAGACCTTCGGCAACTGAAGGAGCCTCCGCCGAAATGCCGCCAAGACCCAGACGTGCTGGGTGAGTTAACAATTGAAAAGACACTCCCCTGCCTGTCACCACCGCCTAAGCAACAACAACAAAAAAAGCCCGAAACAAAATATTGGGACAAATGGCGTCCCGACCGTACTTCGGTCGGGACGCGGGACAAACTGCTCGATATCAGGACGTCTGGTCACCCTATCTCCGGTACAATATCCCATCTTAGTCTTTTGTCAGGAGGAGAAAATTGAGAGGGATGTTCCTCTGTTGGCCTCTTCATTATTTTAGTTAAGGAGGTAGTTGGGTCAAAAATTTGTTGTGGATCCGCATAACCTGTGCCATAACTGTAATAGTAGGAACCCGATGAGTTGAAGTACTTGGTTCTGAAGTACTTGGTACTTTTTCAGATCTGTAACATTACTACAATTTGGAGCTCTCTTATTCTTAGAGCTCAGAACCATACTGTGTTCTCAATCCAAAGGATCCAATGAATCACTGGAGTAAGAAGGCTTCCCTAGTACAATTTAGCCTCTCTTTTTTCAGAACCAAAGTATTTGGTTCCAGAATGGTATCTGGTGGTTTGGGTCTCTTATCTGGAATCCTCTCCAACACAGGCCTTAGTATGACGGAGACAGATCAGAGGATTTAGCTACTGACAGCTCAGTAAAGTTGGAACTGGAGCTTGGTGCTAAGGCTGAATGATTTATCACAGTGGTGTTCTTGAATGCAGAAGTACTAAGTGCTGATTCAGGCCTCCTTTCTCTTTCTTCAGATCTGTTAGATACCTGTGATCCAAAAGTTCTAGCAGTAAGAGCTTGCTACAATAGAAGAGTCCGGAATCTATTTTGTCTCTCCTTTACAGCCCCAAGGAGTGAATGTGCTACAAATAGCACAATTAGAAGAAGAATGTTCTTCCCCTAGGCTCTTGAAGCATCTGATATGGGTGGCAGATGCTGGGAAGACTGCAGGGCATGACACACATCTTTTAAAGCATGCTCCTTTGTCTTTGGATTTGCGATCAATGCCAGTACTAAATCCTACTAAATATCCTAAAACAATTCTAAAATCTAAATTCACACTAAAACGATGAACTATTAGCTAACTAACCTTAATGAATGCTGAAATAGTAAGATATGTATCTAAAAGCTACAATCAAAGAGATCAAGGGAGGTCTATGTCTGTCTGTCTCCTGCAGTCTGAACTGAAGTGGCAGGTGATGCCATGCACCCCTTTTCATAGCCTGGGCTTTGAATGCTAAGGGAAAGGGTAGGAAAGGAACTTGAGCACTCTAACAGGCACTGCTACCAGATGGTTCCACCATCCAAGCTACATCAATGAACATATCCCAAGAGTATGACAATGCAGAAGGTACGCATAGAAGAATACAAGACTTTATCCAGCTAGCTATGATGAATCTAGAAACTTTCAGAACTTCTGAGGCCCTTCCAGAGCACAAATAAGGAGTATGAATAGATTAATTCTATGTACGTACAGAGAAGAGTGCTCGGACTGACCACATCCAAAGTATGCCAAATCTCTTATCGGGGACTTAGAAGAAGAAGAAAATCCAGGAAGGGCAATTTTCTGATTGATATGTAAGGAAGACCTGGAGTTGAGCATAAAACTATAGAACTATTTTCAAAATTTCTTTATTCTTGCAGAAAAATCAGAAAAGTTCTTTACAGGAGAGAAGAGCTCTCTCTGCCTCTTGCCTGACAATAATAATCATAATGAGAGAAGATTTTTTGAAAGAGAAGAGCCTCTGGGAGTAGTGGCGATACCATGGACTAGAAGGGAGGAGGAACAAAAAGAAAAACTAGATTTAGGCTACACAAAGGGTTTACAGAGCAAAATGTTAGTTTCAGGAGGGAGATTACAACCATAAAAACAAAAAAAACATGTGACAAGGGAATGGGACCAAATATGTGCCACTTTAATCACCCTAAAAGTGGAAATTTGTCCCTGCAAGTTGCAGGCGGACAATACAAAATCCAGTCCTGCTTGAAGAAACTCTTAAAATCGAGGCATTTGAGATTGTCTTAGGTGAAATTTTTATAACTGAGCAGAATTGAGAAGAAGTTGCCCACAACCTATTAAGAGGCTTTGGAAGTGACCACAGTTCAGTGCATAATTGACTTTTGGGTTTGGGCAGCAAAACAAAAACATTGGGGAAAATATTTGGTTGTGAATATTTGCAGAATTTCTCAGCAGATTGGAAAAATCCATTTCAATCTGTATGTACCTAAAGGATAATAGGATTATAAGGAACAGCCAGCATGGATTTGTCAAGAACAAATCATGTCCAACCAAACTAATTTCTTTCTTTGACAGGGTTACAGGCCTAGTGGGTGGGGGAAGCAGTAGACATGAAATATCTTGATTTTAGTAAGGCTTTTGAGACAGTCCCACATGCTAATCTCATAAGCAAACTAGGGAAATGTAGTCTATCTGAATTTACTATACGGTGGGTGCACAATTGGTTGAAAGACCATACTCAACAAGCAGTTATCAATGGTTTGTTGTCAAATTGAGAACTCCAGCAGAGGTCAGGCTTTGGTTTGGTACTATTCAATATTTTCATTAATGACCTGGATAATGGAGTAGAGAGTATGCTTATAAAGTTTGCAGATGACACCAAAACAGGAGGGGTTACAAGCATCTTAGAGACGGGATTAGAATTCAAAACAAACTGGGAAAATTGGAGAACTGGTCTGAAATTAAGATAAAATTCAATAAAGGTAAGTGCAAAGTACTACACTTGGGAAGAAAAAAATCAAATGCACAATCACAAAACGGGAATAACTGGAAAGGTGGTAGTACTGCTGAAAAAGATATGAGGGTTATAGTGGAATACGAATTGAATGAGAGTCAACAATGTGATGTGAAAAAGGCTAATATTCTGGGGTGTATTAACAGGAATGTTGTAAATACAACATGGGAGATAATTGTCCCACTCTATTTGGCACTGGTGAGGCCTCAGCAGGAGTTCTGTGTCCAATTCTGGGCGCCACACTCTAGGAAATAAGTGGACAAATTAGAGAGAGAGTCCAGAGGACAGCAACAAAAATGATAAAAGGTTTTGAAAACCTGACCTATGAGAAAAGGTTAAAAACACTGGACACATTTAGTCTTGAGAAAAGAAAGACTGAGAGGGATCTGATAACAGTCTTTGAGTATGTTAAGGGCTGTAATAAAAAGAATACTGTGATCAATTCTTCTCCATGTCCACTGAAGGTAGAACAAGAAGTAAAGGGCTTAATTCTGCAGCAAGGGAAATTTGTGAGATATCAGGAAAAACTTTCTAACTATAAGGTAGTTGAGCTCTGGAATAGGCTTCTAAGGGAGGTTATGGAATCCCTATCATTGGATGTTTTTAAGAACAGGTTGGACAAACACCTGTCAGGGATGGTCTAGGTTTATTTGATCCTGTCCTAGCACAGGGGGCTGCATTCAATGAATTCTAGAGGTCCCTTCTATCCCCAAATTTCTATGATTTCAGGCCACCATGAGTGTATGTGTCTACCCGATAACCTTTTGCCCAATGGTTAGGTCACTTGCTTAGGATGTGGGAGACTCAGGTTTGACTCCCCACTCTGGAGCAGGGACTTGGGCCTGGTCTACACTAGGAGTTTAATTCGAATTTAGCAGCGTTAAATCGAATTAACCCTGCACCCGTCCACACAACGAAGCCCTTTACTTCAATATAAAGGGCTCTTAAAATCGATTTCTGTACTCCTCCCCGACGAGCGGAGTACTGCCGAAATCAATATTGTCATTTCGAATTAGGGTTAGTGTGGCCGCAATTTGACGGTATTGGCCTCCGGGAGCTATCCCACAGTGCACCATTGTGACCGCTCTGGACAGCAATCTGAACTCGGATGCACTGGCCAGGTAGACAGGAAAAGCCTCGCAAACATTTGAATTTAATTTCCTGTTTGCCCAGCACAGGAGAGCACAGGTGACCACACAGAGCTCATCAGCACAGGTAACCATGTAGGCCGATAATCGAAAAAGAGCACCAGCATGGACCGTATGGGAGGTACTGGATCTGATCGCTATATGGGGAGAGGATTCAGTGCTAGCAGAACTTCGTTCAAAAAGACGAAATACCAAAACTTTTGAAAAAATCTCCAAGGGCATGATGGAGAGAGGCCACAATAGGGACTCAGAGCAGCTCCGCGTGAAAGTCAAGGAGCTCAGACAAGCCTATCAGAAAACAAAGGAGGCAAACGGTCGCTCCGGGTCAGAGCCGCAGACATGCCACTTCTACGCTGAGCTGCATGCAATTCTAGGGGGGGCCGCCACCACTACCCCACCTCTGACTGTGGATTCCGAGGCAGGGGTAATCTCATCAGCCACACCTGAGGATTCTGCGGATGGGGAAGAGGAGGAGGAGGAGGACGACGAGCTTGCGGAGAGCACACAACACTCCGTTCTCCCCAACAGCCAGGATCTTTTTTTCAGCCTGACTGAAGTACCCTCCCAAGCCTCCCAAGCCAGTACCCAAGACAATGACCTCATGGAAGGGACCTCAGGTGAGTTTACCTTTTAAAATATAAAACATGGTTTAAAAGCAAGCGTTTTTAATGATTAATTTGCCCTGAGGACTGGGGATGCATTCGCGGCCAGTACACCTACTGGAAAAGTCTGTTAACGTGTCTGGGGATGGAGCGGAAATCCTCCAGGGACATCTCCATGAAGCTCTCCTGGAGGTACTCCAAAAGCCTTTGCAGAAGGTTTCTGGGCAGTGCAGCCTTATTCCGTCCTCCATGGTAGGACACTTGACCACGCCATGCTAGTAGCAAGTAATCTGGTATCATTGCATGACAAAGCCTGGCAGCGTATGGTCCCGGTGTTTGCTGGCATTCAAGCAACATCCATTCTTTATCTCGCTGTGTAATCCTCAGGAGAGTGATATCACTCATGGTAACCTAGTTGAAATACGGGAATTTAATTAAGGGGACAGAGGTGGCCCTTCCTACTGGGCTGTTTGCCTGTGGCTGAAAAGAAATCCTTCCCTGTAGTAAGCCAAGCGCGGGGGGGAGGGGATTGGCGCTGAGCTTTTCACGTGTGGCTAGCAGGGATCTTCCCTGATACCAGCCACGCGGTGGGGGGAGGGATAAAGTAATCATCCTAGAGAATTGGATGGGGGGGGGTTAGTTTGTTTTCTGCTGCTAAAGGTTAACAGAAAAACCGCAGCACTCAACGAGCTTTCCTTGGTATGTGGGAAAGGAGGGCGCAGAAGCCGAAAGACAATGGCTTACCATGGCCGCATGGAAGCCGAATTCTGTTGCCTGGACCTGCGTCTGTGATCTCTAGCAGCAAAGCCACAGGCACTCAATATTAAGAGGCAAAATGCGACCTTGCACAGAAATCACATGTGCTATGTAATGTGAATAGTGTTGATCACCGTGAAAGAGTATAAGCATTGTTCTGTAAAAAGTATCTTTTTAAAAAATTCTCTCCTTATTTCCCTCCAGCCAGCAGCTGCAAATTTTTCAAGCCTCCCTCCTCCGTCCCGAAGGCTATCTCAGATAAGGCGTTGGAAAAAGAGGACGCGAGATGAGATGTTCGCGGAAATCATGGAATCCACCCTCAATGAAAGAGCTCATCTGAATGAGTGGAAGGACATGGTTTCAAAGTATAGGAAAGATGCCAGTGAACGTGAGGACATGAGGGACCAACGTGAGGACAGAAGGGACCAACGTGAGGAGAGGAGAGACGCTCGAGATGAGAGGTGGCGGCAGGAAGATCAAAGGAGGCAGGATACAAGGGAGGGATAGCTCAGTGGTTTGAGCATTGGCCTACTAAACCCAGGGTTGTGAGTTCAATCCTTGAGGGGGCCACTTAGGGATCTGGGGCAAAAATCAGTACTTGGTCCTGCTAGTGAAGGCAGGGGGCTGGACTCGATGACCTTTCAAGGTCCCTTCCAGCTCTATGAGATAGGTATATCTCCATATATTAATATTAACACTGGGGCTGCTGCGAGAGCAAACAGACATGCTCCGGCGTCTGGTGGAGCTTCAGGAACGGCAGCAGGATCACAGACTGCCGCTGCAGCCCCTGTATAACCACCCTCACCATGTTCCATAGCCTCCTCACCCAGACGTGTAAGAACGTGGGGGGGGAGGCTCTGTGCACCCTACCATTCCACCCCAGTGGACAGCCCAAGCAAAAGGCTGTCATTATTTTAACCTTTTTTTAGTGGCCTTTTCCTTCCCTCCGATCTTCCTCCCAAACCCCACCCGGGCTACCTTCTCAGTTCTCTCCCTCTTTTTATAATCAATTAATAAAGAATACATGATTTTTAAACGATAGTGACTTTATTTCCTTTGAAAGCAAGCTGTGATCAAAGGGGGAGGGTGGGTTGCCTACAGAGAATGAGTCAATAAAGGGGGCGGGTTTTCATCAAGGAGAAACAAACAGAACTTTCACACGGTAGCCTGGCCAGTCATGAAACTGGTTTTCAAAGCTTCTCCGATGCGCCGTGCTTCCTGGTGTGCTCTTCTAATCGCCCTGGTGTCTGGCTGCGCGTAATCAGCAGCCAGGCGATTTGCCTCAGCCTCCCACCCCGCCATAAAGGTCTCCCCCTTACTCTCACAGAGATTGTGGAGCACACAGCAAGCAGCAATAACAATGGGGATATTGGTTTGGCTGAGGTCTGACCGAGTCAGTAAAGTGCACCAACGACCTTTTAAACGGCCAAATACACATTCCACCACCATTCTGCACTTGCTCAGCCTGTAGTTGAACAGCTCCTGACTCCTGTCCAGGCTGCCTGTGTATGGCTTCATGAGCCATGGCATTAAGGGGTAGGATGGGTCCCCAAGGATAACTATAGGCATTTCAACATCCCCAACTGTTATTTTCTGGTCCAGGAAGTAAGTCCCTTGCTGCAGCCCTTTAAACAGAGTAGTGTTCCTGAAGACGCGAGCATCATGAACCCTTCCTGGCCAGCCCACGTTGATGTTGGTGAAACGTCCCCCGTGATCCACCAGTGCTCGCAGCACCATTGAAAAGTAACCCTTGCGGTTTATGTACTGGGTACCCTGGTGCTCCGGTGCCAAGATAGGGATATGGGTTCTATCTATCGCCCCACCACACTTAGGGAATCCCATTGCAGCAAAGCCATCCACTATGGCCTGCACATTTCCCAGAGTCACTACCTTTCGTAGCAGCAGCTCAATGATTGCTTTGGCTACTTGCATGACAGCAGCCCCCACAGTAGATTTGCCCACTCCAAATTGATTCCCGACTGACCGGTAGCTGTCTGGCGTTGCAAGCTTCCACAGGGCTATCGCCACTTGCTTCTCAACTGTGAGGGCTGCTCTCATCCTGGTATTCTGGCGCTTCAGGGCAGGGGAAAGCAAGTCACAAAGTTCCATGAAAGTGCCCTTACACATGCGAAAGTTTCGCAGCCACTGGGAATCGTCCCACACCTGCAACACTATGTGGTCCCACCAGTCTGTGCTTGTTTCCTGGGCCCAGAATCGGCGTTCCACGGATAGAACCTGCCCCATCAACAACATGATCTCCAAAGCGCCGGGACCCGCCGTTTGAGAGAAGTCTGTGTCCATGTCTATGTCCATGTCCTCATCACTTTTGTCGCCGCGCTGCCGTCACCGCCTCCTCCTTGCCTCATTTTTCTGGTCCTGGTTCAGCATAAACTGCACGATAATGCGCGAGGTGTTTACAATGTTCATGACTGCTGTCTTGAGCTGAGCGGGCTCCATGCTTGCCATGGTATGGCGTCTGCTGTGTTCACCCAGGAAAAAAGGCGTGAAACGGTTGTCTGTCGTTGCTTTCATGGAGGGAGGGGTGAGGCTGTACCCAGAACAACCTGCGACAATGTTTTTTGCGCCATCAGGCACTGGGATCTCAACCCAGAATTCCAATGGGCGGGGGAGACTGCGGGAACTATGGGATAACTACCCACAGTGCAATGCTCCGGAAATCGACGCTAGCCCCGGTACATGGACGCACACTGCCGAATTAATGTGCTTAGTGTGGCCGCATACATTTGACTTTATACAATGTTTCCAAAATTTGAATTCTGTAAATTCAGATTAATACCATAGTGCAGACATACCCTTGAACTCAGGTCTCCCACCTGCCACATGGGTATTATAACCATTGAGCTACAAGGCTACTCTGTTGTCAATCTCTCCTATTGAAGCTGTTCCACTTTGTGTAAATACTTAAATATTCACTGAGACAAAGAGAAAGAATGAGAAATATTCTGCAACCTGGTATTTAAGACACTCACTTCAGCAGTAGGAGATATGGATTCAAATCTTCTCTCTGCTTGATTCATCATGACTTTGAGGCAAATAGCCTTACCTCTTGTCTTATGCTTGCTTGTTTATTTACATAGGCTAACACAGATACATTGTCAATTCAAATTAAAAATTAACTGGGTTTTCAACCCTTTGATGAAATAACAGAACATATCTAACAGTACACAGCTCCAATCTGCTGTTGTGTCATTTTGACCCACTTGGTCCACAATCATTGACTTTGTACAAGGTGGCACACCATCCCTTCAGATTGTCATCTGTGGCAATTTATCTACTGCAGGTTGGTCAAGGGAATGCACATTCCTGAATAGGTTGTCAGAGTCCTCCTCCTACTGTAATAACTCTTTAATTGCTAGGGATAGATGGCTGAGATGTGAAAGAGGATGGAATGGTTGATCCCACCGAGTGACGAATAAGTGAAAAATTGGCCAATCACAAGAGAATTACCCAGTGTAGAGAGATCATCTCATGGTGGAGAACTGATTTAGTGGTCCAACGCGCCCCCATCAGCACCTGCTTTTGGCATGATCCCTAGCCTCTGGCAGCCAGTAAACCTTACAGAAGCCTAAAGGCTGTTCTAAGTTACATTGGAGAACTAGAGTAGTACACCATAGGCCCAAGTTTAAGGAAGCACAAAGGGCATCTTTGCATCCCACATCCACCCCTGAGCTACACACCCCTCAGTTTTAGCAAAGCATCTATGCGAGCATCCGGATCCCTCCCTATTTCTGTGATTATCTGAGCCAAATACTTTGGGAACAGAAATGTCTTTTCCTGAATCTGCCCATACAAGTACTCCCATCCTTCTGTCAATCCTTGTTCTAGTAGTCCCCTGCAGGGTCCAGGGAGCTCAGTAGGGGATTACTAAAGTCTTGTGGTTCTAGATATTTGCTTCATTACCGAATCCTTTATCAGAACTGAAATGTCTGATGAAGTATGCCTCCTCTGAGGAGAAAGAGGATATAAGAGGAGGAAGAGAAGATGGTTTAACCTTCCTCTCAGAGACCATGGACCTTTTAAAGTTTTTCCTCTCAATCTTAACCTACATTAGAGGGTGTGGATGGAGAAACAGAGAAGTGAGAGGACAAAGAAAGGAGGTAAGCAGACCTGCATAGGGAAGTGAAGTAGCCTTAACACTGAATGGGACTTTGGATTGATAACACTGGTCTACAATTTTTGAGAAGTCGTCTGCTTCAGAGATAAAATGTGCTATTTATTATGTATTTTGATGTGCTGAATTCAAATATGACAATTAAAACAACTGATTGGCTACTGTTTCTAAGATATTTAGGTTTTTACATTTTATGTCTATGTATATTGTGTAGATAGTAGAGTTTTAATCATAAATTGTAAACCTAGGTCTTTTCATGTGTTTATGGTTGCTTTACATGATAATATTTCACCTGTCCTGTCTATGTAACACTTTAAAAATCAGCCAAAGGGTTATATAAATAAAATTTATTATGAAACAAAAGGCAAAAAACTATTATGTACATAGTTTAGTCCTATTCAGTGTCTACTCGGCGCTTCTTGGCTTGTCTCTTGTATTCATTAAATGGAGCATCTCTTGTCACTGTCCAGCAATAGTCTGCAAGCATTGATGGGCTCCATTTGCCCTGATAGCGTTTCTCCATTGTTGCAATGTCCTGGTGAAATCGCTCGCCGTGCTCGTCGCTCACTGCTCCGCAGTTCGGTGGAAAAAAATCTAGATGAGAGTGCAAAAAATGTATCTTTAGTGACATGTTGCAACCAAGGCTTTTGTATGCCTTGAGGAGGTTTTCCACCAACAACCTGTAGTTGTCTGCCTTGTTGTTTCCGAGAAAATTTATTGCCACTAACTGGAAGGCTTTCCATGCCGTCTTTTCCTTGCCACGCAGTGCATGGTCAAATGCATCATCTCGAAGAAGTTCACGAATCTGAGGACCAACAAAGACACCTTCCTTTATCTTAGCTTCACTTAACCATGGAAATTTTCCACGGAGGTACTTGAAAGCTGCTTGTGTTTTGTCAATGGCCTTGACAAAGTTCTTCATCAGACCCAGCTTGATGTGTAAGGGTGGTAACAAAATCTTCCTTGATTCAACAAGTGGTGGATGCTGAACACTTTTCCTCCCAGGCTCCAATGACTGTCGCAGCGGCCAATCTTTCTTGATGTAGTGGGAATCTCTTGCACGACTATCCCATTTGCAGAGAAAACAGCAGTACTTTGTGTATCCAGTCTGCAGACCAAGCAAGAGAGCAACAACCTTCAAATCGCCACAAAGCTGCCACTGATGTTGGTCATAGTTTATGCACCTCAAAAGTTGTTTCATGTTGTCATAGGTTTCCTTCATATGGACTGCATGACCAACTGGAATTGATGGCAAAACATTGCCATTATGCAGTAAAACAGCTTTAAGACTCGTCTTCGATGAATCAATGAACAGTTTCCACTCATCTGGATCGTGAACGATGTTGAGGGCTGCCATCACACCATCGATGTTGTTGCAGGCTACAAGATCACCTTCCATGAAGAAGAATGGGACAAGATCCTTTTGACGGTCACGGAACATGGAAACCCTAACATCACCTGCCAGGAGATTCCACTGCTGTAGTCTGGAGCCCAACAGCTCTGCCTTACTCTTGGGTAGTTCCAAATCTCTGACAAGGTCATTCAGTTCACCTTGTGTTATGAGGTGTGGTTCAGAGGAGGAGGATGGGAGAAAATGTGGGTCCTGTGACATTGATGGTTCAGGACCAGAAGTTTCATCCTCTTCCTCTTCCTCGTCTGACTCAAGTGAGAATGATTCTGGTGCATCAGGAACCGGCAGTCCTTCTCCGTGGGGTACTGGGCGTATAGCTGATGGAATGTTTGGATAATGCACAGTCCACTTTTTCTTCTTTGACACACCTTTCCCAACTGGAGGCACCATGCAGAAGTAACAACTGCAGGTCTGATCTGTTGGCTCTCTCCAAATCATTGGCACTGCAAAAGGCATAGATTTCCTTTTCCTGTTCAATCACTGGCGAAGATTTGTTGCACAAGTGTTGCAGCATATGTGTGGGGCCCACCTCTTGGCCTGATCTCCAATTTTGCAGCCAAAAGAAAGGTGATAGGCTTTCTTAACCATAGTGGTTATACTGCGCTTTTGGGATGCAAAAGTCACTTCACCACAAACATAGCAGAAGTTATCTGCACTGTTCACACAAGTACGAGGCATCTCTGCTCACTTTGGCTAAACAGAAATGTGTCCCTTTGCAAAATCAAACACTGACAAATAAGAGAGCACGACACTGTATGATTTCTAGAGCTGATATAGGGCAATTTGTTCAGCAGAGTGATGTAAGCTTCGTTATGATTGCATCATCCATGACTTCTAGGAATAACATGATGCAATTCATATCATGTATGACGCAATACCA
>NW_020698293.1:1445-6023 GCF_002925995.2 Terrapene triunguis | reverse complement strand
TATGTTGTACCCCGTGTGTTTTGCAGCCCCGTCTCCTGTGTGTCCTCGCCATTCACCCCCCACCCCCTCTCTCCCCCAGCTGCTGACAATGTGCTGAAAAGAATGACCATCATCGGGGAGATCCTGAGCTTCCGCTCCATGGCACAGAGTGGGCTGCGTGAGGTGGGTGCCGGCCTGGCGGGGAGGGTGGGGGAGGGGAGCTGAGCAAGGCCTAGGCCGGCCTGTCTGTGGGGGGGCTATGCAAGGCCAGGGCGGAGGAGTTGGCTGCCCCCACTGTGCACCAGCCCGGGAGGCAGCATCAGAGCTGTGTGGGGCAGGGCTGGGGGGCTGGCCTTCACACTCTTCGTGGAGCATTATGGGACTGCGATGGAGGGGAGTCACTGACCCCCCCCATGTATGCCGGGGACGTGGCTGGGCGGGAGTGGTGAGTGTCCAGCGTCCCTCCCTAGGACAGGTCTCTGGGGCCAGACACTCCTGCAGCTGATCCAGCTCTGCCCAGGTGGCCTCTGGAAAGCAGGGACAGTAACTGGCCTCAGCCCCAATCTGAGGGAGGGTTCGTTGGCTAACACCTGTGCGGTGCTTGGAGAGCCTCAAGCATTGCATTGCTCACTTCCTGCACTTGGCTGCTGGGCAGTTGTTAAACAGCTGCCATGTCCCACCCCAGCGGTGGCTGCATCTCAGTGGTGGGTGAAGTGCTCCTGGCACAGTTTGTGCAATACCATTGGAGCCTGTGGAGTGGAAGGGCAGAAGGAAGGGAGCTTGGCACCTGTATGGGCATCTTCATAGGTACTGTTATGCAGAGAGGGAGGGCAGAGCAATGGGGCAGGTGCCAGGGTCTGCTACATGAGAGGGGGCGACCTGTGTCCATTGCCATCTCAAGGGCTGGCTCTCGCCTCGCTGCAGGTCTTCTCCAACCGCTGCCCGTTCCTGATGGGCCCCATCGAGTGCCTGAAGGACTTTGTCACCCCAGACATGGACATAAAGGTGGGGACGACCCTTGTGCTTCTCTCTGCTGTGGGTGGGCTCTGCGGCTAGGCAGGCAGATCAGAGAACAGGCTGGGCTGCTGTCCACATCCGGGCCCTGGGGCGACTGGCCAGGGCGGCCCTCCTCCTGCCAGGGGCCTTTACCCCAGCTGGGGATCCAGAGTGCGGCCACACGTGCCAGGCCCCACAGCCCCCTAATCCTGGGCTGGGGGGTTTGTCCAACCACATGGGAGATGCTCCTTCCCCCAGGAGACAAAAGTCCCAGCTCCCCTCCAACCCGCAGCACAGCTTGCTTTGACCCTACTATCTAGCTCCCATGTGGCTGTCTGGCTCAGGTTCTCAGGAGCAGCCACCGGGGGTCTGCAGACCCAGCCGAGGATGGGTGAGGGGTGTTGCTGCATGAACCAGAGATCTCTCCTCGGCACCTGGGTTAATATTTATCCATGAGCGTGATGGAAACTCTGGGCCTGAGTTCAGCCCCTGCACATGCTGCAGAGATGGCGATGCTGGACGCCTGCCCGCCACCGAGGGGGGTCTGGGCCTGTCCGAGCCGTCGCCTTGCAGGGCCTAGGCCCAGCGTGCTGCAGTGTCCACATCGTCCCAGCCAGCAGCAGCCTCCCCGGATCACTGCAGTCTCCAGGCGGGGAGTGCCGGGGACTAGTGGCTGCCTGTGCCTGGGCCAGTGATCTCGGCTGCTCTGGGCTGCTGCAGAGGGGAGGAGTGCTCAGAGCTCGCCGCGAATCCTCTGCCCTGCCCTGAGGGAACCCAGGCCTCGAATGGTGCAGAGACCCAGGGTAAGAAATGGAGACACCCCCCAACTCCCACTCCGGTGCCAGGGCTGGGTGGGCCTCGCTGGGAGGCTGTGCTGGGGGCATAAGCCCCGGGGGGCTCCGCTACCAGAGGGTGAATGGACAGAGCAGCACTCTGGGAATGTGTCATCTCGGCCCCATGGGCCTCGGTGGCAAAACTCCCCTGACATCAGTGGGTTGCGGTTCAGCCTACGGTCCCCAGGGCTGCCCTGGCCGGACAATCTTGTGTCTGGGGCCCTGACAGGATCGTTGGCCTCCAGCCCTGGGTGGGAGTGGAGTCTCCTCTGGAGAGCGGGTGCCCAAGCAGCCTGATGTGCAGGTCACCTGGGGGCCTCTCTCGGGTTAGGCAGAGCTGCACCGAGCGCTGCCGAGGCCTGTGGCGTGTTGTGCTCAGCCCTGCGCTGTGCCCCCAGCCTGGCCAACACCGTTACTCTGAACAGGGACGCTGCGCTGCCAGGGTGGCAGGGTGTGGGGATGCTCTGTCGTGAGGAGATGCCTGAACACACGCTGTGTCCTTGGGGTTGGAGCACATTGTGGGACTCGATGAACTTAACCCTGTGAGCCAGAGTTTGCCCTGGGCTCAGCGCGGGCGGCTCCTAGGTGGGCAGAACTGGGATGTGCAGATACAGTTGGGCACTGACTGGTCCATACCGCTCTTGCTGCCCCGCTGGTCCCTGGGGGCGTGGCATGATGTGTGAGCACGGTGGGCTCCTGCTGGCTTTGGGGGACAGGCATGTTCTGGCATGGCGGGTCCCTCCCAAGGTGGCGGCTCACAGGGTTGTGTTTAGTGGCTGTCAGTTCAAATTGTGCTTTCCTGGCTGGGCCCCATTTTCAGCCCAGAGGAGCTGGTGTTGCGGGGTCCTCGTGGAAACCAAGGGGACATGCCTGGGACCCATCCTTAGTACCGATATTTGAAAGGTCGGCCTGAGGGTAGTGGCAGAGCAGATCAGGTGTTTGTTAATAATGCAGGGTGTGAATGCAGAGCTGGGCAGCGCGTGTGTTAATGACACAAATTGTGAATGGAGAGCAGAGCAGCGTGTGTGTTGATGCAGGGTGTGAATGCAGAGCTGGGCAGCGCGTGTGTTAATGACATAAGGTGTGAATGGAGAGCAGAGCAGCGTGTGTGTGTTGATGCAGGGTGCGAATGCAGAGCAGGGTGTGTGTTAAATCACACAGGGTGTGAATGCAGAGAAGAGCAGCATGTGTGTTGATGCAGGGTGCAAATGCAGAGCAGAGCAGGGTGTGTGTGTGTTGACGCAGGGTGCAAATGCAGAGCTGGGCAGTGCGGGTGTTAATGGCGCAGGGTGTGAATGCTGGGCAGGGTGTATGTTAACTTCGCAGGGTGTGAATGCAGAGCTGGTCAGGGTGTATGTTAATGACACAGGGTGTGAATGCTGGGCAGGGTGTATGTTAATGATGCAGGGTGTGAATGCAGAGGTGCAGTGAGGTATTTACTGTACAGCAGTCCATAGACAGTGGACAGTAGTGGTGTGTGGTGGCCAGGTATTGGGCTGGCTGGGTATGAACGTGCCCACGCTGACAGAGAGGCACATGCCAGCACTTGCCCATATTTCAGAACCATGGACAGAGGGCTGGGAACCCCACTCCAGCTCCATTTAGCAAGATGGGTTTCGCAGCTCCGAGAGGAAGGCGTTGGATCTGGCCATGTGGCCTGCTGGCCCGCACCACACCCTGTGTGGGGGTGACTGTCACCCTGGCTGGATTCGGGCAAATCACACAGGGGCACCGGCCACCGGATCTTGTGATGGCAGCACGCACCTGCCATCTGCAGGCGGAACTAGTCTGTCATGCTGAGGCCTGTGATGTGGAGGTGCTCAGCAGGACTGGGAATGAGTCACTCCGGACCTGGATGCCGCTTGCACCTGGCAGATGGACCATGGGGCTGGGCTAATGCAGCTGGAGCCGGTGATGATCAGTGGGAGATGGAGGGGAGCCAAGAACCATAGAGCATAGGAATGAGCTGCCTGGGGCTGCTGGCTGGGTCCTGTCCTCCATGCCCCCATTGACCCCCAGTGTCCTTGTGCAGGCAGGACTGGGCTGGCCCAGTGCTTCGAGAGCTGGGCTTGTGGCTCTGTCCCGGGGGATGAGCATGCAGGAGCAGTGGGGAAGGTGCAGCTGGGATTGGCAGCTCTGTCCCCAGCATACCAGGGGCTGCTGTATCCATCCCTCCTCCCCTCAGCCAGAGCCAGGCTGTTCCCCAGGGGGATGGGCTGCACCCTCAGAGCACGGAGAACCTGCGAGGAAGGAACTGGCTGCTGCAGTAGAACTAGCGCGGTGTCAGCAGCCACTTGGATAGAAAGAGCAAGGAGGCTCAGACGGTGCCTCTAGCAGCCAGCGGGCCCAGCCCAGACTGAGGGACCTGGAGAGGGAGATGCCATGAATCTGCCAGCACACTGCATGCAAACGCTGGGGTCCAAGCAGTGGTGGGGAGTGGACAGGGGCATTGCTGGGAGCAAGACCCAGGTGTGCGGGGCTGGGAGACACAGCCCCGTGTCCTGATCCACGTGCGAGGGGATGGACGCCACGGCCGCGGATCCCCAGGAGTTTGGCCAACACAGGCAGGAGGGATGGATGCATCTAGGTGCTATCCTGTTTTACTGCTTGTGCTTCCCAGGGCCATTGATGGGGACCAGCCAGGGGACAGGCCTGAGAAACACCCAGGGAGGGCTGGGTCTCTGGGCAGTGTGGGGTTATCTGCAGGGAAGAGCCCAGGCAGAGCTGGGAGAATATCAGTACCTGGGTAATTGGGTCAGGGCGGTCATAC
>NW_020698293.1:396-1435 GCF_002925995.2 Terrapene triunguis | reverse complement strand
GCAAGCTGCCATGCTGGCCCCTTTGGGCTCACCTGGGGTTTTCGGGCAGGTCGGAACTGTGCGGCCAGATCTTCAAACAATGTCAAGCTGGAAATGGGAGGGAACTGGGTTATTCTGCTCCATGATCTCCGGGGAGACGCTGGGCTAGGATGTCAGGCTGGGCCAGGGATGTTCTGATTCTCCATTTTGGACCCATGGATGTGTAACTAGGTCGGTATTTAGTTTGGGTTTGGCCCTGCGGTGGGTGTTTGTAGAGGGTCTGGACTCTCTTCTGCGGTGCCTCCTGCTGGTCGTCCAGGGAATTAGCTCACCAGCCTCTGGAGCGCCCTCTGCAGGCCGGTGATCCGCCTTGTCCTCTGCACTGGCCCCCGTGTCCCTCCCAGGACCCCGGGGCCCTTTGCTCTGGGTGCTGCCCCCCTGGCAGTACCCACACGCTAGGTCTCCCCTCCCAGGGGAACCCCCACCCACTAACCCCACCTCACCTCAGGATAAGGCCACTGCCAGTCACCATCTAGCCCCCACTCTCTGGGGCAGACTGCAGTATAGGCCACTCATCATTGGCAAGGTTGGGTTTGGACCTGCTGCCTTGGCCTAGCCCTGGGCTGCCCTCTGCAACCCCCTGTACCCCTTAGCCTTCTTCTAGGCCGCAGCCTGGGGCTTTCCAGGCTGGAGCTCCCCAGCCTTTCCCCAGCCCTGCTCCACTCAGGTACTCTTTGTCTAGCTCCCTGCAGCCAGGCCCTTCTCTCTCTGAAGACAGAGAGAGACTCTGAGTGCCTGGCTCCCAGCCTCTTATATAGGGCCAGCTGGGGCCTGATTGGGGCGTCCCAGCTGTGGCTACTTCCCCAATCAGACCAGTAGCTTTTCCCTTTGCCAGGGCTGTTTTAAACCCCTCAGGCAGGAGTGGGGTAGCCACCCTGCTACAGTGTTGATTTCAGCAACATCACCAATATTCCCTTGTGCGCCCAGGGGTCTTTTCCTGTTGTGTTGCTGCTGTGTTCAACCCCAGAGGTGGCTGCATTAGAGTGGTGGACAAAGCGAT
>NW_020698293.1:0-386 GCF_002925995.2 Terrapene triunguis | reverse complement strand
AACATTAGTTCTAATTAGGGAGGCCACCTGTCCTGTTTGTTAAGGGATGTCTCTTATTTGGTGTGTAATGTCCCATTACCGTGGTCTAATTAATGCTGCTAAGAAGTGTTTGACCAGATGCAGTGCTCCAAAGGACTGGTCCTACGCTGGGGCACAGAGCTGGGATCTGGGGTAATGAACACAGAGCCCTAACGTTAGCTCTGCCCATTTAGTTTCCATCCACATGACCTTTGTGACCTTGAGATGTAGATGGTCACTAGTCCTACTCATTGTTAGTGTCGGCGTGGGCTCTCGCTCCCCATGTGCTGCTTTTCCTTTAGGGTGTAATAGACAGTGATCCACCATGTAGGATTTGAGAGAACAGTGTTCCTACTGTAAAATGGAGC
>NW_020698292.1:0-13352 GCF_002925995.2 Terrapene triunguis | reverse complement strand
ATCGGCCGAACCTGCGGACGCAGCAGGTAAACAAACTGGCCCGGCCTGCCAGGGGGCTTACCCTGGCAGGCTGCGTGCCAAAGGTTGCCAATCCCTGGTCTAGACCTTCTACTTCAGCAATACATGAGCACATATATAAACTGGATGTCTCAGGTATCACAAACTGGATAAGCTACCAAGTCAGAAAGAAAACAGGGCTATAATGACCAGAAATTACCACTATCTAATGGTGTTTCAATGGCCAATGTGAAGTGAGATGGTGGTTTCATTTTGATGCCCAGCAGACAGACATACACGATACAAAACATCACAGAAGGCAAAGGCTAAATGGGCTCCCTGCTTGCCTCTCCAAGAAGCAATTGCTTTTTTTAAGTGTTATTTTTCAGTTTCTTCTCCTTTAAAATTTTTCTGCAATTTCACCTAAAATGTTAAGAAAATGCTACTGTGTTGTAGATGTCAGTCAGCTACATCAGTAGACAAATGATAAGAAAGTAGACAGAGCAAATCTGCAGCTCTGTGTATGTGACACACACAATAGGAAGAATTCTAAATTACTCCAAGCTAGAGAATTTGATTTTAACCCCCCCCCCCCCCCCACAAAAAAAAAAAAAAAAAATCCAATAGCTTGGGAGGTATATGTTGAGCTTTAAATTTATGTAAAATCTGGGTCATGAAATACATGACAGTTGCCTTAAGAGTAATCTCTGGGAATGAAGAGCAATGGACAATTACAGGCATAATAACCAGAGCCACAGCTGTTGATCCCATTTAAGTTCTACTTTTTAAACTAACATTAATTCAAAAAGGTTAGGTAATACACAAAAAGCACGCTCATTAAAGCCAAGACAGACAGCTCACATACAAATGAAGTTATGCCTTAAAAAAAAAAAAAAATCAAATATGCTTTTTTGTTAAACACCAAATGTATGGTCCTGAATATTAAATTCTAATGAAGCCTCGAAATCAGGTTGTTAAATTACACAACATTATTCGCTAAGAGGTTTTAAGCCACTTCTACAACAAGATGCCCAATTCAAATATTTCCATTACACAGCCATTACGATGCCCTGAAAGAGGCAGGTAGGACTGCCAGATAATTCTTCCATAATATAGGTACCATAATAATACGGTACTTTATTATAAAAATGCACTAATAGATCCTGGAAGTTCTAAAAGACACATTTCAAGAATTCTGCCCTTATTACTTCTCTTCTGGCAATATTCTTTCTTACTATGGACACCTGAATGAAAATAGGAAGGTACTAATTATAAAAATGTCATGTGTGAAGATATCCACATTGAGGCTTGAGTGCACATGTAGCATATTGAGAGTCACAAGCCTTCCCTATTCCACACACCAGTTCCCTTCCCAGGCTCACCTGTCCTGCCAAGTTAGATGTGAATTGTAGTAACTGAAACTAATTCTGCCACCTCATCAGTACTATGCTAGATCACTGCATCTGTGACTCACCGTCCCTGGTCAGTGAGCACATGTGGAGTGATTCAGGAACAAGATTCACAGAACTGCTTACTTACCAGTTTTCAAAAGTGGATTATGTAACAGCTAATCAGTTCCTGCATTGTAATTCAACCATTGTTTTTAAAATAGCTGAGAAAAGTCATCCAGTTAAAATATTAACACTTCTGCAAACAGCATGTCTGCAGCAGGCTGGATTGCTTTAAATCAAAGTGATTTAAACTACTGATTTTAATCATGATTTAAATCAACAAACAGGAAACCTTGATTTACATAAGTAATTTTAATCTTGTGTTGCATGTGTACTCTCTAGTTATTTTCTTAAAGAGAGGTTAATTCTCATTCATTGGTAACCATTAAAACATGTTGATTTGTAAACAAATACCATTGTCACAGTACATTTGGTACTTCCTTTTGGTAATCAGGATACACAATCTATACATTTAAGTAATTATATAACTTAACAGACATTTATTCAGATCCTTCATTTTGACATTGTTATGTTAGAAGTTGGTGAAATCATTCATTTCTTATTTACTAGATCATTTTTTATTTGGGATTCATGTCAAGCTGCATTTGAAGGAAACTGGAACTCAATTAAAGATGTTCAAACCCAGCATTTAAAAATTATTGCTATTAGTTAAGTAAAATTACCTTCAAGGTGCTGGATACACAAGAAAAAAAAAGAGTAGATTTATCAATGTATATTTTGAATTTACAGCTAGCTGACTTTTAAAACAGAGGAAGCATTATCTTAGTGAATTGACAGACTGTTTCTGGTCAACAAGGGCCAGATTTCAAAAGAGATGTAGGTGCCTAAAGATATAAAGAGGCACCTAGTTGGATTTTCAAAAGTGCCTAGGCACCTAATGCCCATTGAAATCAACGTAAGCATATGGAACCCCAGAAGGTTCCTGGGGTCAACGTTAGTTTCTTTTCATCTTAGCTCTCTTTCCTTCTGCCCAAGACCACCTCAGGCCCCTGCAAAACATGTGTCCCTACCCTCCCCCTCCCTGCACTCCTCCTGCCCCCACTTCAGGGAGTGTCCTTTTTACAACAAGCAAAAGCCATTGTTCTCCAGGTGCCCAACTTGGGCCTCCTCACTTGCCAAACTCATGACAAGTACATCCAGGGGTTGAGCCAACTCTCAAGTGTTGGTAGGTGGATAGCTAGCTATCTGGATCCACACTCCCCCTTGCCATGGTGCATTCGTGAAAACCCCATTCTGAATTAACACACCATATGCATTCAGAAAATAGCTTTACAATACTTTGAAAAACCTACAGAGCATACAGCATTCATAGGTTATCATAGCCAACTCCAAATCCAGGACAGTCTTCAAATCAAGTATTTGTATACGATAAACCAGTAGATTCCCCTGCTCAATTAGCAGCCACCTCTACTCGTGTGACTGCAAGGCAGTGGTCACCAACCAGTCGATCACAATTGACTGGTCGATCCTAGAGAATCTCCCAGTCGATCACGATCTCCAGCGGCACAGTATGTCTGCCGCTAAGGCAGACTCCCTGTCTACCCCTGGCCTCATGCCGCTCCCAGGGCGGGGGTCTCCCTCCGCACGCTGCTCCTACCTGCAAGCACCGCCTCCTGAGCTCCCATTGGCTGGGAGAGCTGTGGGGGCGGTGCTTGCAGAGAGGGGCAGCTCGCGGAGCCGCACCCCCCCCAGGGCACACTGGCCCCTTCTGGGAACAGTGTGGGGCGGGGGTAGGCAGGGAGCCTGCCTGAGTCTCGCTGCGCCTGCCGCTGACTGGGAGCCACCAGAGGCAAGTGCTGCCCAGTGGAAGGCCGGGCCCCAACCCGCAGCCCTGATCACCGAGCCAGCACCCCATACCCCCAGCCCCCTCTCAGAGCCAGCACCCCATACCCTCTCCTGCACCCCAACCTCCTGCCCCAGGCTCAGCCCAGAGCCTCCTCCCACACTGCAAACCCCTCGGCCCCAGCCCAGAGCCCGCACCCCCACCTCCTGGCCCCTGCCCCAGCCCGGTGAAAGTGAGTGAGCGGGGCAGGGCTTTGGAGAAGGGGCAGGGTAGATCCTGGGTTGCCCTTAGATTTTAAAAGTGATCTTGGGCGTAAAAAGGTTGCAGTCCACTGCTGTAAGGTGACAGTAAAAGTTGGACCGAGACTCTCTGGACAATTGCTGGCAGATTCAAGTCAAGTCAATATCTAGTAGAAAGCATATATAGGGACCTATGGTGATCTTCAAATTGTACCCTGATTGAAGTAAAGAATAAAAACTAAAGGCAGGCAGGGGAACTCAACCTCCCCATTAGATCAGCTCTAATTTCTATAGATCCCTTTTATGCATTTCCAATATACATAGACATTTTAATTTCATAATCTATCCATAAAATGGCTGTTATTACAGAAGCTTTTGAGACATCTCCCCTAGTAACTCTGAGTAGATGACTGGCCTGGTTGTTACACAATCACCATATGATCCCAGAGACTAGACTGTTAGTCACAGTGACTCAATAGTCCACATAACCTCCATGGTTATCTGAGGGCAGAAGTCCACAAACTGCTGTAGCAGAAGCCGCCAATAAAAGAATCAAAGAGTAAAAACATACCTATCTACAAAAGGAGGATCTTCCTCTCTAGAGCCCACAGGTACATTCTGCTGCATTGAGTGGGACTTGTGCACCTAAAATTCCTAAATCATTTACTGTAACCTAGAAACCACTTGGCAAAGAGTCCCCTGTTCTTTGCAAATAACGCTCACTTCAGACCACACACACTCATTGCATCAAACATATCACACAGGATATTTATCCATGAAGAGTAACATGTAAAATACCTACAGACAGCTTGAAGATATTCATCAAGATTCAGAATCATTGCAAGATGTATGTACAGGTAACATTTAAAGTATAATGTATTTATTCTGAAAGTATGCTTTATGCTCTTGGAGTAGAAGGGCTTGTCTACACTGGCAATTTACAGCGTTGCAACTTTCTCGCTCAGGCGTGTGAAAAAAACACCCCCCTGAGCACAGGAAGTTTCAGCACTGTAAAGCACAAGTGCAAACAGTGCCCCAGTGCTGGGAACTACGCTGCTCGTTGAGGTGGGTTTTTTTAGAGCTGAGACCACACAAGCCACATTAAAGCCCCAAATTAGTCACTAGTATCTGGATGATGACTCATTCAGGCAAGAGAGAGCTGTCACCCTTCCCTAATCAACCAGTGATGTAATGAAAGGTTCTAATGCCTCCCCTTGCCACATCCCAGAACAGTCAATGAGAAAACCAGCAGAGACAACTAAAAACAATTAAAACCACTTGGGGGGGAGGGGGGAGGAATTAGGAGACTGCCTAAAAACAAAAGAAAAAAAACACCAAAAAAGCTCACCTGTTCTAGAGAATTGGCAAGACTCTCCTTGCTGCAACACATCAGATTAACGTCTATTAAGTGCTGCATCCTCACCTCCCCACTACACCAGCCAGACCAATGGTCCACGTAGTCCAGTGGGAGTGCTTTCTAGTAGTTAGAGCAGCAGCTTGGGAGCCAAAACACATGGTTCTATTCCAAATTCTACCAAGGTCACACAGCTCACCAGTGGTAAAGTTACATCACTTATTTGTGCCCCAGTTTCAACATCTGCAAAATAGGGATGCAACCTGTGATGGGTTGGATCACAGAAACCCCCTTGGAAGCTGCCACCTGATGTACCAAGACTACCGCTGCTTCTGTTTTCCCTGCCAGCTCAGGACTCCAGCACCCTGTCTTGCTGAGCCAGACACTCCCGTCTGCTCCAACACAGACCCAGGGTCTGAATCACTTGTCCCAAAGCTGCAAGTTTACCTGAAAACAGCTCACAGAAGTGTGCTTGTCTTTAGCACTCCGATGCCCAACTCCCAATGGGGTCTAAACCCAGATAAATCCATTTTACCCTGCATAAAGCTTATGCAGGGCAAACTCATAAATTGTTCGCCCTCTATAACACCGATAGAGAGATATGCACAGTTGTTTGCTCCTCCAGGTATTAATACATACTCTGAGTAAATTACTAAATAAAAAGTGATTTTATTAAATACAAAAAGTAGGATTTAAGTGGTTCCAAGTAGTAACAGACAGAACAAAGTAAGTCACCAAGCAAAATAAAATAAAATGCGCAAATCTAGGTCTAATCAAACTGAATACAGATAATCTCACCCTCAGAGATGCTTCAGTAAGTTTTTCTCAGACTGGACACCTTCCAGGCCTGGGCACAATTCTTTCCCCTGGTACAGCTCTTGTTGCAGCTCAGGTGATAGCTAGGGGATTCTTCATGATGGCTCCTCTCTCCCCTTTGTTCTGTTCCACCCCTTAATATATCTTTTGCATAAGGCGGGAACCCTTTGTCCCTCTGGGTTTCCACCCCCCTCACTGGAAAAGCACCAGGTTAAAGATGGATTCCAGTTCAGGTGACATGATCACGTGTCACTGCAAGACTTCATTGCCCACTTGCCAGCACACACATATACAGGAAGACTCACAGGTAAACACAGCCATCTGCAGACAATGGTCCTGGTTAATGGGAGTCATCAAAATTCCAAACCATCATTAATGGCCCACACTTTACATAATTACAATAGACCCTCAGAGTTATATTTTATATTTCTAGTTTTAGATACAAGAGTGGTACATTTATACAAATCGGATGATCACACTCAGTAGATTATAAGCTTTGTAATGATATCTTACAAGAGATCTTTTGCATGAAGCATATCCCAGTTACATTATAGTCACTTATTATCATGTTTTTATAAAACCATGTAGGCTGCACAACGTCACACAACCTTTTGTCCAAATCCATCCCTCACTTCTTCTGAGGTGTGAGTAATATCTTGCACATGCACAAACTATGAAACCATGTGATCATAATGTAAATCTCATCCTCCATATCCACATGTTCCCTTCTCATCTTGTGCCTAAAATTCTGACTCTAAGCTATTTGGGGTCAGGGAATACATCTTCTTGTGTCTTCTGGATGCTACAAATTTATAACAACTTGTAATGTCTGATCAGCCAAAATGATGGCTGTCAGTTTACAAACCTTGTGGGTGAAATGGCAAAGGAAAACATCTTAAGGACCCAGCAAGCAACATCTTGAACAGCCAAGGAACACAAAACTGCACTTATTATACATCAAATAAGTTTTCTTTAATATTCAAGTCTAAGGTTTTAAGTGTGTTTGGAATGTGATCTTTAATACTTTCTTGGGGCTTGACAAAATGTTAATAAATAATCTCATTTCAAATAACTACACCCACAAAAAGTTAGGTTTTGGTTTATCTATTTGAGAAGGACATTTTCATGCCTACTATGAAAAAACCCAAAACCAAACATTTTCCAGCACTCGGGAACGTCTAGCAGGAAAATCTCCCTCATCACGTGAAAAGAAAAACAAACTCCCCATCCCCAAGCCTTTGGAGCTGTGATTGAGGCCAGACACACCCTGTTCTACACCAGCCAAAAAGTAACGGGGAAGCGCACAGCCCTAGAGGCTGCTAAAGCCGATCCGGCAGGGCTGGTTCTTGGAGTCAGTGGTTGCCCAAGGGCTGTGGCCCCATACCAGGCGCTCCCTAGGGCGGTGGCACACACATCTGGCCAGCGGTGACAGCAGTTTACACCCCGAAAATGGGGTCACCGCCCGCCCGCCGCGATGTGCGCGCAAACCACCTCCCGACTGGGGGCGGCGGAGGCTCCGGCAGGCCCCCGCGAAGCCGAGCAGGGCTCTGGGGCCACGGACCGGGGGGGGGGGGGAGGCGGAGCGCGCCCTGCCCCTGCGGGCCGGAGCCCTTGGCTGTGCTCAGCAGCGTGTCAGCCGGAACCATCCGCTCCCCCCAGCACCCGGGGCCGCCCGCTCCCCCCTGCACCCGGGGCCGCCCGCAGACGCGCAAACCGCGGCTCCCAGCGCAGGGCGCTTCTTTCTCTTTCGCCCCCGCCCACTAGCCCCCGGCTGTCTCTGTACCCCCAGCCCTGTACCGCCCGGAGCCCCGGGCTCTCTCTGCGCCCTCCCTCCCAGGAGCCCCGGGCTCCCTCTGTATCCCCCCCAACAGCCCCCCCGCCTTGCCAGGAGCCCCGGGCTTCCTGCACCCCCAGCCCTGTACCGCCCGGAGCCCCGGGGTCTCTGTACCCCCCGCCCTGTCCCCCCAGGAGCCCCCGGGCGCTCTGCGGCCCTGGGCTCCCCTTGCTGCAGCTCGGGCTACCTACCTTGGTGCGCAGAGCCGCGAGGCTAGAGAGGGCCGGGCCGCCGCAGGACACGGAGGCGGAAGGGCCCAGGAGGTTTCAGTTGCGGGAACGGCCCGGTGCGAGCGGGGCCGCCCCTGGGAACCGGCCGGCGCGGGGGCCGAGGGGAAACACGTGGACGTTGATAGGTTGTGTCTCGTCCCCGCCCGAGCGCCCTGGTTTGCTACAGAGGCCGCGCGGGCGGGCGGGCGGAGCCGGCCGCTCCTACCCTTGAAGGGACTCGGAAAGTAGTTCAGCCGCGGGTGGCCTCTGCGCTCCCCACAGATGCTGGAACTAGGGCTGCTACCGCACCTCCTGGCTTGAAGTAGTTTCCATTATGCAAAGGGTTTAACAGTTTGGTTCAATGGCTCTCAGCCCCCCCGCTTCCTTGCCCCCTGCTCCAGGCACGGAGCCCCCAGCAGCAGGACCCTCAGGCTGTCATCCTTAGCATTATTGTGTGTATTGCCCCAGCAGCCTCAGCGAATGCGGGGATTTGCAAAGCTTGGGTTCAGACAGGTCCCCAGCCTCAGGGAACAAACCCTGGGTTGTTGTCTGCTCAGCCTTCAGAGACGAAATCACCCCCGGGGGAAGCACTCCAGCAACAGCCAGCAGATACTGGCAAATATTTAGTTCAACCTGTATGAATCACTTTACTGCAAACTGTGTTTGCTGTAGTACCTGAGCAGGCAGGTGTTCATAGTGCACATTGTTGGCATCCTCTCATCTACGAATCTAGACAGCCTATGGTGTAGATGGTTTGCAATGTCTCATGTGACTGAATAGGCCGATCCGAGATTGGCATGATCTTTGGCAGTTATTGCAAATGTATATATCTTAGTTGGGAGCAGCTTGCTTCCTACGGGCTCTTTTCTCTTCAAGCTGTAAGAGCCAGCTCCTGTCGTGGACTTTGATACCCTGATGGCGCTACTTGTTATGATCACTTGCCAAGATGTCCCATTGGTCGGGATCAATACCAAATTCCTTCATATCTCACTTGCATGTGTCTTTATAGCGAAGCTTGGGATATCCTGTTGTTCTTATTCCCTCTGATAGCTCCCCTTATAGCATGTCCTTAGATATGCATCCGTCTTCCAACCTACTCAGATGGCCCAGCCAGCGCAGTTGTCTTTGCTTGAGCAGGGCTGTCATGGTTGGTAAATTTGCCCTTTGAAGAACCTCTGCATTGGTGACTTTATCTTGCCATTTGACGTTGAGTATATGGCATAAACAACGTAGGGGGAAACTGTTTAACCTTTTCTCCTGATGAGCATAAGTTGTCCATGTTTCCCTGCCATACATGAGAGTGCTGAGGATGCAAGCTTGGTGCACTAGCATTTTGGTCTTGATGGTCAGCTTTGAGTTGTTCCATGCTCTTTTAGTTAGTCTGCTAAAGGTGGTGGTGGCAGCCTTTCCAATGCCAACATTTAGTTCTCCATCCAGTGAGAGGTTGGTGGTCACTGTAGAACGTAAATAGCTGAATTTTTGGACTACTTCTAGCTGGTTTGCATTTAGGGTGACTGAAGGATCTTGTGGAACCCCGTCCTAATACAACCGTTTTCTTGATGTTGATGGTGAGTGCAAATGCCTGACAAGCAGTTGAAAGGCAGTCCGTCCATGAGTTCTTGTAGTAGATCTTCATCATGGGCTATGAGGGCATCAGCATCAGCGAATAGAAGTTCCCTGATTAGTGCCTTTTTGACTTTGGTCTTTGACTTAAGTCGTGACAGTTTGAAGAGTTCCGATCTGATATGGTGTGGAGATACACTCCATCTTTCATGTCCTTAAATGCACAGTTCCAGAGTACCGAGAAAAAGATTCCAAAGAGTGTAGGGGCAAGAACACATCCTTGTTTCACTCTGCTTTTCATCTCAAAGCTGTCCAAAACGGACCTGTCAAACTGGACAGTTGCTCTCATGTTGTTGTGGAATGAACGTTTAAGACTTAACTGGGTTGGTGGGCATCCTATCTTTTCTAATATTGCAAATCAGGGTGGATAAAAATCAATGATTTTTTTTAAATCAGATTTTTTATTTAAAGATAGTTTTAATTAAGATACATTATAGCTCAAAGATATCTGATCATGGAATAAGGATTATAAATATTTATTCTATAGTGTGAGACAATATATTCATGTAATGTTTAAGAAAAGTTTTGTAAATGAATTCCAATAGTTCATGGATTAGGGACCCAATTTTATGAGGTTCCAGGGGCTTCTGTATAGATTATTTAGGTTAATCTTTCTATCTACCCAATGGGACTCAGTGCTCAGTCTAGAAGATACCATCAGAGATGCTTAGTTTTGCAGTTCTCAAACTGTGGATTTGTGTCTCCAGAGATAACATGCTTGTTAACAGCAAAAATGTTTTTAAATAAATATTATAGAGGTGAGAAATAATAGACCCCTCAACCCTATTGTCTCTCTGCAAATTTGTGTACACAGAATCAATCCCTTACCTCTCTCTAAAAATGCAAAGTTTCAAAAAGTTCAACGAATAGATGATTGTTGGGGGCGGAATAGATCTGGACAAGGAAAAGAAGTCTGGAGATAAATGTGAGAAGGGAGGGACAGGCAGTAGAAACAAAAGTGAAACTGTTTGATCAGTATATTCCAGAAATCTTCAGGTCTTTCTGAATGTAGCCTTCATTGATTTGAGATCTACCGTACCATTCTCTCACTAGAAGGGAAAACCTATAATGGCAGCAGGCCATAAAAGAGACCCAGTTTGGGAATAAGAACCGTTCAAGAAATATGTTTGCTGATGGTGTTTTAAAGAAAGTCACACCAGTGAACTGGTAGAAGTCACTTAAGCAGTTGTATTCAGAGACTGTTGAAGTGATCATCTCACTTTTAACAGCAGTAGCTTCTTCTGATGGTGTAGAAAGAATATTTTCTTCCTTTGGACTAATTCAGTCCAAATTGAGAAATCGTTTGGGACCTGAAAAAGCAGGAAAGCTTGTTTTTCTTTTCCAGATTATGAACAAACAGGAAAATGAAGGTGAAGATGACTGAGTTAGCTGCAGAAGCCAATATTTTAGGTTTATCATGTTGACTTGGCTGACAGAGTCCATTTAATGTTTGTTTTTTAAAAAATATTTCATTTAACTATTTTAGTTAAAAACAATTTTAACAAAAACAAACCTGATTTTAAAAAACTTGAATGTTTACATTCAAAAATGCACGTTTGTTTTGTTAAAATATTATATGTTTGCTGTTGAAGAAAAAAATCCAGAATACACAATGTTGTTGTTTTAGTTAAATAAAACAATTTGAATGTCTGTCTGGTGATGTTCTCCTCCTAATACAGCATAGCAAGAAAATCCTCCAAATATTAATGATTAACCTGTTGAACTAAAGATAGTTTACCTCCCAATGACTTCATAAATATCTGCTTCACTTACCTTTGGTAAATGAAATAACCAAACAATCATTCATTTTCTGTTATAGCTGTAAAACTAATCTGAAAATTTTTCAACATAAATCACTTTAAAAACGTATAGTGTATACCTTCTAAAAATGAAACCTACATCTATCTCTGAGTTGTGAAGAATATGTATTAAGGTTATAACAACCAACAAGAATGCACTTTTATGTAGAAATCCATGATTAAATCAAGTCTTCCTGACTAGTGATTTAAATCATGATTTAAATCAAATCCACCCGGTTGCAAATAAACCTGCTTTGCTGACCATGTGCACATGTAACACTGGGCTGGAACCTGGGACCTCTGAAGCTTTGTACATGAGCCTCTACTGCATGAGCTAAAAGCTAGCTGGCTCTTAGCTAAGGCTGTAGTAGACTTGTTAATCTTTAGATGGTCTAGGCTATAATGGCCCAAACAGTGTAATAACACTAAAATGTGAGCAGTAGTGATCTGAATTCTTTATGGCTGAATATAGCAATATTTTTCTATAAAACAAGATATTCAAAGCCAGAAGTAACATACTCTGTTTACACTCCTATGCAAAGAAAAGGTCACTAGCCTAATCAAATGTTCTCTCTTTGGTATTTTAAAGGTCTTGATTCTGCAAACACTTGGGGCTTGTCTACATGGGAGGTTTAAATTGCACTAACTTTAACCAGTGCATACTGAAATGACCTTCATATATATGCCACACTCTTTCAAAGCAGTCTAATTGACCAAGTAATATGTATTCCATAATCCAGTTTGAAAGCGGATTAAGTTAATTGTGGATGAGTTAGTGTGGACTAATGTTCGTGTGCCCATACTGCTCATTCGCACTAGGATGGCAGTTCGCCAACTGCTATCCACACAGCTTTGCATGTCATCAGGATCAGCCTGTTTACCTGTGTACTCTCCACTCTTCTGAGGTCATGTTACCCAGATGTCACCTTCCCTGTTCAAATGCTGGCCAGAAGCCAGGACCGGTCCATTTGCTCCTGGATTCACATACCTCAGCATTTGAGCAGGGTATTACTACTACTGTACAACCTGTATTACCATACAATGACACGTGCACCTTCATGGAGCTGTGCAGAAATCATTGAGTTTCTCACCATCTGGGGAGAAGCAAGGGTGCAGAAAGCCCTTACAAAAAATCACGAGAATAAAGCAGTGTGTATGGACATCTCTAGAATGATGGCAGAGAAGGGTTCCAGCAGGAACCCTTTTCAATGCTGCAACAAGAGCAAAGAACTCAAAAGCCTACACAAGAAAACCAGGGACAAGAGAGACCTCTGGTAATGCTCACAGGACCTGCCCATACTAAAAGGAGCTGGACTGAGTAGTCTCATTGTGTAGTCCAGGAGCATTTATCTCACGTCCTGCCTGCCTGAGGAGGTCATCCTGAGTTTGAGCATTCTGTTGGATCTTGGCCCTTGTTTGGGAAGCTGTACCAAGCATCCAGAGAAGCATCTGCTACTTCTAGTCACACACAAGATCCTTAGTGTTATTTACTGAAGAAATTAAAAAAAAAAAAATGACTTGAGAGGGTTTTCATGTGTTTTTTTCTTAACCCTCCCCTTCCCCCAAATTTTAGCTGAGCAACTCAAACAAATAAACAAACAAAAATGCAACCAAGGTGTGTCCCTATACCAAGCAGGCTCATCCAAGGGTACCTCTGCCCTCCCTTCATTCTGGTTTATTTCAGTCATCCATTTGGTGTGATGTGGCGTGATAGTCTGATACACTGCCATATGTAGTGCAAACGATGAACTAAAAGAATGTTGGACAGCTGTGTCACATATGGCTTCAGAAACATCACAATGTTTCTTAACAACAGTAAAATCTACAAAAAGTTGTCTACTGTAAAAAACAAACAAACAAACAAAAAACCCCTAGGTTGTGTTTCCAAAGCATGGATTATTAACTGATTGTTTTTGTTTCTTTGCCATTGAAGCCTTATTATAATACCATCTCTCTGATGCTAAAGTAAACCATCTCCCATTAGACTCCTCTGTGGGAGGTGAGTGGAATGAACGAGGAAACCAATAAGAAATAAAGCTTCCCATCTCTGTGTCTTTCTTTCCCTCCCTGTGGTTACACTTGGGACTTCTTAACCTCCCACGCTTTATATGATCACATAAAATAACCCTCTGAGTGTAACATCTCAAAATGTTACAGGCCTACTGGTGCTCTTGATTTTTATGACTTAGATGCAAAAGGCATTTAATTTAACAAAACAAAACAAAA
>NW_020698291.1:0-10116 GCF_002925995.2 Terrapene triunguis | reverse complement strand
GTTGCCCCCTCAAGGATCGAACTCACAACCCCGGGTTTAGCAGGCCAATGCTCAAACCACTGAGCTATCCCTCTGAAATCTGTCTCCCTCTGAAATCTAAGAGGCCAGGAAACATCCTTGAACACAACCCAACCCAGATGCTTCAGCTTGCAGTACCCAAAGAGACAGGAATCCTTACCCAGCAAGGTCACAGTCTCAGAATTCTCTTGCATGACGTCCAGCAGAGCCCACTGCCTCAGGAAAATACACAGGCACCTCCTTGAAAGTCACTGGCTGCTGAAACAGCAAGGGTCCCTCACTCAGTACATGCTGCCCCAGCACAATCTCACAAGTTCAGTCACTTGCTCCCCTTCCTCAGCCTTCCTTGCCATCTGCCCTATTGGCTGGGTTAGAGCTCCCATAAGCCCTGGCATACGTCCCCTGCTGACTGGCCCCTCATGTCAGCCCCAAGTTACCCCGTCCCACACAGACCTGCTGCCCCCTGCGCTGTTTCCAGCATCACGTTGCAAACAGTTAAATAGATGTTTAAATCTCACCCTCTTTGTGGCTCTTGGCAGAGTATGCAGAAACCTCAGATTAATTTTCACTGTGTTTCTGGCTATTTAGTTGACCTCAGTTTCAGTTTTCCCACCATGCCAGGCCTGTTAGATGGCACATCAGGGAGCTGGGTGTGGCTCATTTTTACACTCCTTATATTCAGGGTCTATGCAAAGTCCTACTTGGCTCTTGGTGTAAGTTAGAGCAGCCTTAATGCGGCTCTAACTTACACTTTGCTTTCCACAGCCCCCTATGGGCCCCAAGAGACAGAAGAGCTGTCGTGCAATACATTCTGACCATGCTCCCAACACATACACACCCCAAAACAGCTATCCCCGAATTCTGGGAGCTGTGCTTACAGCCCCTTTCTGTAGCTCTACACTGCAACTAGACACCCATGGGTGGACTGTGCCAGCCAAATCAGGCTCATGGGGCTCAGGCTGCGGGGTTGTTTCACTGCTGTGTAGATGTCTGGGCTTGGGATGTAGCCCAGGCTCTAGGACACTGTGATGTAGGAGGGTTTAAAAACATGGCCTTTAGGGAATATTTGGCAGGGCCACCCAGAGGATTCAGGGGGCCTGGGGCAAAGCAATTTCAGGGGCCCCTTCCATAAAAACAAGTTGCAATACTATAGAATACTATATTCTCAACAGGGCCCCTGCAGGTCCCAGGGCAAATTGCCCCACTTGCCCCCCCCCCCCCATCTGGGCAGGCCTGATATTTGGCAACCAAATTCTACAGACAAGTGTAGAAAAAGCACTAGAGTGTTGGATAGAAAGACAAAATAACAGTTGACAAAGGCAGTTTCCATTGATGGATCAAAGAAATGAAAGTAGTTTTGACACCCACCCAGGAAATCAGAAAGCCTTGAAGACATATGATCCCAAAGAATAAACTTGTGTATTAAAAAAAGAGAAAATCTCCCCCCAGGAAATTTTAAAATTAAAATGTTGCA
The DNA here is from genome assembly GCF_002925995.2 of Terrapene triunguis. Taxonomy (NCBI): domain Eukaryota; kingdom Metazoa; phylum Chordata; order Testudines; family Emydidae; genus Terrapene; species Terrapene triunguis. Next base: position 8,624 of record NW_020698291.1, on the reverse strand, counting down.
AGGCAAATGGGAATTGTTATACTAGAAACACTGAGATCGGATTGCTAAAGCCACTATCGAATTAATATTTTCAGTGATTATTGCACAGTGATGCACAATGACATCCACCTGCAGAATGTTAATGCAGGTACGTTATGAAGTGCTCAGAGTGAGCAAAAGAACAGTTTAAAAAGAAAACAACTTAAAAGAATGCAACTACGTTCCATGGATCACAAGAAAAAGGCAGAGCAATTCAGGCAATGAGAACAGCAGCTAGGGCACTTTGTGAACTGCCACGAGGTTTTATGCAGACACAGAAACTGATAAGGGACTCTTTCAAACCCTAAAAACATGTTTGACAATTACCTTTTTTTTGAGGGGGGGGGGAGAAGGTGGAGGAGCTGTATGTCAAATATGTCCCTGAACCAAGTCTCCTTTGGCAGCTCAATACACCATGTTATTTAGGGAAGATCTGCCTGGCCTATGCATTGGGCTGCCCCGTGTCTTCAAGAACTCAGCCCTAGAAAGTGGGTGCTGAGCTGCAGAAGGGAGGGGAGAGGGCAGCCCCTCTGCCCCCACACTATTTTTGCAAAGATTGCAGATGGCTCCTCCGTTTGGGGTCACTTTTATCCCCTTTGCCACTCCCTATCGCGGGGTTTCCCCTCTGCCCCTGGCTGGCAGTGCCTGTATCCTGTTCTTAACCCCGCTGCCTACCCCCTGCCCTGATTTTGCTCCTTGGCCCCTCTCCTGGCTCTGCCTCCAGCTGTGTGACTCCCCACGCCCCCCGTGCAGTCAGTTTGCCCCCTGTACAGATACGGCCCCTCCCTCCGATTTGCCCCCTCGAGCGCGTTGTGCAGGGTGGGAGCCGGGGCACCAGCAGCTGGGAATGAGCAGCCTCGGTTTGCAGGAGCAGCAAAGCACCAGATGGTGCCATTGCCCCGCCCCGCCCTTTCCCCCAGGACTCTCCCCTCACCTGGCGTCTGCGGCTCAGGGGCTGGTGTCGGCAAAGCCCGGGGCTGCACCAAGGGCTGGTTCCAGCCCCCGGCGAAAGTCCCCCCGGCTGAGCACAGAGGGGCGCTAGGGAAGGGCTCTCCCCGAACACATCCCGCTGGGGAGCAGCAGCGCTCAGCCCGGGCTCTCGGCTCACAATAGAGGTTGCAGCAGCGCGTGACCCGGGAAGTTCAGCCCCGGATCTGCTCAGAGACAGAGAGAGCAGCCGCCTCCCTCCCGGATGGGCAGAGTAGCATTGCGGCGGCGGCGGGGGGCGTTAACTCCTCAGCTGCCGAAAGCTGCACGCCCAGGCAGGGGCGGGGGCTCTCAGTGTCAGGGACTCCGAGCCCAGGGGAGACAGGCTGTGATCGCCTCGGGCACAGTGCTTCTATATCCTGGGAAATTTCCCAAAATCTGGGAATTTTTGAGTAAAATGTTTTGAATGAAAATTCCCAATTTCACAAGTTGAAACATTTTACTCACAAATTTCCCAGGTTTGGGGAAATTTCCCAGGATATAGAAGCACTGTAAAAAACGTTATCTGGGAATTTTCCACCAGATTTGGGAATTTTTTAGCGCTAGGTTGGGGAAAGTTGGCATCACGATATAGAAGCACTGCTCAGGCACATCCCTGGGGGGAGTGGGGCAAAGGGAGGTTCTGGGAAAGGATCCTTTGACCCCCCCACGCTGGGCACTGCTGCAGTGGGTGGTGGGCAGAGCTGGAAGCGCTCAGTCTCCCCGGGGGCTGAGAGCTTCCTGGGTCAGACGCTGCTGCTCCCCAGCGGGGTGTGTGTGGGGAGAGCCCTTCCCTTGTGCCCCTCTGTGCCCAGTCAGGGGGACTTTCTCTGGGGGCTGGAACCAGCCTCTGGGGCAGCCCTGGGCTCTGCCGACACCAGCTCCTGAGCCGCAGACTCCAGGTGAGGGGAGAGACCCGGAGGAAAGGGCTGGGGCAGGGCAGGAAAGTGACTCTGCACCAACAGCCCCTCCTCGCCCCAGCCCTGCTCCTGGGCGGGGGTCTGCGAGTCCCAGAACTGCTGCCCTCCCTGACCCCCCCCCCCCGCCCCTGCCCCCCCCCCCCAGCCCCCCCAGGTTGCAAGCCAGCTCTGGGAGTGCCAAGTATGTCTGTCTACACTACGAAATTAGATCAAATTTATAGAAGTCGATTTTTTAGAAATCAATTTTATACAGTCGATTGTGTGTGTCCCCACTTAAGACCATTAAGACCATTAACTTGGTGGAGTGTGTCCACAGTACTGAGGCTAGTGTCGACTTCCAGAGCATTGCACTGTGGTAGCTATCCTACAGTTCCCGCAGTCTCCGCCGCCCATTGTAATTCTGGGTTGAGATCCCAATGCCTGATGGGTCAAAACCATTGTCGCGGGTGGTTCTGGTTACATGTCATCAGCTCCCCCTCCATGAAAGCAATGGCAGACAATCGTTTCGAGCCTTTTTTCCGGGGTTACCTGTGCAGACGCCATACCACAGCAAGCATGGAGCCTGCTCAGCTCACCGTCTCCGTACGTCTCCTGGGTGCTGGCAGACGTGGCACTGCATTGCTACACAGCAGCAGCTCATTGCCTTTTGGCAGCAGACGGTGCATTACGACTGGTAGCCATCGTTGTTGTCTCCTGGGTGCTCTTTTAGCTGACCTCGGTGAGGTTGGTCAGGGGTGTCTGGGCAGACATGGGTGCTCCTGGCAGACCTCTGTGAAGTCTGTCAGGGGTGCCTGGACATAAATGAGAGTGACTTCAGGTCATTCTCTTTTTAAGTTTCGTCTCCTGGAGATTCAGTCCTGCCTGCAGTCGTACTGCACTGTCTTCTGGCGAGCACCCAGGAGACAAAGATGTCTAGCAGTCGTACTGCACCGTCTGCTGCCAGCCTAAGATGTATAAGAGAGATGGAGTGGATCAAAACAAGAAAGAGACCAGATTTGTTTTGTATTCATTTTTATTCATTTGCTCCCCCCTCCCTCCCTCCATGAATAGTGGGGGGAGGGATAGCTCAGTGGTTTGAACATTGGCCTGCTAAACCCCGGGTTGTGAGTTCAATCCTTGAGAGGGCCATTGAGGGACCCGTGGCAAAAATCTGTCTGGGGATTAGCCCTGCTTTGAGCAGCAGGTTGGACTAGATGACCTCCTGAGGTCCCTTCCAACCCTGAGATTCTATGATGTCATCAGTCACCCCTCCCTCCATCAGCGCAACGGCAGACAATTGTTTTGTGCCTTTTTTCAGCGCAGACGCCATAGCACGGCAAGCATGGAGCCCACTCAGATCACCACCACAATTATGAGCACTGTAAACACCACGCGCATTATCCTGCGGTATATGCAGAACCAGAACCTGCAAAAGCAAAACCAGGCGAGGAGGCGACAGCGGTGCGGTGACGAGAGTGATGAGGACATGGACACAGACTTCTCTCAAAGTACGGGCCCCGGCAATGTGGACATCATGGTGTTAATGGGGCAGGTTCATGCCGTGGAACGCCGATTCTGGGCCCGGGAAACAAGCACAGACTGGTGGGACCACATAGTGTTGCAGGTGTGGGATGATTCCCAGTGGCTGTGAAACTTTCGCATGCGTAAGGGCACTTTCATGGAACTTTGTGACTTACTTTCCCCTGCCCTGAAGCGCAAGAATACCAAGATGAGAGCAGCCCTCACAGTTGAGAAGCGAGTGGCGATAGCCCTGTGGAAGCTTGCAACGCCAGACAGCTACCGGTCAGTTGGGCATCAATTTGGAGTGGGCAAATCTACTGTGGGGGCTGCTGTGATCCAAGTAGCCAACGCAATCAAAGAGTTGCTGATATCAAGGGTAGTGACTCTGGGAAACGTGTAGGTCATAGTGGATGGCTTTGCTGCAATGGGATTCCCTAACTGTGATGGGGCGATAGACGAAACCCGTATCCCTATCTTGGCACCGGAGCACCAAGGCAGCGAGTACATAAACCGAAAGGGGTACTTTTCAATGGTGCTGCAAGCACTGATGGATCACAAGGGACGTTTCACCAACATCAACGTGGGATGGCCGGGAAAGGTACATGATGCTCGCATCTTCAGGTACTCTGGTCTGTTTCAAAAGCTGCAGGAAGGGACTTTCTTCCCAGACCAGAAAATAACCATTGGGGATGTTGAAATGCCTATAGTTACCCTTGGGGACCCAGCTTACCCCTTAATGCCATGGCTCATGAAGTCGTACACAGGCAGCCTGGACAGTAGTCAGGAGCTGTTCAACTATAGGCTGAGCAAGTGCAGAATGGTGGTAGAATATGCATTTGGACATTTAAAAGCGCGCTAGCGCAGTTTACTGACTGAGGGTACGTCTACACTACGAGATTAATTCGAATTTAGATAATTCGAATTTGGGAAACAGATTGTATAAATTCGATTGTGCGCGGCCACACTAAGCACATTAATTCGGTTTTTAACCACATTAATTCGGTGGTGTGCGGCCACACTACCCCATTAATTTTAACCACATTAATTCGGTGGTGTGCGGCCACACTACCCCTAATTCGAATTTACAAAATCGATTTTGGTGCTACTCCGCTCGTCGGGGTGGAGTACAGAAATCGATTTTAAGCACCCTTTAATTCGAAGTAACTGGCTCCGTTGTGTGGACGGGTTAAGGATTCATTCGGATTAACGCAGCTAAATCCGAATTAAAGTCGTAGTGTAGACCAGGCCTCAGATAGACCTCAGTGAAACCAATATTCCTATTGTTACTACTGCTTGCTGTGCGCTCCACAATATCTGTGAGAGTAAGGGGGAGACGTTTATGTCAGGGTGGGAGGTTGAGGCAAATCGCCTGGCCGCTGATTACGTGCAGCCAGACACCAGGGTGGTTAGCAGAGTACAGGAAGGCGCGGTGAGCATCAGAGAAGCTTTGAAAACCAGTTTCATGACTGGCCAGGCTACTGTGTGAAAGTTCTGTTTGTTTCTCCTTGATGAACCCTTGGTTCACTCTACTTCCCTGTAAGCTAACCACTCTCCCCTCCCCCCTTCGATCACTGCTTGCAGAGGCAATAAAGTCATTGTTGCTTCATATTCATGCATTCTTTATTAATTCATCACACAAATAGGGGGATAACTGCCAAGGTAGCCCGGGAGGGGTGGAGGAGGAGGGAAGCACTGGGTGGGGTGGGGGAGGAGGGAAGAACAAGGCCATACTGCACTTTAAAACTTATTGAATGTCAGCTTTCTGTTGCTTGGGCAGTCCTCTGGGGTGGAGTGGTTGGGTGCCCGGAGGCCCCCACACCGCATTCTTGGGCGTCTGGGTGAGGAGGCTATGGAACTTGGGGAGGAGGGTGTTTGGTTACACAGGGGCTGTAGCAGTGGTCTGTGCTCATGCTGCCTTTCCTGAACCTCAACCATATGCCGGAGCATATCAGTTTGTTCCTCCAGTAGCCTCAGCATTACCTCTTGCCTTCTGTCACCAAGCTGATGCCACCTATCATCTTCAGCCCATCACTTATTATCTTCAGCCCCCCACCTGTCCTCGCATTCATATTGTGCTTTCCTGGACTCTGACATTGTCTTCCTCCACGCATTCTGCTGGGCTGTTTCAGTGTGGGAGGACTGCATGAGCTCAGAGAACATTTCATTGTGAGTGCGTTTTTTTCACCTTCTAATCTTCGCTAGCCTCTGGGAAGAAGTGTCGAAACATTTGCAGCAGGTGGAGGGAAAAAAAGGGAGAGTGGTAGTTAAAAAGACACATTTTAGAGAACAATGGGTAGACTCTTTCACGGTAAACCTTGCTGTTAACATTACATAGCACATGTGCTTTCGGTACAAGGTCGCATTTTGCCTCTTATTGAGGGTATGCCGGTTTGGTGTGAGAGATCACTCATGCAGGGCCGGGCAACAGAATTCGGCTTGCAGGCAGCCATGGTAAGACACAGTCTTTTGGCTATTTAACCTTCATAACATGTGGGAATGGTTTCAAACAGCAGCGCCCTCATTTCCCATACCAAGCAGCCGTTGGGTTGGCCATTTAAAATGGGTTGGCAATTTAAAAGGAGGGGCTGCATTTTTTGGGTTAACATGCAGCACAAACCCAACTAACCCCCCCCCACATCCAATTCTCTGGGATGATCGCTTCACCTCTCCCCTTCACTGCGTGGCTAACAGCGGGGAACATTTCTGTTCAGCCACAGGCAAACAGCCCAGCAGGAACGGGCACCTCTGAATGTCCCCTTAATAAAATCACCCCATTTCAACCAGGTGACTGTGAATGATATCACTCTCCTGAGGATAACACAGAGAGATAAAGAACGGATGTTGTTTGAATGCCAGCAAACACCTGGAGCATACGCTGTGTTATGCAATGATTCCAGACAACGTGCTACTTGCCTGGCATGGTAAAGTGTCCTACCATGGAGGACGGAATAAGGCTGCCCTCCCCAGAAACCTTTTGCAAAGGCTTTGGGAGTACATGAAGGAGAGCTTTCTGGAGATGTCCCTGGAGGATTTCCGCTCCATCCCCAGACATGTTAACAGACTTTTCCAGTAGCTGTACTGGCCGCGAATGCCAGGGCAAATTAATCATTAAACACACTTGCTTTTAAACCATGTATAATATTTACAAAGGTACACTCACCAGAGGTCCCTTCTCCGCCTGGCGGGTCCTGGAGGCAGCCTTGGGTGGGTTCGGGGGGTACTGACTCCAGGTCCAGGGTGAGAAACAGTTCCTGGCTGTCGGGCAAAACGGTTTCTCTGCTTGCTTGCTGTGAGCTATCTTCAACCTCCACCTCATCATCTTCCTCGTCCCCAAAACCCACATCCCTGTTGCGTGCTACTCCATTGATGGAGTCAAAGCACAGGGTTGGGGTAGTGGTGGCTGCACCTCCTAGAATGGCATGCAGCTCATCATAGAAGCGGCATGTCTGGGGCTCTGACCTGGAGCGGCCGTTTGCCTCTCTGGTTTTTTGGTAGGCTTGCCTCAGCTCCTTAAGTTTCATGCGGCACTGCTGCGGGTCCCTGTTATAGCCTCTGTCTTTCATGCCCTTGGAGATTTTTTCAAATGTTTGGGCATTTCGTCTTTTGGAACGGAGTTCTGATAGCATGGATTCGTCTCCCCATACAAGCGATCAGATCCCGAACCTCCCATTCGGTCCATGCTGGAGGTCTTTTGCGATTCTGGGACTCCATCATGGTCACCTTTGCTGATGAGATCTGCACTCACCTGCAGATTGCCATGCTGGCCAAACAGGAAATGAGATTCAAAAGTTCGTGAGCCTTTTCCTGTCTACCTGGCCAGTGCATCTGAGTTGAGAGCGCTGCCCAGAGTGGTCACAATGGAGCACCGGAGGCCAATACCGTCGAATTGCAACCACACTATCCCACACTACCCCAAATTCGACCCGGCAAGTTCGATTTCAGCGCTAATCCCCTCGTCGGGGGAGGAGTACAGAAATCGATTTTAAGAGCCCTTTAAGTCGAAAAAAAAGGCTTTGTCGTGTGGACGGGTGCAGGGTTAAATCGATGTAATGCTGCTAAATTCGACCTAATCTCGTAGTGTAGACCAGGGCTGGGAAGAGCGAACTAAGAGCTGCATCAAATATTCCAAATGAAAAAAATAATCAGGGTATATGCAGGGTTAGGGGTGTCAGGAGTGGGGTTCACACCAGGGATGGGCTCAGGGTGTACTGCTATGGGAGAGCAAGCAGTGATGGTATTAATAATAGTAAAAACTTCTCTAGCCCATCTTCCATGTTGTGGGAAAGTGCTAATATAAACCTGATTGGTTAGAATCATATACACATGTTATAGCTACTGTGACAGCAATGGAATGTGGATTCTGAGACTAATGCAAAGGAGTAACATAGTATTCATTTAAAAAAATCCTTATTGGTTTTGGAAGAACAAACAAAGAGTAAACTTGTCAGAATGATGAACACTACTGAAATGTATCTTTCAAAAATTTACCATAGAGAAAAGGCCATGACATAGGGTTGCACCTTTGAAGTACAAAATCCAGGACATGTGGGATGATCTTAGATCGGGGTCGGCAACCTACGGCAGGCATGCCAAACACGGCACGTGAGCCGATTCTGAGTGGCACGCTGCTTGCCCGGTGAGTGGAGGAGGAGGAGGGGCGGAGGGGCTGGAAAGCGCCACGCTGGGGGAAGAAGCGGGGGAGGGGGGAAGCTTGGCTGCGGCAGGACCAAGCTTCTGTCTCCTGCCCCGGCAGGGGACAGCGGTGGGGGGGGTCCCAGCCCCCCGCCCACCACTCTCCCCTGTGGGGGCAGGAGGCAGAAGCTTGGTCCTGCAGCAGCCAAGTTTCCCTCCTCCCTCGCTTCTTCCCACAGCTTGGTGCATTCCGGCCCCTCTGCCCCTCCTCCTCCCTCTCCCTGCCCGCGATGGCCCTTGCGAGGGGGAGGGGGAAGAGCGGCAGCGTGCACACAGCTCCATAGAGCAGGCAGAGAGAGGTAGGGACGGGCCTGGGGGAAGGGGGTGGAACAGGGCATATCCCTCCCAGCCCCTGCCATGAGCCGCTCAGGACAGGGGGCTGGGAGCACCCCCACGAGCCGAGCACCCCAGCCTTCTGCCCTGCACCCCCACACCCCCCCAGCCCTCTGCCCTGACCTCCCCCCAACACCCAGCCTTCTGCCCTGCACCCCCCACACACCCTCCAGCCCTCTGCCCTGACCTCCCCCC
>NW_020698290.1:0-2435 GCF_002925995.2 Terrapene triunguis | reverse complement strand
CCTGCAAGGTTATCTGAGATGAAAAATAAAATAAACTTGCTTCTAGGTTTAATTTCTTAATGTGTTGCTTTAATTAATGCTCAGTATGTAACTTGCACGATGAGAATTCAACGCTTTTGCTCTCTTTAGTGTCTGGGCCTTATACGGGCTGCCACAATTGATCTCTATCCCCTTTATAGCAGCCCTTAACGTAGTTGAAGACTGTTATCAGGTCCCTCCTCGGTCGTCTTGTCTCAAAACAAAACATGCCCAATTTTTTTAAAACTTTCCTAATAGATCAGGTTTTGTAAACCCTTTTTGTCATTTTTGTTGTTCCCCTCTGGACTCTCTCCTATTTGCCCACGTCTTTTCTAAAGTGTGGCTCCCAAACCTAGACACAGAACTTCAACTGAGGCCTCACCAGTGCCAAGCAGAGCCAAACAATCACTGCCTTGGTCTTACACACAACACACCTGGTAATACACCCCAGACAGCCCTTTTCACAACTGCACCTCATTGTTGGCTCTTACTCAACTTGTGATGCACTTGAATTCCCAGATCCATCTCAGCAGCACTTCTCCCTAGCCAGTTATTCCCCACATTGTATTTATGCATTTGATTTTTCCTTCTAGAGTGAAGTACTATGCAGTTGTCTTTATATTGATCACATCTGTATTCATACTCGTGCGATATACATCTATTCTTAACAGTGTTATCGTATATACTTAGGCTTGGAAGGAATAGATTTTTCTCAATAAATGTTGGTCCTTATTGATTTCACCATATGCACACAAACCAATGACAAAAATATTGCCATCAATAATAATTGAAATTTACAGATAGGCAGAATAAGAAAAATTGCAGCTTGAGAATGTATTAGAGTTTGATTTAAGGATATTTATTTTGTATATTTTGACATGTGATGTTGACAATTTGTGTTTTAACAGTTATAAAGCTTTAACTTTTTGAATCTCAGTGTCGGCTGTCATTAACAAAATTATGTCTGACCTCCCATTGTCTGATCCCCCATAATTTCCCGCAATTGTAAAGGTTTAAACATTTAAAATAAAAAAGGCTTAAAAATAAAACATTGATATTATCAATTAAAATTATAAAAAACTTAAAAATCAAATTCTGACAAGGCTGGTACAGCACCTAACAGAATGGGGTTGGGATTAAGCCCAATATTAATGAAGTAGTATCAATAATAATGGTCATGTAATGTTACTCCCACCAATGCCATATATTTCAGACGGGTAGTCGTGTTAGTCTGTTTCAGCAAAGACAACGAGGAGTCCTGTGGCACCTTAAAGACTAACAAATTTATTTGGGCATAAGCTATGGTGGGCCGGAACCCAGAAGGTTCCAGCCCACGATAGCTCATGCCCAAATAAATTTGTTAGTCTTTAAGGTGCCACAGGACTCCTTGTTGTCAATGCCATATAGTGATTTTATAGGTTTACTTACAGCAATGCTATAAATTGATCATATATTTTAAGGGCTAGAAAGGACAATGACATCATTTAGTCTGACTGTATAACTCAGGTCACACTTCTATACAGTTATCCTCTGTATTAAGCCCATTAACTGGCATTTTATTAAGTGTATCTTCCAGAGAGCCATCGGGTCTTGATTTCACAGCAGCTCTAGCTGGATAAACCGTCACTTCCCATGGTAGTTCATTCCAGCCATTAACCACCCTCACGGTTGAAAATGTGAGCCTCATGACTAATTTGAATTGGGCTAGTTTTACTCTGAGCAACACGATATATTGTTCATTAGAACTGGGGGGAGAGGGGAGTTGGACCAAAATACTTTTTTTCTGAGGAACGCAGATTTGGGTTAACTGAAATATTTTATGAATCTGTGTCAAATGAGATGAATTGTTTTGCTTTGATCTAAAACCTCAGAAAAATCTAAAAGGTCTCAATATTTTAAGTTTCCCATTTAAAAGACTTTTTGTTTCAAAATTTACTTCAATTTTATTTAAAAAAATAACAATTGCAAAACCAGCAACTGATCAAACAAAACATTTCATTCAACTTGTCAGTCAGCCAAAACAATTGAAATTTTTGGAAAAAAAATCAATTTGGGTCAACCAGAAACTAAATTTTTCATTTATGTTTCAGAATAGCCAGCAAACCAAGAAATCAGCTATTCACAGAACTCTTTTGATCATACAATTTTTTTTCTCATCATTGCTATATACTGATTATCCCTATACTCACCAATGATACAATTCTATTGTGTTAGGGCTGGTCAACACGGGAAACTGATTCTACAGCTATCTAATGTAACTCCCTACATGGCCTCAGAGAAGAATGCCATTTTCCGGTTTAGTTTAATCCTGTAAATTAAGAGTGTCCATACCAGGAGCTATTCTGGAATAGCTCTAGTTCCTTAAATTCACATATTACCTTGCTCAGGAATAGCTTCCCAATGCAAACAAGCCCCTG
>NW_020698289.1:4394-6956 GCF_002925995.2 Terrapene triunguis | reverse complement strand
AAGGGGTCTCACCAAAGAGATTGTGCAAATCTTCCTACAAGGCAAGAAAGAGCGTGTGGACCAGCATGAGCTAAAGGGACAAGACCTCTCATTGAGTGCCCCACTGGGTTTTTGTGGGATCTCTCTCTACCCCTGGTAGTCCAGATACCTGTAAGATGGAAGCTAAACCAACTGTCACCACGAGAACCTACAATATCCCCTTGGAATAAGCCTGCCAAGAAGGGAATCCTTTTTGTGTAAAGAGTTTCTACATGTTCAGCAAGAGTCTGCAATACATTCAAAACTGCTGGTGGTGAACAGAAACTGTCTTTGCCTCCCTTTTGATGAAGCCTGCTCTCCATTTCAAAGAATGATAGCGCAACAGTAGATAGAATTCGCCACAAGTCTGGGCCTGCCTTACCCTCTCAGTTGCTCCCTTGGGCCAAGAATAAACAATATCCATTTTACCCTCCTGACCGCACTCGCTTCATTCCTTGGAGTGCTCTTTCTGCCATGGAGGGAAATTTCCTGCTGTGTCTCATCACAAAACAGGATCCATTCCCCACACAGTATTGCCACCATGTGAATATAATTAACCTCTCTGCGCTACTGTCAAGCCAGGCTTCGGGCCTCAGCTGCCAACAGACTTAATTTGGAACTGCCAGGTTTCCCTTGGATTTCTACTAGCCACTTACTGTCTTAAAGGAGAAGTGCAAAACTTTGTGGGGGTGGGGAAGTGTTTAAAATCCCAGGTCAACTAAGGAATCTGGCTCATAGTTTCACCACTCTTACTCATGTTGAGAAGACCTTATTCCTCACATAATCTCCTTGAAATCAGTGGAACTACTTTAGGAGTAAGGTAGAAAGAACTCAATGAGAATAAGGATGGCAGAATGTTGCCTTACATGCACAGATTTTAAAGTAAAGTTTGTGCATTTAGCCCATGGCCTGCAGGTGGATGGCTCAAGTGCTTCCATTTCTGTGCCTTGCTAAAAGGCCAGAGCGAAGAGGTGGGCTGTGGCCAGCCTCCTCCCTGTCCCTATGAAGCTTGCAGAGGGAACTGTCCCTATGCTGGGAATGCAGGGTGTGGGACACATCGGTGAAAATTGCTTGCATTGTCCACATCGCTATGCACTTGCCCTACCACTAAGGATCACCTGGTCCTATGATTAAATCAAGATTTTTAATAGAAATATGTGCTGACCGCTCGTCTAAGGCCTGTGTGAAATGAAGTATCGGTGCCAATCCTAGCAGCAGGTGTCTATGTCACCAAACCATGATCACAACTGGAAATAATTGGCACTTAAATTGCTTTCTACACTTATATTTGAAACCAACTGTTGATGGTCAAAATATTATCAGCAACCATATTAGAATGATAACTAGCCAACATTTTGAAGCAGGGTAGAAGCTGTTTGCAAAAATCTATTAATACAGAGTAATGTTCAAATCTGTGATGTGCTCCACAGATGATAAGAGCAGGGAGTAGAACTATGTCCCAGCATGGCTGCTATCACATTGGGACACCAAAATCTGAATGTGCTATTCTAATCTTATGGTAGTAATCTGAAATGTGTTGAAGTTAAAAGTCTCATAGTAAAATTAACTTCCTCACATTGCACATAGGCTACTAAATGCAATAGCTGAATATATGCACTAACAAATTATCTAATTTATTATATGTGCACTAAGTGGGAAAATTGTTATTCTGAAAACCATAACTTTACTTTCACTACCTTTCTGTATTTAAACATATGCCCTCAATGTTGCATTCACATAAGTTTTTGCATTTAATTTTCTTATAGTTTGTTTGTTTGTTTGCTGGTTGGTTGGTTTATTTGTGAGCAAACAATGAGAAAGATTGTTCTTCAGGGCTGGACGAATAAGGCTGCAATATATATATATATATATATATATAAAAAAAAATGATAACAAAAGTAACAAAAAAAAAAAAAAAAAGATACAATTTAATGTCTTCATCTTGCTGTCCTTGAAGTCTATGGGAGTTCTGCTATTGCCTTCCACAGGAATAGGCTCGTGCCCTGAATTTATATCTTTTGAAAGATGCTGTGGCAAATCTCCTTCCTATAAATTGCTCTGTTGGGAGTCCCTGGTCTAATACAAGCATAATTTACAGAAGTATTGTCTGAACTTAATTCCTGGCACCTGGCACCTGCTCTGGATCACGGGAGCAAAGGCCACTATCCTCTGCCACATCAGGAATCTCAATATCTACTGTTACATCTGGGCAATTGTGCACAAAAGGGAAGGGCTTCATCCAGCTAATCAAGCGCTAGAGCACATGATGTCGAGCATGCTCAGAAGTGAATTTTTTCAATTATTTTTTTAATTCTTCAATTCCAAAACCCAGCAAAGGGCTGGGAGTCCTCAAAAGGGACTATTCACATATACAGTCTGGAGAGTTTGTGTTCATTTCAGTTGTTCAGGGAGGAAAAGTAGTCTCAAAAGGCTGATATTTTTTTCATTTTCCTTGCACCTCCAGTAACTCAGAAACAGCTGAGACAATTTTTTCCTCAAACTTTCCAAAAATTATTCACCTCTGGGCTGAGACAAAGTATAGAA
>NW_020698289.1:0-4384 GCF_002925995.2 Terrapene triunguis | reverse complement strand
GTGGGATCCGAACCTTTGAGGTTAACGCCTAAAACCTGTCAGCTGTTCTCTATCTGCTTCCATAGAGATCCAGTCCTGCATCAAGCAAAAGTGGTGCTCCCTTGACTTGGTGTGCCCGTGGCAGGCACAGTGTGGGGGATGGCAGTTGTAGCAATAAAGTACCTTTTCTTTTTAAACTAGGAACCAGAAAGGCTCATATGGAAGTCAACTTTGTGTCAGGATCTTCCTGTATTGAGGAACCACTGCCTCTGGTGAGTCTTGCACTTCCTCTAACAATATGTAAAATGGGTATTGCTCTGATACCAGCAACATATTTGTCCAGATATCAGTACAGTTACCTTTGCTGTCTCTGCTAAATATATGGCTGATGTCTGGTTGGCTCGGGGCCTGGCATACCAGCTCAGGGCCTGATCCAGCTCCCTTCAAAGTCAATCAAAAGTGTCCCACTGAGTTTAATGGCAGTTGGATCAGGCTGACATTTCCCATTCCATGTTATTTGATGAAAAATCCCACAGCATTTGTAGCTTTCCTTTGCAATGCCTTCAGGGTGCCGACATGCCCTACCACTTTTATGCTGTCTCATTCCTGGGGACTGAGGACATGCTCTTCATGGAAATCTACATTAGAAGTATCTGAACAGTCCAGACTTCGGAATCACTGTATGTATGGCCTCTCTCCTCTGTAGTGATGACAAAGATGTATCAGCAATTTTGCTAAGAAGGGGAATTTTACTTCCCCTTCAAAAAAAAAATTTTTTTTGTTGAGTCAAAGCACCGTTATCCGGTCTGTACACTGCACACATTCTGTGCTCTGTGATTTGAGGGTTTTCAAGCATGTAAGGACTTTACTCCACAACCTTTTCTCTTCCCATTTCCTGAGAGGATTTTTCTTTTTGTCCACCATGACAATGACAAACTCCATGGTCTTCACTTCAGGTTAGGGATTCTGAGCTCAGGTGTCTCCTTCTTCCAGGGTTCTCTTAGTAATTAGTGGACTGGGTTGTCTCTTTTAACTCTCCTATATTTCCGGTTTCCTTCACCTTTCTGACCTAGATGTCCATTTTCTCTTTGGAGCTAATTTTTGCATCCTACCAGTTATTACACTCCTTTCGTGTTGGTGTGTTTATTATCTGTGATGTTTATAAACATAGTCTCTGTTGCCTCTTATTGGACATGGTATTGAGATTCTCACTGGGATTTATGCATTTATTACAATGTACAGCCATTTTAGCGTTCCAGGGAGCATATTAACTTGTGCAGTAAAATCTCCCTTTAGGGGGGATTCCCAGGGCAGCTGCAGTCAGGAACCTGGAAAAATGGTTCCTGCTAAAGCCATGGTCTCTAGGGACCAGGAGGAGCACATTACATGAGAAGTATTCCTTGTATCTGCTGCTACTGCTCTCACCTGAATGGGGTAAAATGAAACCATTATTAACTCCAATGAATAATGTGTTAACCTCATGACCTACATGACTCAAAAAGTTGGACTTCGGTGTTGTACCTGCCTTTGCTCACTGTTATTTATATTTGGGGCTTATGGATTTGTGTTTATTTTTTCTATATTTTCTCATTTATTTTATGCAGATTATTACTTGATACCTGCATCAGGACCAGAGATGAAATAAGCAATACATAACAGCCACATTTTACAGCAATTAGCTTATCAGTTAAATGATCACATATCAAATTTAATTAATTCATCATAGACATTTTTAAAGCATGTTTTACGTTTTTGTCCTGGATTTCTTGCCACTTGTATTTGGCAATGCCCTCTGAATAAAAAACTGAACGCTACAAAAATTAGTAAGCAATATCTGCTTTATATTCTGCAAATTCTGCTTCTCAATTTTTTGCATTAGTGGCATTTTCCCAGTTTAAACTGGACAAAGAAAATCTGCTTTCACTTTGTTTTTAATGACATCTACCTACCAGCCAGCACTTGTCTCCAAAAATATCCTTTGCTCAAGATGGGCTTCATATAACACTGGAACAAAACCACTTAAAATAGGAACATTGTGTTTATTCCTTCAGATAACATGTTCACGCTTTCCCTATTACTGAGTAAGGGCATGAAAGCTGGAAGATGTCAGTTTAAATTGCTTCTTTTAAAAGAAAAAAGACAACTTTTTTTAAATCCACCTACAGTTTAACAACCTGCAAGTTTTCAGCTGTTTTGATTCCGTTATTTAAATAGGACAATGTATGATTGCAGAAATAGATCGACAATCTAGAGGAAAACCAATCAGTGGTGTCCCAGAAAAAAAGAGCCATTTTAGGGGCAATTTCCCTTTAGCTGCCATTAAAAAATAATGAATCTGTTCAGTTGCCCTACTGGAACCAGCAGACTCAGTCCAACGACTCAATCTATTCAGCTGTAGGTGATTGGCCTGAGCCTTAAAGACTGGATCTGGATCCGGGGTGTTAGGATCCAGGATTTTGATTTGAGCTCATTTCTAGTCCTACATTACCTGACTTAGATCCGTGTTTCCTTATTTTTATGGCTCAATCCTCAAAACCACAGGCATTTGGGTAGCTTTATTCATGCAAGATGTCCCACTGATTTCAAAGGGACAACTCACTTGAGTAAAATTACTCAAGTGTTTGTAGGATTGTCCCCATAAAACCCAATCATGCAAAAAGTATGCATGAGAGTAACTTTAACTAGGTGAATAGTTCCATTGACTTCAGTGGAACTGCTCACATGAATAGCTTCTTTCACATGACTGACCATCTGCACGATCAGGTCCTTATTTTGCTCCTTATACCTGTGATATGCAATAACAATGCTAAAATAATTTTATCCTGGGCTTAAAAAGATTTTTCTCATCTGAAGTGTTCTTGATATCCTCCATCTCTGATATATTTATTTTGCTAGTTCAGTTTTGGAATTAGTTTGAAAAATAAACATTGTAATCCTGTCTCTGAAAGCAGTAGAGGGCGCTGAAACCATCTACACAGCCTACCGGGGGATTTTTCCTAACTGTGCTGTGGGTATCCCCATCTAGAGATTTCCTTCACTCCACCCCAACCAGAATTGTTATAAAGAGCCGAGTAACTGTTCTGTCATTTTCAGAGCTGCAGACTCACACTGTGTTTCTTCAGAGAGAACAGAGATCCAGGGTTTGGAGCTAGCTTTCTTTTCATAATATATCCATTGCAAAAATTTACACAAATGGGAAGAATAATTCCATCAGTGACAGTGCTTTTACTGGGGTTTGTGACTTGTGAGTTTTTGTTTTGTTACTTAATCAATTGTTGTAATTAATTTGAATTTTCCTTTATTTTAGAATCATTTCTCTTTATGGAAACTGATTTTGCATTTCAGTAAATAAAAATTTGTTAAGCTCAGTTAAGATGTTCTGTTTAACTAGCAAGAAAAATTTTATTCAGCACTGACTATTCTGTAGTAATGCAGTCATTTTGTAATTTAGTTTGCTAAAAAAATGTATTGCACTATAGAATCATTGAATTGTTTCAGTTAGAAGAGATCTCTAGCCCATCACTGTAAGTTTGATTTTATTATCCCTGAAGCATCCCTGATAGATATCAGTCAAGTATAGTATTAGTCAGGTATATCTGCAGTGAAGGTGATTCTATAACCTTCCTTGGTAACGTATTTACTTATTAGTCTGCTGCAAAGTTTTAGAGACAGATCCCAGCTGGTGTAAAGTCGTGTAGCTCCATTGACTTCAATGGATTTACATTGTTCATCAGTTGATTAGTTAATGTGTGTAGAGTATTTTGGAGATGGAAAGCACTATTCAAGTGCTAATTATTATTAGTTTAACTTGCCCTACACAACTATTAGTTTAAAAATAGTAAAACAAGAGGCAGGCTTTAATAATCTCATATACCATACTAGATTGCCAGTGCAAAGGAGAACATGAGCAATGAAAGCTGCTGAGTTTGCATTTTTCTCCCTTTTTCAGCTAAAACTTTTGAAATTGAGATTACACCTGACTACAACGTTGCTGCTCAGATTGGAGATAAACTTGAGCTGACCTGTAGTACTATTGGCTGTGAATCCCCAAGTTTCTCTTGGAGAAGCCAGTTGGACAAGCCCCTAGGTGGGTCAGTGAACAGCAATGGGAACAGCTCCATCTTGCCTATGGATCCTGTTGGCTTTGGGAATGAGAATGATTATCTCTGCAGTGCATTTTGTGACAATGTGAAAAAAGATAAAAGCATCATGGTTGATGTTTACTGTAAGTGATTTATTCCCTTTATATGTGACATTGGTGCAATGCTCATTCATAATAAATGTGATTAATCATTCCTACAGTGGAGGGTCAATTATATCCCTAGCACAACAATTCTGATATAGTTTAAACATATATTTCCTGGTAGGGGTCATAGATTGGTGCAGGGATTTCTTATTAGGCATC
>NW_020698288.1:0-4652 GCF_002925995.2 Terrapene triunguis | reverse complement strand
AAAGTCTGTGCTGTGAGCATGGCCCCTGCTCAGTGAGTCTCTGCACACACAGTCTGGCTGCTCTGTGCAGCTGTACAGGGAGGGAACCACAGGATGAGCCGACAGCGCCCTGAGCATCTGCAGTCTCCTGTGCAGATACCTCTTCCCCCACCCAACAGTGAACTTTCCCCAGCCTGACCCCAAGCTAGCAGCCCAGCAAGGCTGGGATCATAGAATCATAGAATATTAGGGTTGGAAGGGACCTCAGGAGGTCATCTAGTCCAACCCCCTGCTCAAAGCAGGACCAATTCCCAACTAAATCATCCCAGCCAGGGCTTTGGCAAGCCTGACCTTAAAAACCTCTAAGGAAGGATTTAGAGTAGCAGCCGTGTTAGTCTGTATCCGCAAAAAGAACAGGAGTACTTGTGGCACCTTAGAGACTAACAAATTTATTAGAGCATAAGCTTTCGTGGGCTACAACCCACTTCTTCGGATGCATATAGAGTGAAACATATATTGAGGAGATATATAGACACACATACAGAGAGCATGAACAGGTGGGAGTTGTCTTACCAACTCTGAAAGGCCAATTAAGTAAGAGAAAAAAAACTTTTGAAGTGATAATCAAGGTAGCTCAGTACAGACAGTTTGATAAGAAGCAAGTGTGAAAATACTTACAAGGGGAGATAGATTCAATGTTTGTAATGGCTCAGCCATTCCCAGTCCTTATTTAATCCTGAGTTGATTGTGTCTAGTTTGCATATCAATTCCAGCTCAGCAGTCTCTCGTTGGATTGTGTTTTTGAAGTTTTTCTGTTTTAAGATAGCCACCCGCAGGTCTGTCATAGAATGGCCAAACAGGTTAAAGTGTTCTCCGACTGGTTTTTGAGTATTATGATTCCTGATGTCAGATTTGTGTCCATTAATTCTTTTGCGTAGAGACTGTCCGGTTTGGCCAATGTACATGGCAGAGGGGCATTGCTGGCACATGATGGCATATATCACATTGGTAGATGTGCAGGTGAACGAGCCCCTGATGGTATGGCTGATGTGATTAGGCCCTATGATGATGTCACTTGAATAGATATGTGGACAGAGTTGGCATCGGGCTTTGTTACAAGGATAGGTTCCTGGGTCAGTGTTTTTGTTCAGTGATGTGTGGTTGCTGGTGAGTATTTGCTTTGGGTTGGGGGGTTGTCTGTAAGCGAGGACAGGTCTGTCTCCCAAGTTCTGTGAGAGTAAAGGATCATCTTTCAGGATAGGTTGTAGATCTCTGATGATGCGCTGGAGAGGTTTGAGTTGGGGGCTGAAGGTGACAGCTAGTGGTGTTCTGTTATTTTCTTTGTTGGTCCTGTCTTGTAGGAGGTGACTTCTGGGTACTCGTCTGGCTCTGTCAATCTGTTTTTTCACTTCAGCAGGTGGGTATTGTAGTTTTAAGAATGCTTGATAGAGATCTTGTAGGTGCTTGTCTCTATCTGAGGGATTGGAGCAAATGCGGTTATACCTTAGAGCTTGGCTGTAGACAATGGATCGTGTGGTGTGTCCTGGATGGAAGCTGGAGGCATGTAGGTAAGTGTAGCGGTCAGTAGGTTTCCGGTACAGGGTGGTATTTATGTGACCATCGCTTATTAGCACAGTAGTGTCCAGGAAATGGACCGCTTGTGTGGATTGATCTAGGCTGAGGTTGATGGTAGGATGGAAATTATTGAAATCATGGTGGAATTCCTCAAGGGCTTCTTTTCCATGGGTCCAGATGATGAAGATGTCATCAATGTAGCGCAAGTAGAGTAGGGGCGTTAGGGGACGAGAGCTAAGGAAGCGTTGTTCTAAGTCAGCCATAAAAATGTTGGCATACTGTGGGGCCATGCGGGTACCCATAGCAGTGCCGCTGACTTGAAGGTATATATTGTCCCCAAATGTGAAATAGTTGTGGGTGAGGACAGAGTCACAGAGTTCAGCCACCAGGTTAGCTGTGACATTATCGGGGATACTGTTCCTGATAGCTTGTAGTCCATCTTTGTGTGGAATATTGGTGTAGAGGGCTTCTACGTCCATAGTGGCCAGGATGGTGTTTTCTGGAAGATCACCGATGGATTGTAGTTTCCTCAGGAAGTCAGTGGTGTCTCAAAGATAGCTAGGAGTGCTGGTAGCATAGGGTCTGAGGAGAGAGTCCACATAACCAGACAAGCCTGATGTTAGGGTGCCAATGCCTGAGATGATGGGGCGTCCAGGTTTATGGATCTTGGGTAGCAAATAGAATGTCCCTGGTCGGGGTTCTAGGCATGTGTCTGTACAGATTTGTTCCTGTGCTTTGTCAGGGAGATTCCACCACCTCCCTAGGTAACCCATTCCAGTGCTTCACCACCCTCCTAGTGAAAACATTTTTCCTAATATCCAACCTAAACCTCCCCCACTGCAACTTGAGACCATTACTCCTTGTTCTGTCATCTGGTACAACTGAGAACAGTCTAGATCCATCCTCTTTAGAACCCCCTTTCAGGTAGTTGAAAGGAGCTATCAAATCCCCCCTCATTCGTCTCTTCTGCAGACTAAACAATCCCAGTTCCCTCAGCCTCTCCTCATAAGTCATGTGCTCCAGCCCCCTAATCATTTTTTCAGAGTAGCAGCCGTGTTAGTCTGTATCCGCAAAAAGAATAGGAGTACTTGTGGCACCTTAGAGACTAACAAATTTATTAGAGCATAAGCTTTCGTGGGCTACAGCCCACTTCTTCGGATGCTTATGCTCTAATAAATTTGTTAGTCTCTAAGGTGCCACAAGTACTCCTGTTCTTTTTGTTAATCATTTTTGTTGCCCTCCGCTGGACTCTTTCCAATTTTTCCACATCCTTCTTGTAGTGTGGGGCCCAAAATTGGACACAGTACTCCAGATAAGGCCTCACCAATGTTGAATAGAGGGGAACGATCACATCCCTCGATCTGCTGGCAATGCCCCTACTTATACAGCCCAAAATGTCGTTAGCCTTCTTGGCAAGAAGGGCACACTGTTGACTCATATCCAGCTTCTGGTCCACTGTAACCCCTAGGTTCTTTTCTGCAGAACTGATGCCTAGCCATTTGGTCCCTAGTCTGTAACAGTGAATGGGATTCTTCTGTCCTAAGTGCAGGACTCTGCACTTGTCCTTGTTGAACCTCATCAGATTTCTTTTGGCCCAATCCTCTAATTTGTCTAGGTCCCTCTGTTTCCTATCCCTGCCCTCCAGCGTATCTACCACTCCTCCCAGTTTAGTGTCATCTGCAAACTTGCTGAGAGTGCAGTCCATGCCATTCTCCAGATCATTAATGAAGATATTGAACAAAACCCACCCCAGGACCGACCCTTGGGGCACTCCGCTTGAAACCGGCTGCCAACTAGACAAGGAGCCATTGATCACTACCCGTTGAGCCCGATGATCTAGCCAGCTTTCTATCCACCTTACAGTCCATTCATCCAGCCCATACTTCTTTAACTTGCCAGCTAGAATACTGTGGGAGACTGTATCAAAAGCTTTGCTAAAGTCAAGGAATAAGATATACACTGCTTTCCCCTCATCCACAGACCCAGTTATCTCGTCATAGAAGGCAATTAGGTTAGTCAGGCATGACTTGCCCTTGGTGAATCCATGCTGACTGTTCCTGATCACTTTCCTCTCCTCTAAGTGCTTCAGAATTGATTCCTTGAGGACCTGCTCCATGATTTTTCCAGGGACTGAGGTGAGGCTGACTGGCCTGTAGTTCCCTGTACCCTTCTTCTTCCCTTTTTTAAATATGGGCACTACATTAGTCTTTTTCCAGTCATCCGGGATCTCCCCTGATCGCCATGAGTTTTCAAAGATAATGGCCAACGGCTCTGCAATCACATTCGCCAACTCCTTTAGCACCCTGGGATGCAGTGCATCCGGCCCCATGGACTTGTGCTCGTCCAGTTTTTCTAAATAGTCCTGAACCACTTCGTTCTCCATAGAGGGCTGGTCACCTCCTCCTCATACTGTGCTGCCCAGTGCAGCAGTCTGGGAGCTGACCTTGTTCGTGAAGACAGAGGCAAAAAAATCATTGAACACATTAGCTTTTTCCACACCCTCTGTCACTAGGTTGTCTCCCTCATTCAGTAAGGGGCCCACACTTTCCTTGACTTTCTTCTTGTTGCTAAATATATGGAGATATCCCTATCTCATAGAGCTGGAAGGGACCCTAAAAGGTTATTGAGTCCAGCCCCCTGCCTTCACTAGCAGGACCAAGTACTGATTTTGCTTCAGATCCCTAAGTGGCTCCCTCAAGGACTGAGCTCACAACTCTGGGTTTAGCAGGCCAATGCTCAAACCACTGAGCTATCTCTCCCCCTGTGATGTAGAATTGAATAACTCACTCACACAAATTTATTTTTGTTCTCACACATTAACCTGCCTCATTCTCTCTCTCGCTCCATTTAATCTGCTCTCATGAGGTTTCCAGAGGAGTTTATTTTCATAGTTGTGCAATTAAAGGCCAGAAGGAACCAATGGGACCATCTAGTCAGAGCGTTTGCACAGCCCAGGCCAGAGATCCCTGCATTGAGCTGCTAAATTCTGGCTGAGCGAGAACCTGTCTGGTAGAAAAAGGTGTCTCTTAAAGGTTAATGCACGTTAGCCTAAAGGACTGTGTGAGGAGTGTGGGACTGTTGGTAACCATAGAATCATA
>NW_020698287.1:0-3273 GCF_002925995.2 Terrapene triunguis | reverse complement strand
CCATTGAAAAGTAGCCCTTTCTATTGATGTACTGGCTGGCCTGGTGGTCCGGTCCCAGGATAGGGATGTGAGTCCCATCGATAGCCCCACCGCAGTTTGGGAATCCCATCGCGGCAAAGCCATCTATGATGACCTGCGCGTTTCCCAGGGTCACTACCTTTGGGAGCAGTACCTTCACGATTGCCTTGGCTACTTGCATGACAACAACCCCCACGGTAGATTTGCCCACACCAAAGTGGTTCGCGACTGACCGGTAGCTGTCCGGCGTTGCAAGCTTCCAGAGGGCTATGGCCACTCGCTTCTCAACTGTGAGGGCTGCTCTCATCCTGGTATTCTGGCGCTTCAGGGCAGGGGACAGCAACTCACAAAGTTCGAGGAAAGTCCCCTTCCGCATGCGAAAGTTTCGCAGCCACTGGGATTCATCCCAGACCTGAAGCACTATACGGTCCCACCAGTCCGTGCTTGTTTCCCGGGCCCAGAATCGCCGTTCCACGATATCCACATGACCCATTGCCACCGTGATGTCCTGGGCGCTGAGGCTCGTGGTTTCTGACAGCTCTGTGCTACTCTCCGACTTCAGGCTCTCACGGCGGTGCCGTAGCCTCCTCGCCCGATTTCTCTGCATCTGCCTCAGGGAACGGTGTATGATAAGCTGCGAGGTGTTGAGAACGGCCACAAGTGCAGCGATGGTCGCAGCGTGATCCATGATCGCAGTGCTGTGGCGTCCGCGCTGTCACTGACCAGAAAAGTGCGCGAACTGATTTCCCGCCGGCGCTTTCATGGAGGGAGGGAGGGCGTTAGTGACGGACGGATGACGACAAATTTTTTTTACCCAGAAGGCATTGGCGGCTCGACCCAGAATTCCGATGGGCAGCGGGGACTGCGGGAACTGTGGGATAGCTGCCCACAGTGCACCGCTTCCAATATCGACGCTCGCCCCGTTAGTGTGGACTCACAAAGTCGAATTACTGTCCTTAGTGTGTCCTTTGTGTGGACACACACGTTCGACTTTGCAATATCGATTCCACATATTCGATTTAAGTAAAATCGAATTACCCTCGTAGTGTAGACATACCCTAAGTTTGGGTTTTGAATGCTTTTTCAGTAAACCTTAGTAACCCTAAATTGTTTTAAAATGTGATTAAGTTTTACCAGTTATAAAAACTACACACCGTAAAATAAACAAAAGAAAAACAAACAAGCATTTAACATATGACATAATAATTTAAAATTGTTAACCCTTCAATTTTTTAAAACAAAAGGAATGACAATTTGCTTTCCAATTGTAGCCTAAGCATGCCATGATTCACAAGTAAATGAAAGAACTAATTTTTTTCCACACCAAGAAAAAAGTGGTTGAGAGCATAAAAAACTGCAGTCGATATTGTAAAGGGGATATCGACTTTGAGTGGCTACCCAACACAAACTTAACAACTGTTTCAATTTCTGTGCTTTTTGGTTTGGATGCATTTTCTTTCTTTTGTATTCTTCAAGTAATTATTTCACAAAATTTGGATTGAATGTTAGAGTTTTCAAGTGTGTGGGCTTGTTTATGTCACCAAAATTCACATAACTCCTCTTGTCTCAGTTACCCTGGCTTGGTTCTAGCTCCTAGATCCAAAGTTGACTCATATTGAATAGAGGATGGGGATTTGATTCTGTGGCAGCACAGGCTCAGTGTGTCTTTCAAAAATGGGAATGAGGCTATTGGACACTGCCCGTTTTAGGTGAACTGAATTGACAAGGCATGGGGACCTTTGTTTGTTTCTTTGGGGGAAATGGTAGTAACACAATATGGTAGCCATCGTGATTTGAAAGCGGGGGATGCTATTGAACAGGTGTGGGGTGTTGCTGGTTTTGTGAGAGTGACACTAGTAATGGGATGAGGGATTTACCATGGCCGCCCACCCCTGGAACCAAGGCAGTGACGGAAGGCAGAGTTTTTCATGTTTTAGGGAGAACACTATTGAAGGTATGTAGGCCATTTTCTGTTTTGAAGGCCACTGTTGACTTAGAATCATAGAAGAATGGGGTTGGAAGAGACATCAGGAGGTCATCTAGTCCAACCTCCTGTTCAAATCACTTGTAGAAATTTAGTTGTTTTGGGGGGAATACTGTATCCCATGTAACACCCTGTACTCTCATATTCACCACTGTTATATGGATGTGTTATATACAACGTGTGGTTTGTGAGGTGTCATTTGAAAAATGTTGATCATTGTCCTTGGGACAATATGTGTAACAACACTGTGTGTAAAGATGTGAGATTTTACTAAATGTTTGTTACTGAAATATGTTGTAGTTCACAGAGTAGCTGCTCAATGTCAACAAAGGACTGACCACAGGTGTTGGAAAACTATTAAGTACCGAAGCAACCATTTGCCATCGGGGCGACTGTAAACAAAGGATGTGCATGTGATCCCCAAATATGTTTCACACTTTATGTGCACAGAAGGTGTGAATAAGAAATGTACAGTTCACCTGACAGATCCTTCCCATTTCAGGTATGCCACTGATGAATTGTCTGCACCCCAGTGGGGGGTATTTCTCAAAGAGAGGAGGAGGATCTAAAAATAAGAGACAGTGACCTCATCATTAGCTCTCCTCCTCCATCTGTACTTGTGGCAACAAGATTGCTTGAAGGACAATAGGAGCATCATTGAACTGTGGGGAGGGCGATTGTGGCTGGAAGTCTTTCCAGTTAGTATGAACTGCTATAAGCTGTTGGGTGAGAAATCTTTTGGCTTTGAAATGGTATTTAGCTTGGTGATGTTTAGGAATTGGTTACAAAAGAAATAAAATGTGTAATGCCATAAAAATCAGAATTGGTTTGTGATTTTATCCTCGTAAGTCATATTTTCCTAGTTAATCAGCTTATTGCATTGTGTTGTGTTGAAGCAGTGTGTTGTGGTTGATGTATTTGGGGAATCTGTACTTAGGTTAACAAAGGCTTGGGCATAATCATTTCCTTTGATGATGTGATGGACTAATAATGAGCTTGTTCTGTGCAGTAGTGTGCTGGAAATTTAAAGATGCACATTTCTGGGGTGGAAAGCCAGGACTGAAAATGTGTGTATGTCACCCTGTACATTGTTCATGAGCAGCCGAGAGCTCATTTGTGTAACTTTGCTGGGAGTGACTGTACATGTTTATGTATGTGTTTGAGCAGAGGGCAGAGAGGCTGCTTTTCACTAGCAAAGCAGAGTTGAGTGGTTCAGGTTCTACCCTGGGGAATGTCACTGGGGGTCACTGATTGGTATGTGGGATATTTCT
>NW_020698286.1:0-11764 GCF_002925995.2 Terrapene triunguis | reverse complement strand
CCCTGGGAACAGGGGTGGGGGATTCCTGAATAAACGTCTAATGAGGGGCCCAGGGAGCAAAGGTCCAGGGCCGGCTCTGGCTTTTTCGCCGCCCCAGGCGCAAAAGCCTCTGGCCGCCCACCCCCCCCGCGGGGGGGGGGGGCCCCGGCCCCCGGGGGGGAGCGCCGCGAGCCCCGGCGGGGGCTCCGCTCTCCCCCCGGCGGCCGGGGGCAGGGCGCCGAGGGGGAGGGCGGCCGGAGCCCTGGGAGGAGGGCGACGAGCCCCAGCGGGGGCTTGGCTCTCCCCCCCCACGGCGCTCTGGCCGCCAGGGGGGACTCGGCTCTCCCCCCCGGCGGCCAGAGCGCCGGGGGCAGGGCAGCGAGCCCCGGCTGGGGCTCAGCTCTCCCCCCCCCGGCGGCCAGAGCGCAGGGCCCGGCTGCCGGGGGGAGGGCGGCCAGAGCGCCGGGAGGAGGGCGGCGAGCCCTGCTGTGGCCCCACTCTCCCCGGCGGCCGGAGCGCCGTGCCGCCGCCCCCCTCCAGGTGCCACCCCAAGCACCAGCTTGGGTGCCTGGTGCCTGGAGCCGGCCCTGATCCGACCTGAGGCGATGGTTGATGGACCAAAAGCCAGAGAACCCACAGCACACAGGCCAGTTGGCTGATGAGTTTGTGAACAGTCAGGCAGGGGATAACAGGGAGGAATCCCAAAGGAACAGTCCCACCACAATGCAGAGCGAGAGTCACCATGGGACCTCCCAGCGGGGAAATATGGAGAACCCCAACCAAGGGGAAGATCCAGCGTCAGGTCCATCCAACCCACTCGAGGGGACCCACGGGACATGGGCTGCTATCACTGTGACCAGAGAGGTCACATACGGGCCCAGTGCCCCAGGCTCAGGGACAGACTGAGCAGACTGAACCCACAGAGGGTTGACTGGGTAGAGACCCAGCCGGGCGAGAGGCAGCATTCCCAGGGAAGGGGGGCTGGCAGAGTACCACCTGCTAAGGAGGGAGGCTAGCTCCAGGCCAGCTCCTATGGGGGGCTGGATGCTCCAGACTCAGGGTTTTTGGTTTATACGGTGGGCGTGGGGCTGTCCCTCCGGAGAGAGTGCCTTGTTCCCCTGGAGGTGGATGGGAGGAAGGTCCATGGATACTGGGATATGGGCGCAGAGGTGATGCTGGCCCGGCCCGAGGTGGTGGCCCCAGATCGGGTGGTGCCCAACACCTACCTGACCCTGACGGGGGTGGGTGGGACCCCATTCAAGGTACCTGTGGTGAGGGTACACCTGAAGTGGGGGGCCAAGGAGGGCCCCAAGGACGTGGCGGTACACCCGTATTTGCCCACTGAGGTGTTGATGGGGGGGGGACCTGGAGGACTGGCCAAGCAACCCCCAGGCTGTCCTGGTTGTGACCCGCAGTCAGAGCCGGCGAGGGGCACTGCGCCCTGGCCTTGGGGAGGGTGTCTTGCCCGAGGCGCAGGACCCTAACCTGGTGGGGAGGGAACACCCAGGGACACGGCTCAGGGAGGCGGCGGCTTCAGGCCCAGCCGGTGAGAGAGAACAGGTGGCCGTCCCTGTCCCAGCTGCTGAGTTCCAGGCCGAGGTGCAGAAAGATCCCTCCTTGCGTAAGATAAGGGACCTGGCCGACCTCAGTGTGGTACAGACCATGGGGAGAGGTGGCCAGAAAAGGTTCCTGTGGGAGAAGGGGTTCCTGTACCGAGAATGGGCTCCCCCAGGGAAAATGGAGTCAGGGGGGATCAGGAGGCAGCTGGTGGTACCCCAGAAGTATCGCCACCAGCTGCTGTACCGGGCCCATGACATTCCCCTCTCAGGGCACCAGGGAACCTGGCGTACCCAGCAGAGGCTGCTACGGAGCTTTTACTGGCCTGGGGTCTTTGTTACTGTCTGACGGTACTGCCGATCCTGTGACCCCTGTCAGAGGGGAAGGAAGGCCCGGGACAAGGGGAAAATGGCTTTAGGACCCTTACCCAGTATAGAGGAGCCTTTCCAGAGGGCGGCCAGGGTAAAAAGGGGTGCTCTGAACCAAGAGAGCCCGAATCACCGACATCCAGACTGGAACGCTGGGAGAAGACCCCAGACCAGTTGGCACCCCAGGGGTATTGGGGTGGGGAAAGGGCACAGGCAGCATAAACCTTCCCACATGCGAACTACGAGTGCCATCGAGCAACCCCGACTTAAGGGGGGGAGTGAAACTGGAGGGGCCTGGTGTGATTCTCACCAAGGAATGGGAGGGATGCTGGGACATCCACGGGAATGGGGGTAGGTTCGAACTTCCCCGGGTCACTGGCTAAAGTGACCCCGCTCAGTTCAGTCTCGAAGGGGGGAGAGATGTGATGAACTGGGACTGTTCTTACTGTGGGCTTTGAATGCTGACAGGGGAGTGTGGCTAGGATAGTCTGCATTGGGGGATGGGAAACTGACCGACGGAGAATACCTGAGCATGTAACATGAGAACCCAGGAAGCGGTTAGAGGCCAGGCAACACCTTTGCCCGGGAAACTGAACAAAGGCTGTGGGAGGGGTCACTGAAGGCAGAGTTTCAGGAGCTGGCTAGTGACCATGGCTGGGAGGCAGACGGGGCTCTGACCTCCCAGGGGGGCTAGGGTGCCCGGGGACCCCAAGATAGACCTAACTGAGGGGGTCCTGTTGTCTGCGCCTCCAAGACCTGTCTTGGACTGTATTCCTGTCATCTAAATAAACCTTCTGCTTTATTGGCTGGCTGAGAGTCATGGTGGATCGCAGGAAGCCTGGGGTGCACGGCCTGGTGTCCCCCCACTCTCTGTGACAGTACCCACACTGGCATTGCTCGCTGAGCTGCAGGGTAAATTCAGAGCCACCCAGAGGATTCAGGGGGCCTGGGGCAAAGCAATTTTGGGGGCCCCTTCCATAAAAAAAAGTCGCAATACTATATGCTTGTGGGGGCCCCTGCAGGGCCTGGGGCAAATTGCCCTACTTGCCCCCTCTCCCGCCGGGCGGCCCTGGGGAAAATAAACATTTAAAAACCTTCTGCAAAACCCAGTTTTGAGAAATCTTCTTTTCTAGTCACCTCTACAAGGCACTGGGTCTGTGCCCCCCACCCGATCTGTGCCCACCCCCCAACAGCTGACTTTACCCCTCTGAGCCTGGGGCCCGGGACCGGAGGTTTTTGTCCGAGCTGACACCGGCTTCCCCGCACTGTGGGTCTGTAGTACCGCAGTGATACCGGGCGCTGTCCTCCCGTCTCAGGCGGCTCATTTGCAGGTACAGCTCGCTCTTGGCGTTGTCTCTGGAGATGGTGAATCGCCCTTCAACCCAAGCCGCGTAACGTATACCAGTCCCGTCGCTGTAAATGCGTGACACAAACTCCGGGCTTTCCCGGGGACTCTGCCGGTACCAGAACATTGTGTAGCGGCTGAAGGTGAAGCCGGAGCCTTTACAGGAGAGCCGGATGGACTCCCCTTCATTTCTAACAGCCCCCCCGGACTCCACCAGCTGCATCTGGGACTGGGCACCTGGTGGAAAAAACACAGTGATCATTGTTCATACCTATGAACTCTCACTAGGGTGATAAAGGGCATCTAAGGCACGCATATAGACTGAGAGACAAGTTCCTAGCTAATGCAGTGGAGGAAAACACAGATGGAGAGAGAATACAGTAGAGGGGAAAGTGCAGATGGAGAGATAGACAATACAATACAGAAATAATGGATGGATGAACAGTCTGTGGAGTATTAGAAACACACAAACAGATAAGCTAATAATGTGCTACTAACAGTGGAACATTTTATATGTTAGACTGTGATGCAGTGAAAGCAAGCAAGCAAGAATATATTATGATGCCTAGATGGAGAGAGAGAGAGAAGAGAGAGAGAGAAGTTAAGGAAGGATATACAGACAGACCTAGATACACTCTACAATTAAAAACACATACTCTGAAGGTTCCCTGTATTTTCCAACATTTTCTCACCTTTCCAAGCCACTAAAATAAATACAAACTGTACCCATACTGGCATTGCTCGCTGAGCTGGCGGGTAACTTCTCCCTGTCATGATGAGGAGGGTTTAGCCTTTCACTGCACAAACACAAGGGGCGGCCTTTCCGCTCTAATGCAGTCTCCGAGACGCGGCTGCCGGGTTTCGAAGGGAAACGAAGTCACCCCCCTTCCCACACCACACCCTGCCCTGGAGAGGGGCGGAGACTCCGGTCTGAGGGTGTCAGGGCGCCCCGGGAACAGGGCGGGTTACTGTGATGTTCTTACACCGACCCGAAGTGTGTCAGGCGCTACAGGGGACAAGCACAAACCCAGGTCTCTGCTCCCAGCACCTCACAGCCTCGACCCCGGTGAGAAATGCCCCAGCGCAGCCTGAGACCGGCCTGCTGCAACCTCCCCCGGGAAGCAAACGCTGCTCCGGGCGCGTGAGCAATGGTCTCTGGGTGTCAGAAGAGGCTTTGGGATCCCCCTGGTAACTACCTCCCCTAGGACACCAAGGCCCGCGCATCGCAGGGGAATAAAGTCTCACATCCTGGCTTGGAGTCAGGCTGCCCCCATGTGGCCCAGTCTCTTCCATGCACGCCAGGTCTCTGCCCTCCGCCCCCAAGGGAGCTGATTTTACACCTCTGGATCTAGGGCCCTGGAACCGGAGATTTTTGTCTCAGCTCACACGGTCTTCCCCTCACTGTGAGTCTCTAGCAGCGCAGTGATACCGGGCGGTGTCCTCCCGCCCCAGGCGGCTCATTCCCAGGTACAGCTCGCTCTTGGCGTTGTCTCTGGAGATGGTGAATCTCCCTTGAACCCAAGCCGCGTAACGTATGCCAGTCCCGTCGCTGTAAATGCGTGACACAAACTCCGGGCTTTTCCCGGGACTGTGCCGGTACCAGAACATATCGTAGTTGCTGAAGGTAAAGCCGGAGCCTTTACAGGAGAGCCGGATGGACTCCCCTTCATTTCTAACAGCCCCCCCTGACTCCACCAGCTGCATCTGGGACTGGGCACCTGAGGGAGAAAACACAGTGATCATTGTTCATACCTATGAACTCTCACTAGGGTGATAAAGGGCATCTAAGCCACAGAAATAGACAGAGAGACAAGTTTCTAGCTAATGCAGTGGAGGAAAACACAGATGGAGAGAAAATACAGTAGAGGGGAAAGTATAGATGGAGAGAGAGAGAAAACAGTACAGGAATAATGGATGGATGAACAGCCAATGGAGGATTAGAAACACACAAATAGATAAGCTAATAATGTTCTACTAATAATGGAACATTGTATATATTTGATTGTGATGGAGTGAAAGAGACCTTGATAAGAAAGAAAGAAAGAAAGAAAAAGAAAGAAAGAAAAAGAAAACAGGGATATACAGACATCTGCAACTAAAATACATACTCCGAATGTTCCCTGTATTTTTAAACATTTTCTCACCTTTCCAAGCTGCTAAAATGAACACAAACGGTACCCACACTGGCATTGCTCGCTGAGCTGCAGGGTAACTTCTCCCTGTCAGGGTAAGGAAGGTTTAGCCCTTAACTGCACAAACACAAGACTCGGCCGCTTCTGTCTATTGCAGCCTCCGAGACGCGGCTGCCTGGTTTGGAAGGGAAACGAAGTCACCCCCCTTCTCACACCACACCCTGCCCTGGAGAGGGGCGGAGACTCCGGTCTGATGGTGTCAGGGCGCCCCGGGAGCAGGGCGGGTTATTGTGAGGGTCTTACACCGACCCGAAGTGTGTCAGGCGCTACAGGGGACAAGAGCAAACCAAGAGCTCTGCTCTTAGCACCTCACAGCCTAGACCCATAAGACCATAAGAACGTCCCTACTGGGTCAGACCAAAGGTCCATCTAGCCCAATATCCTGTCTTCCGACAGTGGGGAACACCAGGTGCCCCAGAGGGAATGAATAGAACAGGTAATCACCGAGTGATCCATCCCCTGCCACCCATTCCCAGCTTCTGGCAATGATGCCAAGATCTCTTTCTTGAGTGGTAACAGCTAATTTAGCCCCCATCATTTTGTATGTATTATTGGGATTATTTTTTCCAATGTGCATTACTTTGCATTTATCAACATTAAATTTCATCTGCCATTTTGTTGCCCGGTCACCCAGTTTTGAGAGATCCTTTTGTAGCTCTTTGCAGTCTGCCTAGGTCTTAACTATCTTTAGTAATTGTGTATCATCTGCAAATTTTGCCACCTCACTGTTTGCCCCTTTTCCCAGATCATTTATGACTATGTTGAATAGGACTGGTCCCAGAACAGACCCTTGGTGGACACCACTATTCACCTCTCTCCATTGTGAAAACTGACCCTTTATACCTACCCTTCGTTTTCTATCTTTTAACCAGTTACCAGTTCATGAGAGGACCTTCACTCTTATCCCGTGGCAGCTTACTTTGCTTAAGAGCCTTTGGTGAGGGATCTTGTCAAAGGCTTTCTGAAAATCTAAGTACACTGTATCCTCTGGATCCCTTTTATCCACATGCTTGTTGACCCGCTCAAAGAATTCTAGTAGATTGGTGAGGCATGATTTCCCTTTACTAAAACCATGTTGACTGTTCCCCAGCAAATTATGTTCATCTATCTGTCTGACAACATTGTTCTTTATTATAGTTTCAACTAGTTTCCCCGGTACTGAAGTTTGGCTTAAAGGCCTGTAATTGCCGCGATCACCTCTGGAAACCTTTTTAAAAATTGAGAAATTCTGCAGGGCAAGCCTGAGACCCGCCTGCTGCAAACCCCTGCTCCCCCCTCCCACACACACACAAACACACACACACACACCTTCTCTCTGTGTCTCTCTCTCTGTCTGGCTCACACATTCACACTGTCACACACAGCCAGAGACATGCATCTTGTGTCACAGCCAGTTTTTCTCATCACTATCCCTGCAACAGCCCCTGTAGGGAGTAGGGGCCATCAGGCTCAAGTAGTGGATAGGGCGAGTGTCTTCTTGTTCTCCCTGCAGCCCCCCTTTCATAGCACTGGAGGGAGGATGGGTGGCACCAGCCTTGGGAGCGGGGTTGGTGGTCACAGTCACACACTGGGGGAAAGGGGCAGTTGGGAGATGACTGGCAACCAGTGGGATTGGGATTTCCTGTGTCCCCTGGGAGTCACATCTTCCAGGTGCCCCCTGCAGAGACTCATAAGAACATAAGAATGGCCAGACTGGGTCAGACCAAAGGTCCATCTAGCCCAGTATCCTGTCTTCTGACAGTGGCCAGTGCCAGGGGCCCCAGAGGGAATGAGCAAAGCAGGGAATCATCCAGTGATCTATCCCCTGTTGCCCATTCTCAGCTTCTGGCAAACAGAGGCTAAGGACACATCCCTGCCCATCCTGGCTAATAGCCATTGATGGACCTATCCTCCATGAACTTATCTAGCTCTTTTTTGAACCCGGTTATATCTTGGCCTTCACAACATCCTCTGGAAGGAGTTCCAAAGGTTGACTGTGCATTGTGTGAAGAAATACTTCCTTTTATTTATATTAAGCCTGCTGCCTGTTATTTTCATTTGGTGACCCCTTTTTCTTGCATTATGAGAAGTAGTAAACAGCACTTTCTTATCTACTTTCTCTACACCACTCATGATTTTATAGACCTCAATCATATCTCCCCTTAGCCGTCTCTTTTCCAAGCTGAAAAGCCCCAGTCTTATTCCTCTCTCCTCATATGGAAGCCATTCCATACCCCTAATCATTTTATTGACCTTTTCTGAACCTTTTCCAATTCCATTGCTTTGGATTTATCAACATTGAATTTCATCTGCCATTGGTCACCCAGCTTTGGGAGATCCCTTTGTAGCTCTTCACAGTCTGCCTGGGACTTAACTATCTCGAGTAGTTTTGTATCACATGCAAATTTTGCCACCTCACTGTTTACCACTTTTTCCAGATCATTTATGAATATATTGAATAGGACTGGTCCCAGTACACACACCCGGGGGGCACCACTATTTACCTCTCTCCATTGAGAAATCAGACCATTTATTCATAGCCTTTGTTTCCTATCTTTTAACCAGTTACAGATCTGTGAGAGGACTTTCCCTCTTCCCCCATGACAGCTCACTTTGCTTATGAGCCTTTGGTGAGGGGCCTTGTCAAACGCTTTCTGAAAATCTAAGTACACTATATCCACTGGATCCCCTTTCTCCATATGCTTGTTGACCCCCTCAACGAATTCTAGTAGATTGGTGAGGCATGATTTCCCTTTACAAAAACCATGTTGACTCTCAGGGCCGGCTCTGGCTTTTTCGCCGCCCCAGGCGAAAAAGCCTCCGGCCGCCCCCCCACGGGGGGGGCGGCCGGAGCCCCGGGGGGAGGGAAGCGAGCCCCGCCGGGGGCTCCGCTCTCCCCCCGGCGGCCGGGGGGAGGGCACCAGAGGGGAGGGCGGCCGGAGCCCTGGGAGGAGGGCGGCGAGCCCCGGCGGGGGCTCGGCTCTCCCCCCCCGCGGCCAGAGAGCCGCGCCGCCGCCCCCCTCCAGGTGCCGCCCCAAGCACCAGCTTGGGTGCCTGGTGCCTGGAGCTGGCCCTGTTGACTCTTCCCCAACAAATCATGTTCATCTATTTGTCTGACAATTCTGTTCTTTACTATAGTTTCAACCAGTTTGCCCAGTAGTGAAGTTAGGCTTACTGGTCTGTAATTGCCAGGATTACCCCTGGAGCCCTATTTAAAAATTGGTGTCACATTAGCTATCCTCCAGTGATTTGGTACAGAAGCTGATTTAAATGGTGGGTTACAAACCACAGTTAGTAGCCCTGCAATTTCACATTTGAGTTCCTTCAGAATTCTTGGGTGAATACCATCTGGTCCTGGTGACTTATTGTTGTTTATTTTATCAATTTGCTCCAAAACCTCCTCTAATGACACCTCAATCTGGGACAGTTCCTCAGATTTGTCACCTAAAGAGAATGGCTCGGG
Organism: Terrapene triunguis; assembly: GCF_002925995.2. NCBI lineage: Eukaryota > Metazoa > Chordata > Testudines > Emydidae > Terrapene > Terrapene triunguis. The sequence continues at coordinate 2,881 of NW_020698286.1, read as the reverse complement.
TTTGGGAATCTCCCTCTGTGGTAAAAGAAAGGGGTGAGGGGGTAGCACCCTTGTGTAACTCCCCAACCATTCAGTTAGCTATAGAATCCTCCTTAGCAGAAGTACTCTAACTGCCTTACCTGTAAAGGGTTAAGAGGTAAACTTAAAATGAGTTGTCACATGACCATGGGAACCAATAGGGAAGCTGTACCCATTCAAACTGGGGGAAAAAACTGCCCGGGGTATGGGTCTTTGTTCTCTTGGCTGCAGAGAGACAGGGCAACAAGTATGCTGTAAGCGTGGGCGAGGTGTGGAAGTCATCAGCGTCATACCTAGACTTTCTCATTTGAAACTACAGATTATGTAACTAGAACAGGAATGTTTAGACAGACGCGATTGGGTTTATTTTTTTTATTTTCGGGCTTGTGGATTCTTCTGTGCTAACCCCGGGTGCTTGTGTTTGCTTTGTGACCTTTAAGCTGCCCCCAAGAAATCTATTCTTGGTGCTTAATTCTTGCAGTTGCTCTGTTAATATTTAGCAATAATCTAATTTTCCAAATGTGTTTTCTTTCTTTTTCAATAAAATTTCCCTTTTTTAAGAACACAATTGAATTTCTGTGTCTTAGGAGGTAAAGAGGTTGTGCATATGTTAACCAGCTGGTTCCCCCTTTCTTTTCTTTCTTGGCTTCCTCGAGGGTGGAGTGAAAAAGCCGAGGGTCCTCAGAAAAAACTTCCCAAGTGAGTTTTATCTGGGTTTGCAAAAGGTAGTTTCATTTGAGTGGTGGCAGCATTACCAGCCTGGAGCGGCAAGTATTAATTTTAGAGTCCTTGCAGGCCCCCACCTTCTGCACTCGAAGTGCCAGAGTGGGGAATCAGCCTTGACACCCTCAAATCCTCAACGCTGAAGACCGATGCAAAGAATAGTTTCTCCACAATGGCCTTTTCATCCTCGAGTGCTCCTTTAGAAATGGATCGTCCAGTGGCCCCACTGGTTGTTTAGCAGGCTTCCTGCTTCTGATGTACTTTAAACTTTTTTAGCTATTACTTTTTGAGTCTTTGGCTAGCTGTTCTTCAAATACTTTTTTGGCCTTCCTAATTATATGCTTACCCTTCACTTGCCAGAGCAGGGATCGGCAACCTTTGGTACACGGTGCTTACTCCCTGCCCGCACTGAGTGCATGAGGTCTTTCTGCCCCCTGATGGAGCTGACCTTACCCCACCTGGTCTGGATCGTGGGGGTGGCAGGTTTGTTTCTGATCTCACACCAGCTTTCCCGGAGAGTGACTCTCTAGCAGTCCAGTGATACCAGGCGTTGTCCTCTCATTTCACGCTGCTCATTCCCAGATACAGCTCCCTCTTAGCATTGTCTCTGGACATTGTGAACCACCCTTTCACCGAACACATGTAACATTAGACAGAGCCGTTGGTGTAAATAAGTGAGACAAACTCCCAGCTTTTCCTTGGACTCTGCTGGTACCAGAACATATCGGAGCTGCTGAAGGTGAAGCCGGAGCCTTTACAGGAGAGCCGGATGGACTCCCCTTCATTTCTAACAGCCCCCCGGACTCCACCAGCTGCATCTGGGACTGGGCACCTGGTGGAGAAAACACAATGAGCATAATGACAATTACTAATACCCATTGATTCTTACTAGAGTAATAAGGGACATCTAAGCAACATATATAGACAGAAAGACAAGTTGCTATATCAGGGATTGGCAACCTTTGGCACGCGGCTCACGAGGGTAAGCACTCTGGCGGGCCGGGCCGGTTTGTTTACCTGCCGCGTCAGCAGGTTCGGCTGATCCCGGCTCCCACTGGCCGCGGGTCACCGCTACAGGCCAATGAGGGCGGCGGGAAGTGGCGCGGGATAAGGGATGTGCTGGCCACTGCTTCCCACTGCCCCCATTGGCCTGGAGCAGTGAACCGCGGCCAGTGGGAGCCGGGATCAGCCGAACCTGCTGACACGGCAGGTAAACAAACCGGCCCGCCCCGCCAGGGTGCTTACCCTCGTGAGCCGCGTACCAAAGATTGCTGACCCCTGTGCTAGATAATACAGTAGAGAAAAGAATAGATGGGGATTGAAAACAGTAGAGGGGAAGTGCGGATGGATAGAGAGATAATGGAGGAAAGGATGGTTGAATAGAGAGATATAGGAACAATGGATGGATTAATAGATAGTGGGGAATTAGAAACATACAAATAGATGAGACAATTATGTGCATGGAACATTGTATAGATTAGACTGTGAGTGAAAGAAAGAAAGAAAGAAAGAAAGAAAGAAAGAAAGAAAGAAAGAAAGAAAACATTATGCCTAGATGCATGATAATGAATGGAAATAGAGACAGACAGACAGACAGACAGGCAGAGAGATACTAAGGAGGGGTATACAGACAAACAAAGACCTAAATACACTCTCCAATTAAAAGCACATAATCTGTAGGTTAACTGCATTTTCAATCATTTTCTCACCTTTCCAAGCTGCTAAAATGAACACAAACTGTACCCACACTGGCATTGCTCTCTGAGCTGCAGGGTAAATTCTCCCTGTAAAGATAAGGAGGGTTTAGGCCTTAACTATAAAAAGTACAATAGAGGGGCCCTCTTCTGTCCATTGCAGCCTCTGAGACGTGGCTGCCAGGTTTGGAAGGGAAACGAAGTCACCCCCCTTCCCACACCACACCCTGCCCTGGAGAGGGGCAGAGACTCTGGTCTGATGGGTGTCAGGGCGTCCAGGAACAGGGCAGAAGTTAGGCGCTATAGGTCCTTTTTTTAAATCTCAGATCTGCATAGGCTTTCATGCAGGGGAAGCCTAAACCATAGTGATTGAGATCCCAGTCATTGGCTGGATTTCACCCTGAATATGGACATTTGACTATAACCTATGGACTATTTCCAAAAGA
>NW_020698285.1:0-11048 GCF_002925995.2 Terrapene triunguis | reverse complement strand
AACCAATAGGGCTGCTCCTAGGCCAGGCTGCAGCCCAGCTTCAGGACTCAGAGGAAATGGAGCTCGCATCCCTACGTTCAGGACTCCAAGCACGGCCAGCCTTCTGGATCAAACATCCCCTCTTGCACTCAAGTCACAACAGCTAGTGGGCAAAAGACAGGCTCTCATGTCATTTGAAAAAGCAAGAGGAAGGCTTGGAACACCCAGTAGTTTTAGGTGGCAAAAGAGCTGCCCCAAGCTCCCACTGAGGCTTGAACTCTGATTGGAGGATTCAAAGTCCTGAGGGCTGGCCCATACACCATGGGACAGGCAGGGAACAGGGTGTGTTCTGCTGACTTCCAACTTAGAAGAGCCTGGGCGGACAATTTTTTGCCTCCCTCGCTCAAGGCCTCTCTGGCCAGCCCTGCATTTGCTCAACAAGTCAGCATGCAGTGGTTTGCTGTAGGCCCAGAGGCCTTTCTTCCTCCAGACTGTGAGGCCAGTGGGTGTGTGAGGAAGTTGCCCCTTCAGTCCCAGGCACTAAATGGCCTTTCCTAGGAAAGCCCAAGTCCTTAAAAGAAAAAGTAATGTCAAGGAAGGTACTGAAGAGTTGCCTCTTGACAGCCTTAGGATCCTTCTCTACCTGACCAGGGACTTGAACCCTGGACTCTCAGATTAAAAGTCTGATGCTCTACCGACTGAGCTAGCCAGGCTCATATAAGAAAGAAGCAAGTTTGGTGCAGAAGAGAAACTAGTTAAGAAAAAGAGGGCAGGAAACAATACGGAAAACTTGCTACTCTAGCTCTCTTAGCAGCCCTAACCCCAGCCTGCTCCTCCATCTGGTGCCCTGAGACTTTCTTCTTTTTTTAGTTAAATATCGATCAGATCCAGGAGAAAACACGGTTATACAAAGCAAAATGAAATCACAGACAGAAATGCCATTGGAGAGATATATATATATAAAAAAAGGAAAATGCAATCCCCATCACATTATGGTATCTGGGCCAATCCTGCATGGAGAGCACCTGCTAATGTCCCTGTATGCTTATGAGAAAGCTGGAGCAACTGATACCAATGCCTGAATAGAAAACACAACCGCTCCCACTTGCCGCAGTAAAACCCTTTCCCTGCCCTCAGTCAGAGACCAGCAGGATGAAATCAAGGCCCATCCAGGTCCCAGAGCCCCTTTCACACCCGCCTCCACTCTGCTGCTGACTCAGTGTTTTTCCGCCATGGCCAGCCATTTGACGGCCACGGAAACCTGGTTAGGCCACTGCTACAGGGACCTGCCTTCATTGCTGAAGATGCTCCTCACAGCAGCTCTGCCAAAGGGGATACAATGCTATGGCATTGATTAGGCGTGGTGTGTCCAGTGATCTGAAGAGTTGGTTGCATTCTTTGTGGTTGCCTCACCATTCCCCTCAGGCCTGCCCTGCCCTCCAGTTCAGCCACCTGCTGAAAATTGAAAAACACAATAGTAGAGCCGTAAAGGGCTTCAAAGCCCACCGTGCCCAACCCCCACATCTCCGTACTTAAGGGGAACCTGTGCCATTAGCAAATAATTTAAGGCTCTTGTCAGTAAGATCTGGGGACAGTTGCTCACCTTCAGAGGAACCTCCCTGAAATTGGCCTGTCTCACCCTGTGGTACTTTGTCCTCCATATGGACTGAGCCGAAGGGGGGCCTCGCTGCTGTGGCTGACACTGCTGTGAGAGCGGCCACTCTTTCAGCTCTTTCCAGGGAGAGCATTACTGGTGGACTTTGTACACGTGTTATTGCTATATTAGTGTGTATGGTCCCCAGTTAAGGTGTGAAAGGAAAGATCTATGGAAGGAACTGGCTCCCTTCCTCTGGACCTCATGGGGTTAGGGGGGAGGGGGAATTTTAATAGTATCAGCCAGCCTGAGGACCGCGGGTCCTGTTTTCCTGACTATCAGAGGAAACTCTTTTACGATGAGCACTACTTGGCGCAGGTCTGTAGCGAGGTCAGATTAGAGGACATGTTTCTCTGTAGTGGAACCAGCAGAAGGTGGGCGATAGCCTCCTATTCCTCTGATCCAAGCTCACACCAGCTGCAGATAGGGTACACCTTTCCGCAGGGATAAGCCAGGAGTCGCATTGAGTGGACTTTTTTTGTGAAAGAGCACGTCGACAGCCCAGTGCAGGGTAGTGCCAATGGACTGTTCCAATCACACAGCACTCACCATGTGTCTCAATGTGGGCAATTCCCTGGCCCATGGCAGAGGATATTGGAAGCTGAACATTCAGAGCTTGCAAGATAAAGGGGCAGGGGGCCAAGCCTGTTGGTGTTGGCAGAACAGGAAAGCATCAGAGAGTTCTATGTCAACCAGGGGGATTGGTGGGCGTCGGTGAAGGAGGAGTTGGTGGCTTTGTTCCGGCAGCCAGGCAAACACTGCAACATTAAAGAATACCAGTGGTGCCAAGTCCTGCAGCATCGCCTGTGGGATTTCTATAAGACCATCCAGAGAGGGAAGGCAGTCAACGTGTGACTGTACAACCATATCAAGCAACATCTGGCCAGGTTCTGGGAGATGAGGCTGCAGTGGGCCCGATTTGAGCATGACCACCGAGTGAACGGAGGGGTGGTCTCTCCGGACATTTTTGCAGCCTGCAGAGAACAGAGACAAAGCAGGAGGATGCGGGAACTCAGGGCAGGACCCGCAGATCCAGTAGTGCAGGACCACAGTCGAAGGCTGGCCATCACGGAGGCCTATTATGGGGAGCTGTTCCAGGGCCGGGACATTGCCCAGCAGGTGCAGGAGAACTTTCTCTCCTGAGCCAGGGACTGCTCACAGCTGCTGTCAGGAGACAACCGGGGGAGTTTGCTGGAGCCCAGAACTCTACTGGGAAGTGCTGGAGCCTCTGACACCAGTGTTGATGAATGTCTTCAACAGCTCCCTGCACCACTAGGCACTGGGTCCATCACGATACGATGCTATCCTGGTATTGCAGGCCAAGATGGGAGACCTGACTGACATTCAAAAATGGAGGCTCTGTTTAATACCGACGACAAGATCTTGGCCCGAGCACTCGAGAGGAGGCTGGGAGGGGTAGCAGACTGACTGGTGCATTGTAGCCCGTTCAATGCGGTGTGAGGTCGGACAGTCACAGATTCCTTATGCAGCATGAGGGAGGTCTGTGAATGTGCACGCCGGGAGTAGTGGGAAGGTCACTTGTTGGCTCTGGCTCAATCCAAGGCCTTTGACTGAGTCAACCTGAACTATTTCTGGTGAGTGCTTAAACACTGTGGCGTTCCGGAGGAACTTTATCAGATGGATGCAGGTGCTGTACAAACAGGCCTCAGTCTGCCCGTTGGGGAACGGCTGGCTAGGGAACAAAATCCCTGTGCACGCAGGCATATAACAGGGCTGTCCCTTGAGCCCCTTCAGTACATGCTCTCTTTGGACCCTTTTCTCAGAGCACTCCACAGAAGCAGGGCAATGTGGGGCATGGTTTGCCCTGACCAGAGTCTGGGAGGACTGAGCGGGGGAGCTGTCGCATTGAAGGCGGTTGCCCATGCATATGACATGACTGTGACAGTGAGCTCCCTGGGCAACTGCCGCACTTTGGTGACACTATTGGAGGGGTACTCGGCTGCAGCCGGAGCCATGGTGAACCTAGAAAAGAGCAGGACCCTGTGAGTGGGATCGGACCCTGGTGGGGGTTTTCCCTTACCCATCAGGGGTTTGCAATTCGTAAGTAGCCAAGACAGGAGCACCCCCGGGGTGGTGAACATCTTGAGGGCACTGTTTGGGGTCGGGAACGTGAACTCGGAGAGGCAGCTGCTGGCCTGTGAGGAAAGGCTTGGCTGGTGGCATAACTGGACCTTTTCATTAGCCCAGAAGATTGTCATGCTGAAGACCTATCTTTTGGCCACAGGAAATTTCCTCAGCCATGTATTTCCCCCAGCTCCACGAGCTGAACACGATGGCCTTCCACTTCTTGTGTGGCAATAGGACATCCCTAGTCAGGAGAAGTGTGGCTTTCCTGCCGGCAGGGCTGGCTCCAGGCACCAGCCCAGCAAGCAGGTGCTTGGGGCGGCCAAGGGGAAGGGGCGGCACGTCGCGCTGTTCGGCGGCAATTTGGCGGTGGGTCCCTCCCGCCGAAGAAGAAAGTGGCACGGTGGAGCTGCTGCCGGAGTCCTTCCGATCGCAATTGCGATCGCGTCTTTTTTTTTTTTCCGTTGCTTGGGGTGGCAAAAACCCTGGAGCCGGTCCTGCATGCCAGTGACAGAGGGTGGGTTGGGCATGGTGGGCTTTGAAGCATTTTAACAGCTCCACTTTCTTGTTTTTCAATTTTCACTGGGTGGCTGAGCTGGAGGGCAGGGCAGGCCAGAGGGGAATGGCAAGGAAACCACAGAGAATGCAACCAACTCTTCAGATCTGGCCGTATTTTTATTTTTTTTGAGCCCATTGGGTACAGCAATGGGTTTAGGTTGGCCAATGGTGGCGGAAGGGGTAGGAGATTAGGCAGGCCCCCTGCTCCCTCTCTAGTGTTCATCCATAGAATATCAGGGTTGGAAGGGACCTCAGGAGGTCATCTAGTCCAACCCCCTGCTCAAAGCAGGACCAACACCAACTAAATCATCCCAGCCAGGGCTTTTCATAGGGTGGCTAGGTGGAAGGTGCTCACAGGATGGTTTAAGCCAGAGCAGTGGCCTCCCTCACAGCCGAAGTGGCCACAGCAGCAAGCCCTCCCTTTGGCCCTGTCCGCATGGAGATCAATGTACCACAGGGTGATGGAGGCCAATTTCAGGAACGTTCCACTGAAGGTGAGCAATTGTCCCCAGAACATACGGACAGGAGCCTTAAAGTATCTGCAAAGACATCCATGCACCATTCCCAAGCAAGGACAGCCAAGAACACGACCTCACCGGACACTTTGGGAAGTGAAGGAATATGAAGGGGGTGAACTCTGCATGGCTCAGACACAAGGTAACAGTTCTGGTATGATGGGGAAGGAGGGAATCTCTGAGTCACCCCACCTCCTTGCAGTGTCACAGAGCCTGAAATGACACTTAGTTCCCTGACATTGCTCCAGCTCTTCATTACATTTAAATATATTTTAAATGAGAAAAATAATCAACAAAATAACTGCTGTTCCGCACAATCCAGGGTAATGTGAGAACTGGGAATGAGACAATTTGTCCTCAGAGAGGAACTTGACGACTTGAACAATAACTTTGCACTGGAGGAAGAGTATAAATGTGAATCTCCAGGTCTGTTTAGACGAGGAAATGTGGTGGTGGTTAGCTCAGATCAGGAGGAAATGTGCTAGATAACCCCACCCACTCTCCATGGCCCATGTCTTTACTGCAAGAATAGCTGTCTTTTTACATCAGGAAAGCAAACTCAAGCTAGCTAACTCCATGGAAACCACAGTGATGAGGCCCAGGTAGATTTTACCTCAATGTAGCTGGTTGAAGACACCCCTTATTTCCCCCATCAGGGGTGATGGACATTCCTGGTAGAAAGGACACACACTCCCATGACTCGCAGGACAATGGAGTTGATAGAAAGGACCATAGGATCCACCCCAAAGAAGGGCAGGCTTCAAAAGTGGGCAACTCCTGTGTGGGAGCTGAGGGACTACAGTGTGCAAAAGATGCAAAACAGCCGTAACAGTCACTACCTGGGAACTGTCAAAAGAATAAAAGAAAAAAAATCTTCTGACAGTTCTAGAGAAGGTTTTTATGAAGTTTAACTCCTCTATGGATTCTCTGATGATAGATAAGGCCTGAGCTCTGAGTGAAGCTTTTCCCACACTCACAGCATTCATAGGGTCTCTGTCCTGTGTGGATTCTGTGATGTGTAATAAGGGTTGAGCTCTGAGAGAAGCTTTTCCCACACTCAGAGCATTCAAAGGGTTTCTCTCCCGTGTGGACTCTCTGATGAGAGATAAGGGAGGAGATGTCAGTGAAACTTTTCCCGCACTCACTGCATTCATAGGGTCTCTCTCCTGTGTGGATCCTCTGATGCGTAGTAAGGTTTGAGCTTCGAGTGAAGCTTTTACCACACTCGCAGCATTCATAGGGTCGCTCTCCCGTGTGGATTCTCTGATGAGAGATAAGGGCTGATCTCTGAGTGAAGCTTTTCCCGCACTCGCAGCATTCGTAGGGTCGCTCTCCTGTGTGGATTCTCTGATGAGAGAGAAGGGCTGAGCGGTAATTGAAGCTTTTCCTGCACTCACCGCATTCATAGGGTCTCTCCCCCGTATGGATTCTCTGATGGGTAGAAAGGTCTGAGCTCTGAGTGAAGCTTTTCCCGCACTCACAGCATTCATAGGGTTTCTCTCCTCTGTGTATTCGCTGATGTCTAATAAGGGCTGAGGTATGATTGAAGCTTTTGTCACACTCACAGCATTCATACGGTCTCTCTTTCGTATGGATTATCTCATGTCGAATAAGGGCTGAGCGGTAATTGAAGTTTTTTCCACACTCACTGCATGTATTCTCTCTCTTTTCCCTGAGGATTTTCTCCTGGGATGTACTTTCCTTGAGGTCCTTTTGAGTTTCCTGACAATTCATGGGTTCATCCACTCTCTCCTCTGAATGGTTTCCCTGCTCTCTCTCTGGTCTGTGGTAACTTTCACCAGCTTTTCCCGGCTCATGGTGCCTGGACACATCCCCTTTGGATCTTCGCAGTAATGCCCCATGCGCTTCGGCTAGCTGAGCATCTTCCTGGTGAGGATTCTGCTCCTCGTTCTCCCTCACCACCCCATCACTTACTAGAATAGAAGAGAAATCTCAGAATTAGGGATGTAAAGGCAGAGAGCGAACCCAAGTAAGTGCTGGGGAGACATAAAATAAACATCAGGGACTGAATTCCCCCAAACTCTTCCCCGTAGGGGAGAGCGGAGGGGATCAATTCTGCTCCACATCCAGGAACGGCCTTTAGGGTGGACCGTACGGGTGCCCCACCCAAGGGGGTGCCAGTCACAGGGTTTGGATTCCCACCTGACCTGCTGCCAAGAGGCTCGCTGGGCTGATGAAGGCGGCATGGGAGGCAGGCGAGCAGCAGCGTGGGGGTGGGGAAGAGACCCGAGCTGCAGGGGGCTGTTGGACGACCAGATGTCGGAGCCAGGTGACTGCTCCGGAGCAGAGGGGCCCCTCCTCTGCCCTGCTCCACGTGTGCAGCTGCTGCTGTTCCTGTCCCCACCACCCTCCATTCATCCCTGGAGTCGCCCCTGGCCACTCCCGACTGGGAGCATCCTCCTGACTGCTCTGCGGGGGGAGGTGCTGATTGATGGTGGGGTGTCCCCCTCCCCCACACCCGTGTACCCGATTTCCACTACACTGGGGTGATGGGACGGGGGAATCTGTGTGTGCTGCTGCCTCTGTGTGGCCGGAGCTGCTGGCAGCTACTTGAGCATGAACTAGGCTTGTTCAGACACCTGAGCCTGAGTGCTTTCTTAAAGAGACAGCGCATTCACTCACTCAGGCACACACACAAACTCCTTCACACAGTCCCCCCAACACACACACACACACACACACACACACTCCTTCACACAGTCCCCCCAACACACACACCAGGGCTCCCTGCATCCACGTACTTCCCCACCTGGGCTGTGCTGAGGCATCAGGAGCTGCTGCTCTCCTGCCCTCCCCTTATGTAGCCCACAGGGAAAGTGATCTGGGTGCAGGAAGCCCTGACGTCGCTCCTTGCTCCCCTCTCCCAGCCCCCCAGGGCTGTGCTGGGCGGAGAAGCAGCAGTCCAGTGGGGGAGCGAGCAGCAATGCCAGCTGTTTTGTGCATCCAGGTCAGGTTTTCCACTTGGGTGCAGGAGGATGCAAGGGTTAGGGGCTCAGAAAGGGGCAGTAGTTGAGGTGCGGGGGGCAGGGGTTGGGGTTCAGGAGGTATACACCATGCAGGGGTTCAGGGTGCAGGTGGGAGGTGCAGAGGGTATGAGTGAAGGGGGCACAGTGCAGAGCTTAGGGGCACAGGAGGGGGCAGGTGTTGGGAGGGGCAGAAGGGGAGGGGCAGGAGAGGGAGCAGGAATTTGGAAAGAAGGGGGCACAGTGCAGGGGCGAGGGGGGAAGGGAGGGTGGGGAGCCTGGGGAGCCCATGGGGGACAGAGGGAATGGGGGGGTGCCATGCCCATGGAGGACAGGGGCACCAAAATGCAAGTTTGCCCAGGGTGCCATTTTCCCAAAGCCGGCCCTGTCCACATCCCATCCAAACACTCAGTAGGAAGGGAGGGAGCTCCAGCCAAGCTGTCAATCATAATCTGTAGGAAGTCAGGAGTGAGATCTGCTGGGGACTATCCTGAGCTCACAAAATCTTTGTGGGGAATCCCAGCTGTTTCTCTCAGTCACTTACAGTTTCTGGGTTGGTTTAATGTTTCCTCACCTGTGCAGGGACTTCTCAGGATCTCGCTTTCCTCTGAACCCTGGAGATCCAGGACCCATGGCTCTTCCCCTCCTTCCAGCTGGGAGATCACATAGGGTTTGGAAACTGGAAACCCTGCTCAAGGGAAAGAAAACAAGGGAGATCAGGTGAATTCATAGGCCATTTGTCATCAAAAAACATTCTATTCATTTAACCCCAGTCCATTTTAAACCAATAAAATTGTAGGGCCAGCTCCCCAGGTGCTCAAAGGTCCAGAACACTCTGCTTATGAGGGATTTAACTATCCCCATCTTTGCTGGGAACACACACAGCCAGACACTCATTATCAAAGAGGCTCCTAAAACACAGAGAATGGAACTGCATGTCCCAGAAAGTGAAGACTCCAGACAGAGGGCAAGTCTCCCTGGCACTGCTTCTTGCTGACAGGGAGATCCAGAGACAATGAGAGTCCTGGGGAAGCTGGGAACAGTAAGCATGGGCTGGTGGGGTTCAGTGGAGTAAGGAACAGGAAGGGCAGGGCTATCACTGAATGCAGGATCTGAGCAGCATTAGATGTCAGGAAAGCACATACTGCGGCATTAGGGACTCTAGTGAGTCAGGTGTAAAGGGAGAGAATATAAAAAACTCTGTGTGTGAGGAAAGCTGGCAAATTAGATGGTGTAGTTCAGGAACCACAGACAAATTCTTCTGCCAAAGGAGAATGTGAAAAATAAGAATCAGGCCATGTGACTTCAGGAGGGACAGATTTGAAGATCCAAAGAGCATGCAGAGAAGAAACTGCAGCTCTTGCAGGAGGGGATGGAAAAGGAAGAGTCTCCATGGTTCATGGAGCCAATCAGTTCCTTTTATCATTCATTGATCATTCTTATGGTCATCTCATATGTTATTTCAAATGTAATCAATGTGTATTAAATAGATTTAAGTTGTAGGTATAGACAGAAGACAGACAGGGAGAGCCCTGCACGGATACAAAATTTGTATCCGCATCCAATCTGCAATCCGCAAAAATGGTCCATGGATATCCGCACATTTGCAGGGCTCTAGGTACAAAATTTGTACCCGCATCTGATCCACAAAAATGGTCTGTATTCTCCACCGGGAGACGTGATCAAAGCGAAGGGCTAAGGCAATGAATCGTAAAATCTTCAAATATAGGGCTGGAAAGGACCTCAAGAGGTCATCTACTCCATTCCCGTAGCCCTGTGGCAGGATCAGGTATAAGTATGCTATAAGTTTGTCTGACCTGTTCTTAAAACCCTCTTGGGACAAGGATTCCACAACCTCTCTTTGTAATCTATTCCAGTACTTCTCTATCCACATAGCTGGACAGTTTTTTGTGTTACCCACCCTCAACCTCCCTTGCAGCAGATGAAGCCAATTACTTCTCCTCCTACCTTCAGTGGACATGATGAACAGTTAATCACCGTCCTCTTATAACAACCCTTGACATATTTGAAGAGTGTTCTCAGGTCCCCCCTCACTCTTTTTCTCAAGACTAAACATGCCCAGTTCTTTCAAACTTCCCTCCTAGGTCATGTTTGAGGACCAGGAGGTAGCTTTTTCCTTCTGAATGGAGATACATAAGGTGAGGTCAGAGAAAAGGATGTTGGGTAACTGACACAGGAAAGGATGAAAAGAGCTCTAGCTGCACGGATGGATAGGGAAGGCCAGATGTTAGGGAAGTTATGGAAAAAGAAAATGCAGGGTGTAGGCACAGCCTGGATAGGAGGCCCCAGAGGGAGCTCCGTGACAAAGGTATTGCCAGTTACGGGCCTGAGTGACAGGCAGGACGATGGTGCTGTTTGCGGTGGTAGAGAAAGAAGGTGGGGGAGGGTTTGGGGAAAATATTAAGAGCTTTGCTTCAGCTATTGCTCTTTAGCTGATGGCTAGACATCAATGAGGAGATGAGAGAGAGAGAGAGAGGCTGAGATTTCAGTTGGGACAGAAGGAGACAGATCAGGAACAGAGAGGTAGACTGTGAGTTAGGAGCACAGAGATGGTAGTTGAATGTGTGTGTGCAGAAATAAGGTGCAGAGGAAGAAAAGAAGGGGACCAAGGACAGAACTTTGTGGAACCCAAACAGAAAGTTGGAATGGGGGTGAGGCGGATCATTCTAAGGACACTCTAATGCAGCGATTGGAGAAGGAGGAGGATGTGACTCATCATGGACCTCTTGATGACACCTGGCAGAGGGCACAGGGAGCCTAATGTTTTACTGGGATCCCACAGACCAGGTACATGCATATTAGTTCACCTAAAGGTGGCACATCAGGTGTCTGTCGAGGAACTAGTTAGGAAGGTCTTAGGTAGCTCTTAAAAGCTTTGCCAGTCCAGCTCTGTTGTTTAATGCTGTGAAAAAGTGCACACACACACACACACCATCCAACATAGCTCTGCTGGCAAAAGCTCAATTATAGACACAGCTATAGTGGCAAAAACATCCATTTTTTAAAAACAGGAAACTAAATGCTCATAAGCTACATTAATGCAGAGTTAAGGTTGCCCAGTGCTGCCTCCTGCCTTGCACCATATAGAGAGTGACTAAACTTAAACCTCTGCAAACCAGGAAATGAGAAGTTAATGTAAACGCCACCCTTCCAATGCAACCTTAACTTTGCCCCCAACCCTTAACCCTGCAACTAGCAAGAACGACTGAGAATGGTTTTGTGTGGGCGGTGCAAAGGTTAACAAACTGCCAC
>NW_020698284.1:0-2523 GCF_002925995.2 Terrapene triunguis | reverse complement strand
TCCATCCATCAGCCATTGATGCTGGTGAATTTTCCTTTTCAGCTGTCTCTTTCCTTTTTCTTTTGAGCTTCTTTACCCTCTGGTCTAAGGGTCTCTCATGTTTTGACCATACTGTGGAGCAGACAACATTATTATCAAATGCATGAAACAGTTTTGTAAACTTAAAAATAAATTACTCATTAGGGTGTTTTCCTATTTAAAAAGTCACAGCTTTAAACAAAATAATCCATTTCAGGCTGTACAACAAACACAGGTTTTGAGTTTATTTCTACCACTAGTGGTTCTCCAAAACCTAGACATTTTTAAGACAAGCACTTGTTTCCACCAGGCACCCAAAACCACAGAGTGCAATAGAAGACTTTTTAAATCCCCCACCATAACTATGTCTTGCATAGCCCCCCTGAATCACCAGCAACAATTTAAACATTAAAACTAATTTTAAAAGACGAAGCCAGTTTAAAAACATCACATTTTACAGAGTAAATACCCCAGTAGTTTTAAACACACCAAACCAACAGTTTGCAACAAAATACTTTTCAATAAACTCACACCCATGTCTTGCACAGCTTCCCTTATTCACTATTTAAACATTAAAACCAACTTTTTAAAAACAAACATTTAAAACACACACGTGCATTTAAAAGCCAATTACAGAAATTTACCTTCCACCACAGGGTAAAGGGATGCTGGCACATGGTTGTTCTGTTTTTCCCCCATGTATATTTGGGCCTTTGGGTTAAAGAACAAGCAAAAATTTCGTTAGTATTATTCCCCAAATGCATTAAACCGCTATACAGCCAGTGTAATACCTGGTGTTTTTTAATTAAACAGTATTAAGCACAATTATAGTTAAAAATAAGGTTTTAGCTTGCCCTGGTGAAATACAGCTTGAAATTGCTGTTTCCATGCTAAACAGATCACACATTAGTAAGGACAGTGTCAACGTACTTAGAGCTATTTACCACGGTGTCTTCACTGCGGTAAGTCAACAGTTGACGCTCTTCTGTCGACTCCACCTGTGCCTCTCGTTCTGGTGGAGTACCGGAGTCGACGGGATGCGTACTAGATGCAATAAATCGACCCCTGCTGGATCCGGCGGATAGTGTAGACAAGCCCAGAGTTAAAAAAACAAGCAACATACCTCATCTTGCAGTCCTGCAGCTATTCTGTTCAAGATAGTTTCTGTTGAAAGAGAACAGTCTCCAAAAACCTGAGATTTTTTTATACCATCCTAACTCTTTGTTTCCAACAAACTTCAAAGTCTGTAGTTAGCAGGTTGATTTGATCAGTACAACTCTTAATTAATAGATACTTATGGAATTTAGGCACTCCTCCCCAAACGTTCCCTTTTGTGATCTGGGGGATGAAAATTAAGTTGCCTACACAACTGGGATGCTTTTGGCTAATTTTTTTTCTTTTAGTTAAAATATAGTTTCCTATTTCAATGAAAAAACAGAGCACAGTATATTCTTACAGTATTAAACAGTAAATCACCATATACAATAATCCTTAATGTTACTGTCCCCTCTCCTGAGTGGGGGCCCCTTGTAGATATCAATGAATGTCTCGGGTTGTTTTTTTAAACATGTTTCTTTCATGCTTAATGTTTTGGTTTGTTTTGAACTAAAATGGATTTATCACAACCCTGGTAAACCCCCTGCAAATACCCAGAGCTTTTAAATGTTTGATTGTTCTTATATCAAATGCTTATTTTTATAAAAGTATGGTGGAGGTTTGCCAACCCTTGAAACTTTTCAGTTTTGGGTTAGACCCTTCTTTAGGTTTGTAAATATATTATTTTAAACTGACTTTGAGTTGCTAGAAAGACTGACCCGTAGCATTCGACGGACTCCTGAGATTATATATAAACTGTCCAATAGCGTCTATGAACTCCTGAGGTTTCATTTCATTTAATATTAATCAGAGCTCATCATCCCCACCCACCCACCCAACATAATTACAGATCACTAATATGTTTGAACCCTGATGGAAACAAGGGTGGATAATCATCACATCTAGACCTAGACCAACAGACTCGTTGAAGGCAATAGAGTTGGCGGGCGGTGGGGGGGGGGTAAACCACCAGTTCAACAGTCAGTTCGATTGTACTCAAACACACGTTTCAAACATCCCTGTTTTATACACAATCTAGTGGCTTTTTTGCTTTATTTTAAACTAATTTTTTTGTTTTTGTTTTCCCCCAGGATTCTACCACACACATTTCAGCTTTTTGCCGTAAACAGGTCTCTTTACACAAAGACACAAGAGCTGGGATCTCACAAACTTTAAAAGACATTCAGCCCCTTGAAAACAAACCAAGATGCTCCATCAAAACTTTTATCTTATTTAAGGGCCACGCAGACCTTCTAACAGAAACACAGATAGCCACAAAGCCTTTTTCAATAGATATTTTTATTTACAGCTACCAAGATTTATATCACATGATTGTTCCTTCCCCATTCTCTGACTTAATCCTTTTAGATTTCTTACAAATAGTCTTTTCTTAAGCAGGGTTCTGTAACT
>NW_020698283.1:0-5291 GCF_002925995.2 Terrapene triunguis | reverse complement strand
CCCCCCCATATAAGGAATGAGGAATTGATAGGCAGCCGGAATTATAACTAAAAGGGACTGAAGTACTGAGTGGTGTCAGTTCCAGAAGCTGGGCTTAAGAGAGAGGCCGCTAGCATTCCAGACTTCCTTTTGCAGTAGTAGGATAACACTCACATCAGACAAACGTGTGTGTGTGTGTGTTGAGGGGCTCTTTGCAAGCCTTGTTAAAAATCAGTTTAACAATGCACTAAAACCCCCTTCCTTTGACGAGTACAGAATGCAGTGGGTTGTCTTGATCAAAGCTTGATCGGGGCTATTCTGGCATCAGCGGCTTTTCACTTCACACTGTCAGACTTGTGTGTAGAAAAGGTCTGGACTAGTGGCTGACAGCAGGGGAAGCCCTGCCCAGTTCAGGCTGGCAAAGGACACGGTAAGGAGGATTTGAGTGCAAACTCTAGCAGAGAGCTGGTTCCAGGGCACTGATACTTATACTTGCACTCTAAATACTAGAGATGGACCTGAGCCAGAATGTGCAGAGCCAGATCCGCCCTTCCCCAGAACTTGTGGAAACCGGGCCCTGGGGTTCTGGTTCAGGTCCTGCTCTGCAATGGTTTCTAGCCCCTTTCATCGGCGTTTTACAAACACTAATTCAGACTCACAATAGCCCTAGAGACTAGGGATATACAGGGATGATTTAATACATTGCTAAAGTGCAGCCACCTCAGATATGGAGCAAGTGCACCAAAGCACTACACAACAAGGCGGGAAGAATCCCAAATCCAAGGGAAACTACAGGGCACCCCGTGAGGTCAAGGTTAGGTGGGGGTTAGCTCACCCGTGTTAGCTAGCCCCCACCCAACCTCTCTTCCGAATGTAAGAGACCCTTAATGAGTGCCCTCTCTCTTGCACACACCTAGAACTCAGCCATCAGAAGCAAAAGCTGAGGCACCATCTTTCTCAGTATCACCTTGTCAAAGCCTAAAGGTCAGGGCAATCTGGACGTTTGACCCCTCTCGCTGACTGAGTGCAACCCCTCCAGGGGGCAGGCCCTGCCCCTTCCCCTCTCTGGGGTGGAAACCCGCTGGGCGGGGTTCTCCCACGCTGTAGACTGGCACCCCAGAGTGCAGCCCCATGGTTACCCACCGTTGATTGCTTAGCAGGCCTGACTGTATTTGGCTGCCCTACAAATCCTCCCTCCAGGCACAGGGACCAGCAGGTGACTGCAGCGACCCAAACCAGCCTTTTAATCTCCTCGGTAGCACCGCAGCAGAACAAGAGCGAAGCAGTCTGAAGACAGCACCTAGACTACACCTAGAGCTGCCTGACCTAAAGCCTAAGTAGGCCCAGTTTAGCCAAACACCCTCCATGTCTGGGACAGCTTTCAGGCTGCTCTAACCTGCACCCAAGGGCAAAACTCCTCCCTGTTGGCCCAGGATAGGGGAGGCTTAAATGCTGCAAAAAGCTACCTTTCCCTTCCAAGGTCGGAGCCCCGAAGCTGAGCCTTAGTGCAGGAATGAACTGGTAACGGAGGTCTTCACAAACACTAAAGAATTGTTGGGCTTCACAACAGGCCTGTGGGGTAAAGAACTATTATTTCTTGAGTTTTTCAGCTGGGGAATCCGAGCGGTTAATTCTGTGGTAGAGCCAGAAATAGAATCCAGATCTCCTAATTTCTAGCCCTGTGCTGTAACCACAAGATCTTCCTTCTCTAGCTTTTGATGAGCTCCAGAAAATGCTTTTTTTTAAAAAAAAAGGAAAAAACCCACCACCAACAACAACCACTCAGTGAGTTAGCTAACTCCCTCGTAATTGTGCCTGCAGTCATTTTTCATAAAATCCCATCATACAGAAAGGTCTTGATTTCGTAGTTCACCTGTGCATTGGTAATTGTGTGTGTGTGGGGGGGGGGTTAAAGCATGTAGGAATTTAATCATCACTCAAAATGAAGGAGGGGTGTTGGTTCTAACTGTGAAGTCCTGGGAAGGGCCTGGGCAAGATTGCAAACCTGATTTTCAAACACAGCCTCCCTTTTTCCTTTGTGCAACTTTGCACACACATAAATTGCGCCCACCACGTTGTGTTTGCAAATCCTTCAGGTTTTTTTATCCTGGCCGCTCTCTGCAGGTGCAGAATTGCAGTATTGCTAACACCAAGCATTTAAACATTACACGTCAGGCTCTCCAAAATTGTGACTTTTTAAAAGATAACGCCTGTGATCTTTTTATTTGCCTTCTTGCTCGTGCGCCTTTGGAGTGCACTGAGATCATATTTTCCAAGCTTTTCTCCGCGATCATGAGGTCTACAAACTACAAGCTGAGATTCTCACCTCATCACCTGTCTCCAAGAAATGGGGCTTTAAGAAATTCACCAAATATGAGAGTTGGCAACATTGAAATTGTGAGTGCAATTAACTGGAGATGCAAATTTGCCTGAAAAACTGGGGGCCTAGTTTAAATAAATAAATAAATTAAATAAATCAGGCCCTGAGGTTTTTATTCATCAGTTCATACAGCTTTTGGACCAGCTCTTCTGTCCCTGGACTCTCACAAAGAAGTTTCCACTCTTTCGATAACTGCAGCTAGTGCTGCTATTATGCACTCAGAAGAAGCTGGAAGAACTGGATTTTCCATCTCTCACAGGAATAATTGCCAATGAGTTGTCAAAAATAAAATAAATAAATAAAAAGCCCAAACAACAAAAAACGATGACCCAGGAGAAAGGGAAATGCAAGCCATCTGGACCAGACGATGTCTGCAAGATACTTGCTTTCTGGGGGGTCTCCATTGGTGACAGGGATAGGATGGAAGCCTTTCAATGTTGAGCACCCAACGTTTAGCATCTAAAACCAGTTTAGGCTAAGTTCTGAGCTCCTGGAGCACCCATGGATTTCAAATCTCTGCTTTTACTGCTCCCAGTTTTGTGCTGTTTAAAAAAAAAATGACAATTTAGAATAGTTTTCAATATATCCCCATTACAAGGGAGAAAGCCTGTGTCCCTTTTATCCAATCACATCAGCCACACGGAGGCAGGTGGTGTAAAAGGACTCTATGCTGGCTCAGCGTCACCAGGGGAGCAGCAGTGGCTATGGGCCAAAATGCTGAAACGTCATGTGCCATGCAGAACCACCCCTGGCTTGAAGTGGTTTCTATCACGTACAGTTTGGTTCAATGACTCTCAGCACCCCCACTATACAAATTGTTCCAGCGCCCCTGCTGGCTAGAGAGGAGGGAGATTTGCCCTGACTCAAGCCTCCACGGCTGGTTTTGGGCCTCAAAAGAACAATGGTCTGGGATGGTCCTAAACCTTCCCTCTCCCAGACACCGACTGCTCACTGAGCTCATCTTCCTCTCCGCAAGTAGCTGTTTCAGTTGCTTCCCTTGACACATGAAACACTGTAACAACTTCCTCTGGCCTTAAACGACTAGTACCCCATTACAAGTGCCCACTGCACGAGTTCTTTTGAAAACCTGGCCATTAATTACACCCCGCTTTTTGTTACACCAGTGAGAACATGTGAAACGTATTGGGCTTTCATATGTGTAACTCAGTAGGTTTTGCCATACATACATTGAGCAACTCCATGCCTTGTGACTGCCTGGCTTTTCACTTAGCTGAAGGGAAAACAAACAAAAAAAAAGAAAAAAGAACAAAAGTCAATTCCTCATGAGAGAGCAAAGTGTGTAGGTGTCTGCATAACATGCTGCATCTGAACTGGCCCCAAAATGGCAGCTCTCTCTTGGCGGCTCTTAGAAATATAAAAGCGCAACACACAGAAAATAAAGTCATAGGAGTCTTATAGCCACATATGCCACACAATCGCAGGCAGAAATTCGTCCTAAGTACTCTTCCCCCCCCCCCCCCATATAAGGAATGAGGAATTGATAGGCAGCCGGAATTATAACTAAAAGGGACTGAAGTACTGAGTGGTGTCAGTTCCAGAAGCTGGGCTTAAGAGAGAGGCCGCTAGCATTCCAGACTTCCTTTTGCAGTAGTAGGATAACACTCACATCAGACAAACGTGTGTGTGTGTGTGTTGAGGGGCTCTTTGCAAGCCTTGTTAAAAATCAGTTTAACAATGCACTAAAACCCCCTTCCTTTGACGAGTACAGAATGCAGTGGGTTGTCTTGATCAAAGCTTGATCGGGGCTATTCTGGCATCAGCGGCTTTTCACTTCACACTGTCAGACTTGTGTGTAGAAAAGGTCTGGACTAGTGGCTGACAGCAGGGGAAGCCCTGCCCAGTTCAGGCTGGCAAAGGACACGGTAAGGAGGATTTGAGTGCAAACTCTAGCAGAGAGCTGGTTCCAGGGCACTGATACTTATACTTGCACTCTAAATACTAGAGATGGACCTGAGCCAGAATGTGCAGAGCCAGATCCGCCCTTCCCCAGAACTTGTGGAAACCGGGCCCTGGGGTTCTGGTTCAGGTCCTGCTCTGCAATGGTTTCTAGCCCCTTTCATCGGCGTTTTACAAACACTAATTCAGACTCACAATAGCCCTAGAGACTAGGGATATACAGGGATGATTTAATACATTGCTAAAGTGCAGCCACCTCAGATATGGAGCAAGTGCACCAAAGCACTACACAACAAGGCGGGAAGAATCCCAAATCCAAGGGAAACTACAGGGCACCCCGTGAGGTCAAGGTTAGGTGGGGGTTAGCTCACCCGTGTTAGCTAGCCCCCACCCAACCTCTCTTCCGAATGTAAGAGACCCTTAATGAGTGCCCTCTCTCTTGCACACACCTAGAACTCAGCCATCAGAAGCAAAAGCTGAGGCACCATCTTTCTCAGTATCACCTTGTCAAAGCCTAAAGGTCAGGGCAATCTGGACGTTTGACCCCTCTCGCTGACTGAGTGCAACCCCTCCAGGGGGCAGGCCCTGCCCCTTCCCCTCTCTGGGGTGGAAACCCGCTGGGCGGGGTTCTCCCACGCTGTAGACTGGCACCCCAGAGTGCAGCCCCATGGTTACCCACCGTTGATTGCTTAGCAGGCCTGACTGTATTTGGCTGCCCTACAAATCCTCCCTCCAGGCACAGGGACCAGCAGGTGACTGCAGCGACCCAAACCAGCCTTTTAATCTCCTCGGTAGCACCGCAGCAGAACAAGAGCGAAGCAGTCTGAAGACAGCACCTAGACTACACCTAGAGCTGCCTGACCTAAAGCCTAAGTAGGCCCAGTTTAGCCAAACACCCTCCATGTCTGGGACAGCTTTCAGGCTGCTCTAACCTGCACCCAAGGGCAAAACTCCTCCCTGTTGGCCCAGGATAGGGGAGGCTTAAATGCTGCAAAAAGCTACCTTTCCCTTCCAA
>NW_020698282.1:0-11342 GCF_002925995.2 Terrapene triunguis | reverse complement strand
TCCTTTCCATCACTACACCCGCTCCCCACCACAGTCTGCATCCCAGTTTCAACACTTTACCACGAAATCCTTAATAAAGAAAACGGTGTTAATGAACAAAGTTTCATTTATTTTATTTTTAAAGGTGTGTTGGAAGGAGGGGAAGGGGGTTGGTAACTGGAGAGGATAGTCAACATTAACTGGGTAAAGAAACGGGGGCAGGTTCAGCTTCTGAATAAACAAACTTAATAGTCACAGGTTACCCTGCTCACTCTGGAACCTAGCTTTCAAAGCTTCCCGGATGCACAGCGCGTCCCGCTGGGCTCTTCTAATCGCCCGGCTGTCTGGCTGGGCATAATCAGCAGCCAGGCAATTTGCCTCAACCTCCCACCCCGCCATAAACGTCTCCCCCTTGCTCTCACAGAGATTGTGGAGCACACAGCAAACTGCAATAACAATGGGGATATTGGTTTCGCTGAGATCAGAGCGAGTCAGTAAGCTTCTCCATCTCCCCTTCAGACGTCCAAAAGCACACTCCACCACCATTCTGCACTTGCTCAGCCGGTAGTTGAAGAGTTCTTTTTCACTGTCCAGGGCGCCTGTAT
Source organism: Terrapene triunguis (assembly GCF_002925995.2). NCBI lineage: Eukaryota > Metazoa > Chordata > Testudines > Emydidae > Terrapene > Terrapene triunguis. The sequence goes on along the minus strand of NW_020698282.1, from coordinate 10,758 downwards.
AGGGCTTCATGAGCCAGGGCATTAGCGGGTAGGCTGGGTCCCCAAGGATCACTATAGACATCTCCACGTCCCCAACAGTTATTTTGCGGTCCGGGAAGTAAATACCTTCCTGCAGCCGTCTAAACAGACCAGAGTTCCTGAAAACGTGAGCATCATGAACCTTGCCCGGCCATCCGACGTTGATGTTGGTAAAACGTCCCCTATGGTCCACCAGTGCTTGCAGCACCATTGAAAAGTAGCCCTTTCGGTTAATGTACTGGCTGGCCTGGTGGGCCGGTCCCAGGATAGGGATGTGAGTTCCATCTATAGCCCCACCGCAGTTTGGGAATCCCATCGCAGCGAAACCATCTATGATCACCTGCACGTTTCCAAGGGTCACTACCTTTGAGAGCAGTAGCTCAACGATTGCGTTGCCTACTTGTAGCCACATTTACAGTGAGCAAATCCCCATGGTAGATATGCCCACTCCAAAGTGATTCGCGACTGACCGGTAGCTGTCTGGCGTTGCAAGCTTCCAGAGGGCTATGGCCACTCGCTTCTGGACAGTCAGGGCTGCTCGCATCTGGGTGTCCTTGCACTTCAGGGCAGGGGACAGCAACTCACAAAGTTCCAGGAAAGTTCCCTTACGCATCCGAAAGTTTCGCAGCCACTGTGATTCATCGCAGACCTGCAGCACTATGCAGTCCCACCAGTCCGTGCTTGTTTCCCAGGCCCAGAATCGCCGTTCCACAGCATCAACGTGACCCATTGCCACCATGATGTCCATGGCGCGGGGTCCCGTGCTTTGTGAGAGGTCTGTGCCCCTCTCAGACTTAATGTCCTCACTGCGCTGCCGTAGCCTCCTCGCCCAATTTCTCAGCATCTGCCTCTGAAAAAGGTGGATGATAAGGTGCGAGGTGTTGACAACGGCCATAACTGCAGCGATGATCGCAGCGGGCTCCATGCTCGCAGTGCTGTGGCGTCCGCGCTGTCAATCACCAGAAAAGTGCGCGAACTGATTGCCCGCCGGCGCTTTCACGGAGGGAGGGCGGGAATGACGGTTGAATGACGACAGTTACCCAAAACCACCCTCGACACATTTTTTGCCCCAGCAGGCATTGGGGGCTTGACCCAGAATTCCAATGGGCAGTGGGGACTGCAGGAACTGTGGGATAGCTGCCCACAGTGCACCGCTTCCAGTGTCGACGCTTGCCCCATTCGTATGGACTCACAAAGTCGAATTACTGTTCTTAGTGTGGATACACATGTTCGACTTTGTAATATCAGTTCCACAAATTTGCTTTAAGTAAAATCGAACTACTCTCGTAGTGTAGACATACCCTTAGCAATTTGGCTCAACAAGAAGTTGAACTGAGTAGACTTGTCGGCTCTAAAGTTTTACGTTTTTTGGTTTTGATTGCAGTTATGTAACTAAAAAAAATCTACATTTGTAAATTGCACTTTTACGATAAAGAGATTGCACTACAGTACTTGTATGAGGTGAATTGAAAAATACTATTTCTTTTGTTCATCATTTTTACAGTACAAATATTTGTAATCCAAAATAATAATACAAAGTGAGCAGTGTACACTTTGTATTCTGTGTTGTAATTGAAATCAATATATTTGAAAATGAAGAAAAACATCCAAAAATATTTAATAAATTTCAATCGGTATTCTATTGCATAACAATCCGACTAAACCTGCGATTAATCACGATTATTTTTTTTTATCGCGATTAATTTTTTTGACTTAATCACGTGAGTTAACTGCAATTAATTGACAGCCCTAGTTCTTACTCAGGCAAAACTCCCATTGGCTTCTGTGGGAGTCCTTTCTGAGTGAGATCTTCAGGAGTTGATCCTTTTAAACAGAACAATAAAAACAAGAGTTAATGAAGACACAAATCAAAGCACTAAACACAGTGCCAGGGATAATTAACCAAAAGATTAACTGCACGCTTAAATTTGTGTTACCTGTTCATTTAAGCACAGGATGACCTAGAATAAGGTCAAGGGAATCATACTACATCCATCCCCAAAGATAACTGATGCATCCAGCGATGGCACAGTCCTGTTTTATTCAAAATGTTTCTGGGACATCAAAAACATTTGGATGAACAGGGCTTCAGATAATTGAGGGAACTGTTGTATAAGTAATTCATACCAAGGGGACATAACCTAGATTCAAATAACAGTACGTTTCAAATCAAAGGGGTGCAGATAAATGGGATTTTATTGTAAATGAAATAAACAGCCATTTGATTATTCAGGGATGAAGAAGTGCCCAAACATTTTTCTAACAGAGCTCAGGAAGAGAGGCCAAAACTGTTGGCTCAATCCAAAAAGCAAGGTATTACATACCTCCAGTGGAATCAAAATAGCAAATAAATAACTGGGACCTCAAGGTTTTTCATATTTATTAGTGTTCTGGTGGAGGCTTGCTTTCATCTGTTCAAGGGCAAAAGTGGAAAACAAACCAAGTTTTCACTGATACTCCACCTGTGACGCTGATTCTCACAACGTTGGTATCATGAGATGAGCAGTGTCGATTAGCAACATTAAAATCAATAAGGTGCATTCCCCCAGAGCCCACTGGGAACAAACTAGAGTCTACATCAGTAGCACTGTATACGGACAATATTGACTAGTTTCTCACCTTTTCCTTGAAGGCTCATACCGTTGTGCAGTATCATCAGATATTATTCCCTTTAATTCTGACCTTCACTTCCAGCCAAATTTAAGGTCTGTCTACAAATTGCTATAATCTAACACCAGATGCCTTTTAGAGTTAATGGGCTGGTTTTCAAAAGCTGTACGTGTAAGTACATATCTGTGTTTATTTTCACCCAGCACATTGTTAATGTAGTTGTGTGAACAATTTGGATATTTGCACATGCAAATGGCAATTTACACAAATAACTGGTCATTTGCATGTGCAAATATTTCTGAAAATCAGGCCCATAATCTTGTATTTTAGAATTTTCCAATGCTTTCTTTATGATACACTTTTAAAATCTGAGGGAAGGGGGTGGAAACTCACTATTTAGGTGGGAGATACTAAAAACAGTGGGCCAAATTCTCGGCTGGTATAAATGGGTACAGTTTGATTAAAATCAAAGCTGTTATGCCATTGCACCAGCTGAGCCTCTGGTCCAGTAGACCAACTTACTCCATGGCTGGGCATCGTATGCTAATTAACATTATTCCCATAGCTGGCTCTAACCCACAGAAGGAAACAGTAGGTTTTTGTCCCTCTTTATTGGATGGTCCATGTAAGAGGTAATGAATCTGCTTCAGGTTATTCCTCTAACTCAAGCAGGCAACACTTAAGCTTTCATTACTCAAGATCCTGTGTAAAAACCATCCTGATAGCCCAACCAGGGTATGGTATTACTCATCCAGTGATGCCAGTTACCAGAGACGTGTACAAATGGCAGCCATGTTAGCTTCTGTTGAACTACAGCAAACTTTAACTTTTATCAGGAAGAAAGGGACAACATTGCTTTGTTGTTTTCATTCTTTCAATAGGGTACTACAAACAATAGTGAGTAACAAATAAAGTACAGCTCTAAAAGAGAATCAACTGACAATGTCTATTAAACTCGTCAGCTGACCCTCTTGGCTTCCAGCCATACCTTGCTACAATGGGAAAATAAAATCCTGGGATTTTCCTCTTGGCTGGCTCACACCCACAGACTCACAAATCTGGTGTTTCTCTATATAATACTGGGGAAAAAAGATGGTAGCAAATAATAATTATAAAATCAGGACTACAGTATCCCTTATTTTAAGTAAATTTAAGGGACACGTCAAGACAGAATTCAAGATCTGTTTTATTTGCAGACCATGGGGACAGGATTCTTTCATTTTTATTCCTCTCATCATCATTTTTGTGATAGCAGCATTACAATAATGGCAATTGTGGTGCTGCCAAAAGACTTTAGATTTTGGAGGCAGTCAGGACCACCTGAGAAGTCATGCAAAATCCTGGGTTGAGAGTTTCAAGGCCAACAGGGAGATTTAGACACACAACTCCCAGTAAAATTAATAGGAGCGGTGTGTAGAAATTCAGTAGTAAACTGAAAAATCTCCAGACAAAATCCTGAGTTTCAGGAAATTTGCTTCTTGCAGAAATCACCAAAAACAAGCAAAACAACTCAACTCCAAACAAGGCTGTCACAGTAGCAGTCTATATTTGGACACACACACCATGAATCCATTCAAATAATATACTACAATAACAGAACTTCAAGATTAGTCATTGCAGCTCACCTTGGCTGCTGTCACTAAGAAGCCCTTTATGGCTGTTGGGGAGGAATCTACCCCTGCAGAGAGAGCCGTAACTAGCTATTTTTGCACTCAAGGCAAGAATATAAAATTGCGCCCCCCCCCCCCACAGCGCAGCCCGGCCCCCCCGAAACACACACACACCCCCAGCACCGCCCGGCCCCGCGGAAACAAATCCTCCCCAGCGCCGCTCGCCCCGCGGAAATGAACTTTCCTTCCCCAGTGCCGCCCTGCCGAAACAGCTGTGGGCCGAAAAGGAAGGTTGGGTGGGGGGGGGGAAGAAACGGCATGCATAGGGTGACCAGATCACAGCAGTAAAATAGGACCCGCCCCCTCCCCACTCGGCCCCACCATCACACCCCTCTTCACCTCCTAGCCCCCTGCTGGCCTGTTGTGTCCCTCCTAGTCAGTCCCCCACCCACCACTCGCCTCCTTTCACCTTCTCCCTCCCCTGCCAGAAACCCCCATGCCCGCCCCTAGAACCCCTGCTGGCTCACTGCTTGCATCTTTGCCCACCTGCCACTTGCCCACCTGCTCGCCCCCAACTCGCCACTCGCCCCCCCCCGCAAGTATAAAGCCTCATTCAAAGACCCAGGGGTCACTATATTACTGCACACAGCAGTCAATCAATGCAGTTGTAGATAAATCTCTACATTATGCATTTTTGTTTAAGGTAGTATAATTAAGGTAAAAGAAAAATGTCTTTTTGCTAGAAGTAGAATAAGATCTTCCTCCCACCTTGTAATCAATTGCCCTATTGAATGAATGAGGTGTGAATGAGGAAGGCCGTGGAAGGCAGGCACCTCCAAACAGGGGCAACCCTTGGAGAGGGGCTAGGAGCCAGACCAAGGACAATCAAACATGTCAAGTGGTCTGACTAGAGAAGAGCAGACATACTGACGGCCTAGGGGGTTAGAAGCAAGCACCTTCCTTTGGGAACGCCCTCTTTGCAGCATTGGGACAACTCCCAGCCCAGAGAAAAGCAGCAAAAAGGACCAACAGACACAGTCCCAGATTTTGAACCTGGGAGATTTGCCCCCCTCCAGCCACCGACTCGCCACTTGCCTCCTCACCCCCCCCCCCACAAGTATAAAGCCTCATTCAAAGACCAAGGGGTCACTATATTAATGCACACAGCAGACAATCAATGCAGTACCAAAAATTAAAATACTGAAAATGGATGCCCCCCTCCATCCACCGACTCGCCACTCGCCTCCTCCCCTCCCCTCCAAGTATCAGGGGCAGCAGGTTTGTAGAAATTTTGGTGGTGCCCAGAACTTTCAGAGCCTCCCCCCCCCCCCCGAACTCTGCCCCACACCTGCCTACGGCTCTGTGAGGGAGTTTGGGTGGGGGGAGGAGGTCTGGGGTGCAGGCCCTGTGTTGGGGCAGGGGATTGGGATGTAGGATGGTTGAGAGGTTGGGCTTTGGGATGGAGTCTGGGGAGCAGGCTCTGGGATGGAGTTTGGGTGCTGGGTGCAGGCTCCGGGCTGGGGCACAGGGTGGGGGTGCAGGATGGGTGGAGGGGTGCAAGCTTTGGGAGGGAGTGCGGAGGGCTGGGTGCAGGCTCTGGGAGGGAGTCTGGGGTGCAGGCTCTGGGATGGAGTTTGGGTGCTGGGTGCAGGCTCTGGGAGGGAGTTTGGGGGCAGGAGAGGGTGTGTGGGAAGAGGTGGGCATGCAGGCTCTGGGATTGAATTTGGGTACTGGGTGCAGGCTCCGGGCTGGGGCACGGGGTGGGGTGCAGGATAGGTGGAGGGGTGCAGGCTCTGGGAGGAAGTGCAGAGGGCTGGGTGCTAGCTCTGGGACAGAGTTTGGGGGCCGGAGAGGGGGTGTGGGCTCTGGGACGGGGTGGTGGGTGCTGGGGGGTAGGGGACTGCCATCACACGTGGCTTCCTTCCTCCTCTGCTGCCCCTCGCCATAGTCTCACTGGGGGTGGGGGATGGGGCTGCCCCTTGCCCAGTTTGCAGGAATGGTGGCTGGGGCGGGGGGGTGGATCACAGGGTCAAACACTCACCGAAGCCGCAGCAGCTGCTCAGGTGAGTGAGGACCACTGTTGCCATAGCCGCCAATTCCCCCATGTAGACCAGTACTTCCAGAGCAGGGCCACAAGCACCGACTGGTGGGACCACATTGTCATGCAGACCTGGGATGACCACCAATGTGGGTCCAGAATTTCCCCATGAAGAAGCAAATATTCCTGGAAGTTTGTGACCAGCTTGTCCCAATTCTCCAGCTCTAGGACACCCACATGAAGGAGGCCATGATGATCCAGAAGTGGGTCACAATAGCCATCTGGAAGCTGGCTACCCCAGACTCCTACAGGTCTGTGGCTAACCAATTTGGAGTTGGCAAATCAGCCATGGGGATTGTTGTGGCAGAGGTTTGTGGGGCAATCATGACTGTGATGTACCCAAAGGTGATGGGTATTACAAATGTTCCTGAAATAATTGCTGGCTATGAGAGAATGGGTTTTCCAAACTGCGCCAGAGGCATTGATGGGATTCATGTGCCTATAGTTGCCCTCCTCAAGGAGCACATGAGTACCTAAACCACAGAAGGTACTACTACATCATTATGCAGGCTCTGGTCGACTACAGGAACAGATTCATGGGCATTAACATGAAACACACTGGCAAGGTGCATGATGCCAGGGTGTTCTGGAGACTGGGACTTTACTTTCATGGGCAAGCTTGGACATTATTGCCACTGAATGACATTGTTATAAATGGAGTCACTGTCCCCACTGTTATTCCAGGGAACCCTGCTTACCCCCTGTTGCCATGGGTTATGAAACCATATCCTGATTTCAAATGACCTGGCAAAAGAAGGTTCCGCTACAAGATCAGTAACTGCTGGTAGAACGTGTGTTTGGTAGATTGAAATTCATTGGTTCTGTCTTTAAAACCATTTGGATGCCAGCAGTCTGCATTATTGTGGCCAGCTGTGTTCTGCACAATGTGTGCACGGAGAAGGGGGAACCTTTTTGCCAGGAGTGGACTCAAGACAGTGCTGGATTTCTGAACTAGTACACTCAGCCAGACTGTGGACCTATCATGACTGGTGCTAGATCCATATTTGCCATGGAAATCAGGGATGCTTTGTCCACCCACACAATGGGTATGAATGGGGGAATGAAATGGTGTTGGTATTATGTATTATGAATTTTGTAAACGCTTTCGTGAAATGTATGGAGCTGTTATGCATTTTATAAATACAGACAATTTATGGAATACTGTGATGACAGTTTTTAATTTTTATTATGACATTCATTGAGAATCGGCTTCTGATAACATTTATTACAGTTTGTTCCACTTTTAACATTACATATAATAAAACTTGCTATTGTAGCCTGGTGTGCAAATTCAACACTTTATTATACTCATGTATTTACATGCCAATCTAAGAACCAGAAAGGCAGAACAGCTGCCATCAAAACATACAACGCAATATCCAAAACTCAGTGCCAAAACAGTGAAAGGTGTGTGTTGCCAAATGACATGACCAACTGTTTTTGGGTGTCCCCTGTCCCTCAGTTCTTTTTGGCCTTTCTGGGGCTTTTTATACGTGCAGGCTGTGATTGGAGTGGATGAATGCACAAGGTACATTTTTCTGTTCCATGTGCTAATGTTCATTGACTGTGAAATAGTCCAGCCAGACCCTGAATTGTCTAAGGCTGCATAGTCTTCAGGACACAATAGCATGGAGGGGACTGATGGTGTGCAGCTTGAGCAGGAAGTGAAGATGTTAGTGGAGCCTGCAGTCTGGTAGCCATGAGTGCAAGTAATTGCTCAAACAGTTCCTTCTGCTGCCCTCAACCTGTGGTCATGCTCCATGAATCCTTCGCCAATCCCGCCTCACAATGTGCAGCCCCTTCCTCTCTCTATCCACCCTTCTTGCATTCTTATCCTTCTGATACTCAATCTGGTCCTTCTGGAACTCTCTCTGCTGATTTGTTTTATCTAGAATCTCTCCCATCAACTCATCTCGGATCCTCTTTCTCCTTGCCCACAATAGGTGGGTCTGCTTCCCCAAGCTCCTGGTATCATGTGTTTCCCTGTGGTGGTGGAGGGGCCTTGAAAGGAAAACGAAAGAGCACATCATTGTCTGGCCATGATAAAAAAATTACATTTTCCACTTTATCAAAGGGGCTGCTTTAATTCAAGGTCAAAAGATGATACTTTTTATCAATGGGCTTTATTTTATTCACACAAAAACCAACAGCTACTTCAGACGGCCTCTGGAGCAGGACTGAAAGGTAATGTACAACTACAAAATTCAATTGAAATGATTTCTACATCCCCTTCATTTTTTTTCTGGGACAGGGGAAGACTTATATGAGGTCTAATCACTAGTAGGTATTTGTTTTTCAATCCTTTCAGGCAGGGGAAGCTCTGGAGAACACTGATATTCTGGAGGTACCCTAGTGAAAGCGTGAACTTCTGTTCCAGGCCAACAGAGATGATATTTAGGAATCTAGTGACCGACCAGCACATCTTGGAATGGTGGGGGCTCATGAGTTACAGAGGTGGCCCTAATAAGTATGCCCTGTCTTGGAATGTAATCAACCATCTGGAGTTCCTACTCCGTGAGAAATTCACTTTCATCACCAGTCAGCAATGGGTGAAAATTTGTGGTCAAATCAACAGGATGCTGATTTATCATGGAGATGCAGTACAGTCTCTTTACAAGTACCCTGCGTCCATGCACAGTCTCAATAGACTGCCAGCCATAGGAACTCCTAACACTGCTTGCCAGCCACTCTCTATAGTAATTTGGACTCATATTTAAGCCTGCAATGATCCAAATAGACACGCTGGTTTTGTTTGGACTCATAACAGCCAGTTTTTTGGGGACTCAGTTTGCAGATGGTCTAGGACAGTGCAGGCATGGCCGATTTTTAAGGTGAGCTGAATAAGACAGGAGGGGTACATGAGGCAGTTAATGGTGGAGCCCCAATCCAGACTTACAACAATCATCAAGAAACTAGTAAGAATTTCATGATAACTGCTTGTTTAACTTTTTTCCTCATTTGCAGTGTCCATTTTGAATCCCATGTGCTGTCAGGGGAAGTGTCATGTACCAGATATGGTTACAGAGCTTTCATCCCATCCCAGAGACATACAAGACATGTGTCTTCCATGAGATCCTTTTAATACACCCCGCAAGTATGGCTGAGCTAGTCTTAGGTAAGGTAAGTCGCACATAGTGCCACCTAGTGGCTGAATAGTATAATACAGTTTGGCATTCCATTACAGACGTGGGAGGGATGGTGAAAGGAAGAATACCAAAACCCGGGCTTGTATTAATAACACAAGCTGAAAATCCCTCCCATGCATAAATTAATAACAACAAACACAGTGGCAGACATTTACCTGGATCTGGCTTTAGCACTTACTCTGATGCTGGTTCTGCAGCGGGCTGCTCCTCAGGGCCATCCCCAAACAGCTCTCTGAGGGCAGACCTAGGTTGTGTAGTAGCCACTCTGGCAACATAGCATGCACCATTGTGAGCTCAGTGCTCACTACAGTTCTCAGAATTCCTCATAAAAGAGGCAGGAAGACAGGGAGTTCCTGAGGTGCCATTAGAATCTTTGACTTTGCTGTAGTTTGTCTTCAGCGGCTCGATTTGCTGTTTGCATTGTTCTGCTGTTCTAGTCAATCCCCAACACTGCTCAGATATAACTTTGGAGACATGATCATTTCTCATGCTCTTACTGAAATTGAAAGTTTTGCTTATTTCACACCATAGGTTCACCAGAATCTGGCTGTGTTCCTCTCGCCAACTAGCAGCACACTTGATGCAGGACTTCTTCTTAGTGCTGGCCATAGCTAATACATGGGAGGGTTAACTGTTTTTCCAGTTGAGCAGTCTGTATGGAAATCGAAGGGTTAAATGCTGAGGAGCTGCATTTGAACCTGGAGGTTGTTTCTGGTCCCTGGAAAGCAAGTGGGAATTTTGAGATGGAAGAGATGGGAAGCACAGCCCAGGGAATTATGGGATAGCATGGGCAGACTCTTCGCACCCACATCGGGTGACCTGGACTCTAGCTGCATCCATACTGCAAAATTCATGGGCTTTGACCCACATCACAGCAGGATACAGCTCTGATTCATCCTCCTCGCAGGGTCTGTGAGCCAGAATTCAAAAGGGGTTCCTGGCCCGAGTCAGACTGATTTCTGTGTGAACAGAAGAGGGGCCTGGTCTTAAACCAGAGCCAGAGCACAGACTTAGTGTGCATGTAGACATACCCCAAGGGGCCATTGCAGCCAGGCATAATATAGAGCAGCCTTGAAGTTGCTCTAAATAGCACTGATGGCTCAATTGCTGGCTGGATGGCTCCAACCACTTTGCGCACCCCCCTTAGTTGTGCTGAATGTAGCTGAGGATCTGGCCTGGGTATTTAAAGCGAAGAACTAACAATTTGTATTGATAAAAACAACAAGGAGTCTGGTGGCACCTTAAAGACTAACAGATTTATTTGGGCATAAGCTTT
>NW_020698281.1:0-1326 GCF_002925995.2 Terrapene triunguis | reverse complement strand
CCCAGGCCTACTTCCACTTCTTGATGGACTGCATGGAGTTCTTCCTCTTTGATGTCATGGCCTTAGACTTCTATCTGGCCATCTGATACCTGGTGCAATACGTCACTATTGTGAGCAATCATATCTTCCTCTGGCTGTTGGCTGCCTCATGGTGAGGGGTAACATTTGCAAAAGCACTTATGTGACAAGGTTCCATTTTAAAAAATGCCTTAGTCACTCAGGCCAGATTTTTAAAGGTATTTAGGTGTGTTGTGAGATTTTCAACAACATCTTATCACTTAACACCCATTGATTTCTATAGTTATTAAGCACCTAGGTTCTTTAGGTAATCATTCATAGGCACCTAAATACTTTTAAAAATCTGGCTGTATTATATTTATAAGTGCCAAGGTCACTTTTGAAAATAAGACTTAGGTACCTAAATAACTTGGTGGGGTGATAATTTTACCCAATGGCAGTAAATGAAGGAGAATCTGTGTGCATGTAAGGGCATGGCTACACTTGCAGATGTAGAGCGCTTTGAGTTAAACCAGCCTTCGTAGAGCACAGTAGGGAAAGCGCTGCAATCTGTCCACACTGACAGCTGCAAGCGCTCTGGTGTGGCCACATTAGCAGCTCTTGCAATAGCCACAGAGAGAAGTGTGTTGTAGCTATCGCAGCATGCAAGTGGCTGCAACATGCTTTTCAAATGGGGGGTGAGGGGGTGGAGTGTGACAGGGAGTGTGTTGTATGTATGTGGGGGGAGAGAGAGTGGGTTTTTTTGGGGGCTGAGAGCATGTCAGCATGCTGTCTTGTAAGTTCAGACAGCAGCAGACGCCCACTCCTCCCCCAACCCCCCGCCTCTCTCTCTCTCACATACAGCATTCCACAGTAATGGTTTGCTCTGTGTCGGAGCAGATAAGCATGCCGGATGTCAGAAACGGAGCTTTCAAAGGGCATATCCGCATTCCGGCAGCGATTCCAAAACAATGACAAGAGTGGCCACTTGATTTAAGGGGATTATGGGACATTTCCGGAGGCTGATCAGAGCGCGGTAATGCAACACCTCGTTCACACTGATGCCTGGGCGTTTCAGCCAAGGCGCAGCAAGCTTTAATCTTCTCACCGAGGTGGAGTACCAGGAGCGCTCTAGCCGTGGAGTCAGAGTGCTCTACATGCCTTGCCAGTGTGAATGGGTAGTGAGCTAGGGCTCCTGGGGCTGCTTTAATGCACTCTAACTTGCAAGTGTAGCCAAGCCCTTAGTGACAGTGTGTGAGTGTGTGTGTTTATATGAGAAGAAGAGGGAGAATGTATAGCCAGGTCTACACTGGAAAAGTTTTGCTGATA
>NW_020698280.1:0-6131 GCF_002925995.2 Terrapene triunguis | reverse complement strand
TGAAATTTAACTAACCAATCCTAACATACTGTAACATGGTTATTTAATCAATTATATTCCACCACCTTAATTAGTTTACACGCAGCAAAATTAATTATACAGCAGACAGAGACCATGCAAATAAACATACAAAACAATACAGAAGTGAGGATTTCACAACTACATCTATACAGACATAAGGGTTTCCCAGCTGTGTCTATTGATAAGTGAGTTCTTACCAGACAGAAAACTATCAAACTAAATTTCCTTTTACATGTTCTAGGCTCTTTCCTTTCTCTGGAGGTGATAGGAATATCAGGACAGAATTGTATTCCTAACAGCCCAATAGCACCTTATTTCCATGTGACTAGTTTGGAATGTGAGGATGTGACCGTTTACTTCTTAGCTTATGGCTGCCTCTGCTGCTTAGCCAAAGGCCTTACTTAGCCTAAGAACAGAGCCTCAGTCTGTCACAGTATGAGAAGGCCCTTTCACAAACAGTGATTTTGATTCTCTCTTTTATACCTCTATAACTAGCTAAGTGATAAGAATACACCTAAATTCTTAAAGTACAGGCCTTTACAGACAGGCCTGAATATCTATATCCTAACAGGTGCCTGGGGCTCTGTGATCCCATCCACAGTCCAAGTGCCCCAACCAGCCCTTGGTGCTTACCCTTGGAAGCGAAGCAGTAAAGAGAAAAGATGGTGAATACAGCAGATGTCAATGAAATTCTGGTTGCTTCATGCAGTCACCAGAGGGCAGCAAAGGATAAGGAATGAGAAGGAAGCACCATTATAGCAGCGTTAATGATCTGGAGGATGGCATGGACTGCACCCTCAGCAAGTTTGCAGATGACACTAAACTGAGAGGAGTGGTAGATACGCTGGAGGGTAGGGATAGGATACAGAGGGATCTAGACAAATTAGAGGATTGGGCCAAAATAAATCTGATGAGGTTCAACAAAGACAAGTGCAGAGTCCTGCACTTACGACGGAAGAATCCCGTGCATTGCTACAGACTAGGGACCGAGTGACATAGACCTTAAAGTCTATGAAAAGGACCTAGGGGTTACAGTGGACGAGAAGCTGGATATGAGTCAACAGTGTGCCCTTATTGCCAAGAAGGCTAACGGCATTTTGGGCTGTATAAGTAGAGGCACTGCCAGCAGATCGAGTGACGTGATCGTTCCCCTCTATTCAACATTGGTGAGGCCTCATCTGGAGTACTGTGTCCAGTTCTGGGCCCCACACTACAAGAAGAATGTGGAAAAATTGGAAAGCGTCCAGCGGAGGGCAACAAAAATGATTAGGGGACTGGAACACATTACTTATGAGAAGAGGCTGAGGGAACTGGGATTGTTTAGTCTGCAGAAGAGAAGAATGAGGGGGGATTTGATAGCTGGTTTCAACTACCTGAAAGGAGGTTCCAAAGAGGATGGATTTAGACTGTTCTCAGTGGTACCAGATGACAGAACAAGGAGTAATGGTCTCAAGTTGCAGTGGGGGAGGTTTAGGTTGGATATTAGGAAAAACTTTTTCACTAGGAGGGTGGTGAAGCACTGGAATGGGTTACCTAGGGAGGTGGTGGAATCTCCATCCTTAGAGGTTTTTAAGGTCAGGCTTGACAAAGCCCTGGCTGGGATGCTTTAGTTGGGGATTGGTCCTGCTTTGAGCAGGGGGTTGGACTAGATGACCTCCTGAGGTCCCTTCCAATCCTGATATTCTATGATTCTATTCTATAACTGGATGGGAGGGGATGACTCATTGATCTTTTCTGGCCTTGGAAACTTTGTGACCATCTCATCTTCCCTCATGTATAACACAGGCCCTAGCACTAATCTCATTCTGGGGTGTATTAACAGGAGTTTTGTATGTAAGACACGGGAGGTAACTGTTCTGCTCTACTCGGCCCTGGTGAGGCCTCAGCTGGGGTAGTGTGTCCGGTTATTGGCACCACACTTTAGGAAAGATGTGGATAAATTGGAGAGAGTCCAGAGGAGAGTAACAAAAATGATCAAAGAGTTAGAAAACCTGATCTGTGAAGAAAGGTTAAAAAATTGGGCATGTTTAGTCTTGAGAAAAGAAGACTGAGGGGGACCTGATAACAGTCTTCCAATAAGTTAAGGGCTGTTCTAAAGAGGACAGGGATCCATTGTTCTCCATTTCCACTGAAGGTAAGAGAAGAAGCAATGGGCTTAATCTGCAGCAAGGGAGATTCAGGTTAGATATTAGAAAAAACTTTCTAACTCTCAGGGTAATTGAGCTCTGGAACAGGCTTCCAAGGGAGGTTGTGGAATCCCCATCACTGGAGGTTTTTAAAACCAGGTTGGACAAACACCTGTCAGGGATGGTCTATGTTTACTCTAGCTGACTCAAAGATTAAATTATTTATTCCAAGAGGAGTTGTGAAATATACATTTGATAAGTGAAGTTTCTTGTTCATAACTATTTCTGGTTCAGTAACTGACCAAGATGTTACTCTTCATGTATCTAGGTATTATACCGCACCCAGCACTATTGTATCTGACTCCCAAGTATTTTTCAAGTTATTCTCATAGCACCTCTGGAAGTGGGATTATCATCATCATCATCATCCCTATTTTCCAAAGGGGAAACTGAGGCACAAAGCAATGAAGTGACTTACCCAAGGTCACGCTATGATTCGGTGATAAAGCTGAGAATTGAACCCAGCACCCATGTTCCCCAATCCAGTGCATCACTGGGATGCTCTCTGCAGGCCAGTCTTAGATATCGCACCCCATCAATATTTTGGGGACCACACTGTATTAAGTTTATGTATCGCTGTGGGCCAGGAATTGTACATAACTCCAGGGGGGAGGGTTACACCAGCTCCTCCAGGAACCAAAAATGGGGCGGGGGGGAGTAAAGCAAAGCAACTCACCATCTATGTCTACACTGCACCCTATGCCCGGGCTCTGACTCACGTCTGAGCCCAAGGCCCCTTTCTGCATGCACACAGGTCAGTCTGACTCAGTGGAGCAAACACTCAGGGCCTGGGTCCTAGGATGCTGCTAGGGGGATGGGTCAGAGCCCGAGTCTTGCTGAGACTCTGGTCCAAGCCCTGTCATTGTGCAGTGTGGATGCGGGTCAAGCCGCAGACCCGAGTCAGAAGGTCTGCACAGTGCAGTATGGACATGTTAGCGAGGCTGAGAGACCCAGGTCCAGCACTGTAAATCCAGGCTTCCAATGCAGTGTGGACACTCAAGCATGGACTTGGAAACACCGAGTCCACAAGCCCGGGTTTACAATGCAGTGTAGACATCCCCCCCCCCCCGGAGACTGATCCACTCCAGAGAAGTTCCACCCCTCGGGGAGGCGGGGAGAGGGTGTTTGCAGACTGGGTCAGGCTGGCTTTTCCAGAAACAAGGAAACAAAGAAAGGACTTTTGCTCTGAAAGGATGAGTTTGAACTGACTCGGACCCATCGAATGGACAGGACCTTCTGGGCTGGCAGAAGGATTGGAAAGACTCTGACCTGCTGGGGCCCTGTAAGACTGATGGGTGACACCTGCTATGCTCAGTGTGTTTACATCTGTTAATTGTCTTTATTATGGTTTCTCTGTGACACTTTTACCACAGTCCTGAGTCCCAGTCCCCCCTGCTTGACCCACTAGGCCACATTTGCCTCCAGGAACCAAAACAGAACCCGGGAACGCTATGGGCCAGTCCCCTGCTCTAGTCGCTAGCATGCAAAGCCCAGCCAGAGCCAAGGAGAGAACCTAGGACCCAGGACTAGATGGGAACAGATGGGCACGGACAGGGCATTACAGGCTGGAGGGTTCATACATTACTGGGCGGGCTATAGTACGTGAGGCTGTTTATGGCCACATACCTGTGAGTACAGACGATCATATGATTTTGTTATTCTGTGTGTGGATTTTCTATCTAGCTAAAGGCTCAGGTATCCATACTGGCCTGCTTCAAAGTCCACTGGAGTCAGCTGGAAGCTGGGATATCCAAAGGCGCCGAAGGGAGCTAGGCAATCAGCTTCTACCAACGGAGTTTCTCTGAAGACCATTGGAAAGACTCACTCCGGCTGGAGTTTTTAATGGAAGCTGGTTCCCCAGCTCTCTCTGAAAGAGCCTTTTCTCTGACTTCAGTGGGTTTGGAACAGGATAGTAGGTTGGAATTTTCAAAGAGGCCAAATCCCCTGGAACTGGGTGCCTCAACCACGTCTTCCAAAATCCCAGCCACAGGGTTAAATTTGCAAAAGCCTAGTAATATGGGCTGAAATTCTGTGCCCGTTGAAGTCGAAGACAAAACACCCTTTGATTTCAATGGGACCAGGATATCACCGCTGGTATCCAAGTTCCACTATTCATAGCGGGAAGTGAGAATTAGGATCTCCGAATTCCATCTGGCCTTTGGGGAAATCTCAGTCCCAGGGCGGCATTCCGTCAGGGCTTAAGGCAATTAATCAATTACCTGGTATCTTAATCCTTCCCCAGAGTCTCTGTGCAATGCGGGGCAGGTAGCTGTGATTGGACTCCAGGTGCTGTAAATTGAATTTGTTGAGTTGCCTTCTCAGACACAGAAAGGCTGAAATAGGGACGTGACCCAGCACAGAGTCATAGGGTGAAAGCTGTTCAAAGGGGGTCAGTGCTGGTTAACATGAAGTGGGAAAACTGTTTGCTTCTTCGTTATGTTCCTGCAGTTTCTTGATAAAAATAGCACTTTCTTTCCAGGGAATTAACCAGCTGATGTCTTTCATCGTTTGCTTGAGTCCCAGGATGTCCTGAGGAGGGCCCGGTGCTGCCCAGGATGGACACAGCATGAGCATTAACCGTCAAGATGGATGGTCAGGTTTTTAAGCATTTCTTCTGTGGTAGAGAATTCAGCAGCTGGTGAATGGGGACAGATTCACAACACGCAGCATGGGACAAGCTTCCTCCATCTGCTGCCTGCTTCCACCTTTCAGCCTTCACAATGGAATCGCATTTGCCAACACAACACTGTTCAGCTAGAAAATGTCTGACCAGCTCTAGTCCGGACCTAGACAGAGAGGAAATGAAGAATTATGCGAATCACTGCGCTCCTGTTTGCGTTCAGGATTGTCTAGCAAAGAGAAAACTGCCATTATGACAAAATGAGGTCATGTCTGGACAAGCAAAGATCCTGTTGGTCTGTCTGTCTGTCCAATAGCTGAATTCCGCGTAGATGTGACTAGGTTTACACTGGATGGCTCATGCAGGGTGAGGTCAGTGCAGCCACCTCTGGGGTGGGGCAAAGGGGCTGTTTATAGAGGGACCCCTCAGTCATTTTGAAAAAGCGAAGAAATTTGCAACATTGACGCAGGCGATCCCGAGGACTCCCCCACAATGCTGAGAGGAGGCAGCGGCTGTGAGCAGCATGGGGGTTACTGAACAGTGGGTCAGCGTGGGGTGGAGCCGGGGGGCAGCCATGGCTCCTCTTCAGCCAGCGGGAGGCAGATGCATCCGAATTGGTGGCAGTGGTGGGATCCCAGCTGGGGGGTTGCTCCGGGTTGGGCACAGGCCGGCCATGTGGGTCTGCACCCAGTGCCCACTGTTGGCCCTCGGGGCTCCCGGTTGAATGCCCAGGGTAGTTTGGGGAGCGGGTATGGGGATCCCGGGGAGGCTCAGAGCCCGAAGACAGCAGGGCTAAAGCTGCAGCCCAGCAGGGCGTTGGCGGCAACCAGGCACTTGCTCAGCGGGGGCCCTGAAATGAGAGGAGGGTCAGTGGAGAGACACCAGCCCGGGGAACGAGGGGAGGGCCTGGGGGCAAAGGGAAGAGAGCTCACAGCATGTGGGGGACTGGCATGGGGGTTGGGAAGCTGGGAAGTAAAGGTCCTGGGGGACAGGGAACGGAAACCCTGGAAGGGTGCTGGGATTGGGATGGGGAAAGGCTGGGGATGGGGGCTATTGAGAGCTGGGCTGTGTGGCCCTGAGGGGCAGAAATCTCAGGGATGGGGGCCCTGGGACCCATGGGGCACAGGCTCTCAAGGCCCTGAAGGGGGCTGGGCTATGGGACATGGGGGGCAGGGTCATGGCTCCGGGCCATGGGGACAGGGAGGTGAGGATGGAGGTTCCTGGGGCCCAGGGTCAAGGGCCCCAATGGGCAGGGGCTCTCGGGGTTGAGACCCTGGACACTGTCCCTGCCCCCTACCCCCCAG
>NW_020698279.1:3360-3521 GCF_002925995.2 Terrapene triunguis | reverse complement strand
ATGAGCCTGCTGACTCGTCACTGGGCCCTGTGACAGCCCAGGTCAGCGCCTGGCCGGGTCAGAGCCCCATAGTCCCTCCAGCACAGGGCCTGTAGTCAGGGGGAGCAGGGTCGCCTACAGCCCCTTTCATCTCTGTACAGCAAGACTGGGAGTTGCTGAAT
>NW_020698279.1:0-3350 GCF_002925995.2 Terrapene triunguis | reverse complement strand
GTGAAGAGCCAAATGTGGCAGGTTGCTGGTCTGCTGCACAGGGCATCAGCGCAGCTCGGACCCCAGTCAGAGGGACTCCGCAGTCCCCTGTGTGCCATGGAGGAGACGGACGGACTGTGCAGCTCGTGGGTCTCTGGGGGACGGGGGGCTGTATTGGAAGGATCAAGGGTTTGTTGGTGGGTAGGGTGTGGTGCACGGCATGGATCCACATTCCCACAAGCCCTTTACACCTCCCACCCTGACAAGTAGCCCTGGGCCCTATGTCTGGGTTGGGGATCCCATCCCCTCCAATCCCTTGGTGTGACGTTATTGACATGAACTGTGACTGTATAGATCATTGTTGCAACCAAGGTCCTATCGTTGCACCAAATCTGTACAAAGGAGGTCCAGTAAGGTGTCTATGAAAAGGTTATGATGTGCTGGTTATAATTATGCTATCTGTATGCATGTATCATTTTTGTATTTGAAGTTATAAATATTGGCTATTTACTTGTATCTCAATGTGTTTGATTCTAAGCAGCACCAGTGAAGCATTTGGCCAGCTTATTGAGAAGGGACTCTTCAGATTAAGTGTCCAATCAAGAAACACTTAACTGACAATGAACCTTGGGAGACTCCAATCCACATGAGAAGTCTTCCTGGGAATGTTCAAATTAGCATGTGAGCAATGGCTGCTCTCCCGTAAAGAACTGAGTCATGCATGGACATGTGACTTCCCCAAGTGACTCCAAACTCCATCTTGCTGCTGTGATTTTCCACACTAAGAACAAAGGGGTGTCCTTCCACATGGCAGAGGATATAAAAGGCCCTGGAAACCCCTCTACTTTATCTTCAATCCTGCTTCTAACCTCTGGGGTAACCTTGCTACAAACTGAAGCTCTGAACAAAGGACTGAATGACCCATCCCAGCTGTGGATGTTCCAGAGACTTGATTTGAACCTGCAGTTTATTCCATCACTGCTACAAGCCTGAACCAAGAACTTTGCCATTACTGTATGGAATTGATTCCATTTAACCAGTTCTAGATCTCATCTATATTTCTTTCTTTTTATGAATAAACCTTTAGATTTTAGATTCTAAAGGATTGGCAACGGCGTGATTTGTGGGTAAAATCTGACTTGTATATTGACCTGGGTCTGGAGCTTGGTCCTTTGGGATCGGGAGAACCTTTCTAATTTTACTGGGGTATTGGTTTTCATAACCATTCATCCCCATAACAAGTGGCCCTGGTGGTGATACTGGGAAATCTGAGGGAATTGCTTGTATGACTTCTAGTTATCCAGTGGGGTGAGACTGAAGTCCTCTCTGTTTGGCTGGGTTGGCCTGCCTTAATAATAAAGGAACTCCAACTTTGGGCTGTGACTGCTGTGCTCTAAGCAATTTGTCCTGAATTGATACTCTCAGTTGTGTCCCACCAGAGGCAGCCTCGTTACACCAGGCAAAGGTCTTTTACACGGGCTTTGCTCACGGTCTCATGATCTGGTCCATGGAGAACACTCAGGTCTGGAAGGGAGTCAGATACAGGGAACATAATAATAAATAATAAAATAATAAGAACGTGTCTGGGGTTTGTGTATTGATTTATCTTGTAGGAAAAGCCATGGCAGGAGGTGATTACTTGCCAGTCTGTGGCTCCCTTAATGCCTGTGACTGGTTACTGCACTTTGTGTTCTCATTAACTCCGGTCTGTAAGCTGGGAAGAGCCTGTGTGAGACACGGGAGAGCAGAGTCCTTCCTTGGAAAGGGGGAAAAAACCACAATGGTAACGAATTCTGCTGAGTTTGCTTTATTGCACAAACAGGTGGGGAGTCAGCGATGCTCTTAGCGGCCTGGAACTGGCGGATGAGACGAGAACGGGACTCCGTGCGGGGATCTCTTAGTGGGAACTAAATGCTAAAGGTCATCTTTTTGCTTGGCCTCATCGTGCGACTTGCATTCTCCATCATGCTCCAAGCAAAGACTTCCCAGGTATTTACTGGAGGGAAAGACAGAGACACAGAACTCAGGGCTGCAACCTTATGGACAACGAGAGCAAAACATCTGTCAAGGCCCCAGTATGTCACATTAACCAGAGCTTATTGGCTGACAGGAAAAAATAGACTGAGGAAGTCGACCCAGCCTCTAGGAGGTAAAGACATGGGCGCAGGCAGGGCCTAGAATTACCTCACAATTGTATTTTAGTTTTTGTTAATGGGCCGTTTATTCTGATACTTACTAGACTGCTAAACAAAAGACACATTTGTTGCTGTATGTTCTGCCATCAGTGCCACAAACAGGGTCATACTGCAGGGTGCAGACTTCTGGAGGCTCCTTGTACTCACTGCAGAAACCCTACAAAGAACATTAGTGTTGCTATTAGAGTTATTGTCTGCATTTCAGTGGGGCCCCGACGCCCCACTCGCCTCTGAACACAGAGGGAGGGACACTCCCTGCCCCTGGGAGCTCACAGTACCTACTCCTGTCCCTTGTCTCCACTGACGTTCTGATGAACCGACTCCCCAATTCCCCTCTCGCTGCCAGGAGGAGCCGAGCCCGTCTCCCTGGTGTAAGAGACGTTTCTGAACCCACCGCACATGGTGTGTGAGCGAAGGGGCATCTCCGTAGGCATCAGATGCTAATCTGACATTACCGGGTACAAGCTGGACTGATGAACATCTGTGTGCCCTCAATTCTCCAACCTGGGGTGCCTTTTACACTGCTTTGCTAGGAAAGCAACCACTCCTGTTCCTGCTCACACACAGCCTCCAGCATGTAAATTACTCTGAGCTTTACGGCATGAGTGCTTTGGCCGGCCACTCTTGAATTACACTGCAGGGAAACACCAGCAAACTTCCAGTCCCAGACTCTCCCCCAGAAATGTGCGTCTTGTAGTGCCCAGTACCCTCCTGGACAATACAAGCTCATATAAATCTGTCATTTTATTAATAGAAAATGAAATGCACAAATCCTGTTGTCTCAAATGGAGTTTTCCAAACACTTCAATCCAAACACACTGCTTTAGATAAAACAATAAAACAAGTTTCTTATCTACAGAAAGATAGATTTTAAGTGATTACAAGTAATGAGGCATCAAACTCAGAATTGGCTACGAGACAATAAAAGCAAAACGCCACTAATGCCTGACTTATCAAGCTAAGTGAATTCAAAGCAAAAGGTCTCTCTCACCAAATGCTTCAGCAGTCTTACTGGCTGTCCTTTCCACCAGGACCCCTCCCCCCGTCCCATGTTACTTTCCTTGTCCTTCAGGTGTTGGTGATGTCGTGGGCAGAGAGAAAGGGAGGAGTAACTTGGGGCGTTTGTTCCCCATTCTTATATTTTCCCCTCTTCTTTGAGCATCATCTCCAGCTGGG
>NW_020698278.1:11226-12004 GCF_002925995.2 Terrapene triunguis | reverse complement strand
TAGAACTCAAAGAGTCATAGAACTCAGGAACTTTTGAGTTCCATGAACTTTCAGTGAAGCAAAAGCAGGTTGGCCACCGAGCCCTACCTGCCTGCCAAGCTGGGGAGCCCAGTCTCTCAGGGTCCATGGCTCTAGGGCAGCCCTGCCATGCCAGGGCTTTCAGCCTCCCTACCACAGAGCCGGGAGACTGAAAGCCCTGGGATCCCCATCTCTAACTGTGGCTCAGAAGCAGGGAGCCTGGGAATGCTGAGAACCCGTCTCGAGCCAGGGCTCTCAGGATTTCTGGGCCCCTAACTCAGGCTTTGTGAATGCCAGTGATTTTAGAACACCGAAGGGCCAGATTTTTAAAGGTATGTAAGAGTCTTGTAGGATTTTCAAAAGCAGGAGTTTGGGGGGTTGAAAGTGTAGGTCTGCTCCCACCTCAGCTGAGATAGGGACCCTCTTACCTCTAGTTCACACAGATCAATTTGCTCCCAGCTGGGTATAAGTTAAAGGTTATTCCATTCACTGGATATCTGACAGTCCACAGTAACTGGGCAGCTTTGAAAATGAGGACCCTTTGAAAATACCAGCTGAAGACTTTGGGAAGTGTGCATCACAATTTTTTTTCAGCTCACGGGCCACGTCAATAGAGAGATTATCTTGTGAACACTTTCCCTCTCATTCATGATCACACCAACTGCCTCAACACCAAGGCACAGTTATGGGGACCATGTCCCTTGCCCATTCATGTTCACATAATATGTCGGCATAAGCTACAACAATTGTGGGTATGGAA
>NW_020698278.1:10297-11216 GCF_002925995.2 Terrapene triunguis | reverse complement strand
TAATTAATCTCAAAGGCAAAGGACTAAGAAAGTGCAGACAGGTTAGGAACTTGTGACTTGTCTTCAGTGCAGATTCACAGGCACCGAATATGGAATTGAAACTGGGTAATGGGACAGATTCCCCAGCTGGTGTAAATTGACACAGCTCCGTTGGAGAGAGTGGGCCAGATCCCAGCCCGTGTAAATCAGCACAACGGCATTGAACACATAGAAATGACTGTGGGTTAATACAATGATGGGTGCATGACAGGTAGATAGACTAAACAATCCTGATGGTTGAAAATCAAATGAGTCACAAGTTGAGACAAACTCCACAGACCAGCACAGTAAATTTGCTATTTCAATTAAATATATTTTTGAGGACTATATATTCAGGGGAGCTATAAGAACATAAATGTGAAATTACAATTTGAACTCTTTTAGACTTTTAGTATCAACTTAATGAAATATCTATGGCTGGTCAGAATTTTTATTCCCCTCTGCAAAACTTTAAATTTTCACCAGAACCCAAAAATATAACTTTTATTTATGTATTTATTTTTCACTTTTTGGCAGTGAAAAATTCAGCTGAAAAATGCAAATTTTAAGCTGAAAACCAATTTTTTGTTTGTGTTCAGTTTTCCAAGAATAATCAATTTTTTCAAGAAAAGATTCTGAGAAAAAATTTGTTTAGCTGAAAACCCAATTTTCCACAAAACAAAACAAACAAACAATATATCAACACTTAGCTTAACAAAGAGAAGGTTCACAGTACTTGCATGGAGAAAAAAAAATGTGGGCCAGGCCCTAATTAAGAATTCATTGTGAGTTATTTATCCACTCTCAGTGATTAAGCCCCATGTTATGCCTGGAGAAACTGAGGCACAGAGAATTGAGCTAACCTAGTGTCTTGATCACCTCTCTAGCCACTGTTGCCTGG
>NW_020698278.1:9546-10287 GCF_002925995.2 Terrapene triunguis | reverse complement strand
TGCTCCCTTGACATTCACCTCATGAGATATTATGAAGAGGGGAATCAGGGTCATTCTCTCTGTCACACTAATCCTGACCATTAAAGCTGTTGAAGCTGTTCCACTGCATGAATACTTAGTCATTGGAAGGACGATTCACCGGGAGTCTTGCCTCGCTCAGTGCACAGTATGGATGCAGGCAAAAACAAATCAGGCATTTTTCAACTTTTGAGTCCTTGGCTTTGCAAGTCAAATAGATATATTTTCTAATAAAGGTTTTTGTGGACAATTTAAAGGAATGCTTCATAGTGTTCATAGTTTTGCAGCATTTAGGGCCAGAAGGCACCATGATATCATACAGTCCAACTACCTGTATATCACAGGCCATTAAACGTCACCCAGATACCCCTATATTGAGCTCAGTGATTTTAATGAAACTCAGGATTTCAGTCCTCAGGAGACTACACTGTTATGAGCCACTGGCAGAGAACAGCAGAGCCCGAGATGCCACCAATCTTGAGGCCTCTGGAGTGGCAGGGAATTGATTAGGTGAGATGTGCCCAGATGATCCCAGCAGGTGATCTGTGCCCCATGCTACAGAGGAAAGCGAAAAATCCCCAGCACACCCGCCAATCTGAGCTGGGGGAAAATTTCTTCCCATCTGGAATCTGGTGACCAGTTAGACCCTGAGCATGTGAGCAAGACCCACCAGTCAGACAATCAAGCAAACAAAGACTCTCATATCCCTTTGCATTAATGTGG
>NW_020698278.1:2089-9536 GCF_002925995.2 Terrapene triunguis | reverse complement strand
TCCTGTTCTAACAGGCACCAGTCTAGGTTCGGTTTAGGTTTTACCAGAACCTGGCTCTCATCGTACGGTGGTGGTTGCAATGCAGTGGCCCCTGCCCATGGACTTCTTGGTGGCTCTTGGTCTGGGTCATTCCCAGTGTCCCCTTTCCAACACCCATTCCAGTCATCCCATGTTCCATCTTTTAATTTCACTAGGGCCACCTTTTTCCATTTCTGTCCCCGTCCTTCAGGCACTATATAAATACCTGAAGCCTGTTGTACCCACCAAGTTTTATAAGCGAGGACGGCACTTCTCTTTTTTGCAGATTCTCTACAGCTGTTCCCAATTTTCTATTCTATTCCTGTGCTTGCTGCAACATATCATGTCTCTGGACTGCTTGCTACCCTGCTGGTAGAGCTTGTGCTTTCCAGTGCTCTATTGCTTCTGTTGCTTCTTCTATTTTTTTTGTTACTTACCCTGACAATTTTGTGGCATGTTGTCATAGCCATCTAATGGCCATACCCATAGTTTGCAATATTCTACATTTCTTACTCTTCTTCTTCTTCAAGGCTACAGTCTCTGCCCTAGTCTTACAGATTCCAGTCCATGTATCCCCACTTTCGTTTTTGACCTCACATGGATGACACTTACACATTACCTACTGCATCCAAACCGTATCAAACTCAGTGAGGATTTCTTGGGGAGGGGAGGGGGTGACATGAGGGAATTCCATCACTTGGAGTTTCTGCCATCTTAGGTTGTGAGCCATAAAGTGGGCAGCTCGCTGCTTACCAAATCAGCGGTCGGGGTCACCAATGTTGTAAGTGCTGCGGAGTGTTAATGCTCCTAGTGCGGCTGCTCTTGGAGCTCCTGTGTTAGCTGCACCAGCAGAGAGTGCAGCGTGCTGATTCAGCAGACCTCGATATTATTCATAAGGAAAACCACAGGCTTGGTTCAGTGGTGAAGGTCCTCGACAAAGCACGGTATTAGTGCCCATAGGAGCTACAGGTGCACTAACACATGTATGCCTGTGACAATGGTACTGGTTCAGTCAGGACACCAGGATCCTGTCCCCCTAGAGCAGAACAGAGATGCCCTTCCTATGACTTCTCTTTTTATACATTGATACAAACAAGTTATGTATTACACTCCAGATGTTGTTAGTTACCACCCTAATCCTCATATCTGCTAGTTTGAACACAACATCCTTATCCATTATCCTGTCATTCCCTCCTTATCTTTACGAGGGGTCAGTGTGTTCTTGCACCATCTCTTAGGGATGCATTTACATAGTTACTTGAGAGATCTGTGTATTTTTGTACCATCCTCTCTGGTCAGGAATGTGCTTACTTGGTTAGCTGACACCGGGTAAGCTACTATTCTGCCAAGGCCAGACCTACTCTGGTTCCTAGCCTTTGGTTCACACTGCTAGTTATGCCTAGAGCTCCAGCAAGGCCTACAATCCCAAGCAGATTTTTTATCCCAAAGTAGAAGAAGAGGCAGATACTTTATGAAATCCACTTGGTATTTAACTATAGCTACTGAATTTATGTGTGATATGCTCAGGGTATGTCTACACTACAGGATTAATCCGAATTTAGATAATTCGAATTTGGGAAACAGGTTGTATAAATTCGATTGTGCGCGGCCACACTAAGCACCTTAATTCGGTTTTAAACCACATTAATTCGGTGGTGTGCGGCCACACTACCCCATTAACTTAAACACAGTAATTCGGTGGTGTGCGTCCACACTAACCCTAATTCGAATTAACAAAATCGATTTAGGCTCTACTCCGTTCGTCGAGGTGGAGTACAGAAATCGATTTAAAGGGCCCTTTAATTCGAATTAACTGGCTCTGTAGTGTGGACGGGTGAAGGGTTAATTCGGATTAAGGCAGCTAAATCCGAATTAAAGTCCTAGTGTAGACCAGGCCTCAGATAGTGTGGTGATGTTGGCAGTATAAAGCCCTAATGTAGGTAGGTAAGTAGTGTCTGAAAGATCACTCCTCAAGATACAATGGGCAAAATTACTGAGAAGGCCGTTTAATAATTGACAAGCCTGATGTTAGAACTTTGAGCAAAAGTCCCCCCAAAACCCATTTTTGGAGAAGATAAGAAATGTTGACATTAAAGATCATTGTCCCTATAACTTTCTTATTCAAATAAAATTTAAAGGTTAATGAATAAATTAGGATGGTATGAATTATGCTGAATTATGATACTGAAATATAAAGATGAAGAATTGTTGAATGGTAAAAATAAGGGTTTTGTTAGTAAATTTAATAGTTTATAATTATGGATAGTAAATGAGTTTGGATGGGGTAATACTTATGCCAAGACCTTGGCCTAGCATTTGCCTGTCATGAGTGTTGTTTTACCAATCTCTTTCTCTTACATAGGTATGTTTCGATAATGGTTACAGCTGACAGGACAAAGGTGATTGTCACGTTTTGGGGTGCAACCCAGACCAGTGAAAGATTGTGTCACTGCTTGTCCTATAGCTCTGAGTGCCTTAAAATACTCTGCTGCTCTACGTCTATGGCTGGATGCTCCCAGCCAGCATACAAGCATGAACTGAGTGTCTCTGTGTTAAGCACACTTGCTTCAGCAACTCTGACTCCAGCAGCCTGCTTGTTACGTAACAGCCACACTGGTCTCCACCGGCCTTGATTACTATTAGCCAAGTGATCCAACACACCCCAGGCCCAAATTTCCCCAAAGCCATCTGCCCTGAAATGTCCAGCCCTCTCCTGAAACATTCAGAGAAGTAATAATAAGCTCCATTGCTGCCTTAAAGAGACAAAAGCACAGCAGCTTTTTGCTTAAACTGGAATTAATAATCACTTCATTCAAACATGTTTATTAACAAAAAGAGAGAGGTTTTTGGTGAGTTCAAGCATAAGGGATAAAGTCAGAAATGGTTACAAAAAAAGCAAATAAAAATGAAAAATGCTTTCTAGTGACTAAGACTTAATGAAACTACAGTCTTGGTTCAAAATAAAATTCTTACCACTTCCTTGCTGCACGGTGGCTGACCAGTCCCTTGGGCAGGCTCTCTCACTAGGTCTGCAGAGCTCGGTTCCTTTGTCTTCTTGGGTGAAAGACAACATGGGGCTCTTTGCCCCACTCTTCTATAGTCCAGCAAACCTTTGAAATAGATTCTGCTGAAGGGTACCCCGGATAAAATGTGTTAGTTCATGCTTAGTAAAGCAGCCATGAGGTCTGGAGGATAAGGCTTCCGGATGGTTTCTCCCCCTTGGTGGTTGCTATTATGCAAATTATCTCTTCCTGTTGTAATTTCCGGTCCAAATGAATAGATCATTGAATCTGGGCCACACCTGGTTTGAGGTGGTGTTATTGAACAGTGTGGCATTAGTTTTCAAATGATACCGCACAAAGCATATTTTGTACAAAAACCATTGCAGTAGTGTGTTAGGGTGTGAATAAACTGGTGCTAAGGGTCACAATGATATTTTGTTATTGTGTTGGAGGATTTAGATAAAAGAAAGTTAATTATTATAATAAATGTTATGCGAAAAATGCCCTGTACTGGGAAAAACAGGAGTGAGTTGACATAAACATAATGGCATGAAAGTAGTGTAGGACAGCAAAAGTTGTGTCAATTGAAGTTTGCACACACATTGTATGGGTTATGTAAGATACAATGTGTAACATTGATTGGAGGATAGCTAATGAATAAGTAATATGAAAAGGTATAAAAACCAAGTGAATGAGAGTCCAAGTTGTAGAAATACTGGAGCAGAAGGAATGAGACTGAAGGGCCAGCCCAAAGGCTGGAGACTGAGACAACTATCATGAAGTGTAGGAGAGCTTCCGATAGCGAAAGAATCGGTAACTTGGGCACCTACCTGTTCCATCTTATCTGTTTATTGTCTGACATAAATATATAGGCTGAGAAGATAAAAGTGACAATAATTTGGTCTGAAAATTTATAAATAAAGGTGACATTTGATTACACCAAAATTAGGTGGATTTGTGATTCAGTTTCCCATTTTAACTAGTTTCAGTAGATAGATAGATAATTTTATTTACACCACTGTAACCTACAGTAACTCAATGGAGTTCAGTGGAGTAAGTCTGGAGTTTCACTACTCTATAAACAGATTGCACACTATGTTCTCATAGAAACAATTTTGCCATAAATTGATTATATTTATAAAGAAACAAAAAATGAAACTGTCATCATGGGAGAAAGCTGGACATTTTATTCTTGGTGGGTAATGTCTACGTCGTCAGCTTTCTCCACGCAGCTTTGAGCTCCTCATTCCTCTTGCTATAGATGATTGGATTTGTCATGGGAGGCACAACAGAATAGAACAGAGAACAACTGCCATGAGATCCAGTCCTGAGGGAGAGCTGGAGGTGGGTTTCATGTAGGCAAAGGTGGCAGTGAGAAAAAACAAGGAGACCATGATGAGGTGAGGAAGGCAGGAGGAAAAGGCTTTATGCTGGCCTTTGCTCAGAGGGGATTCTCAGCATTATGGTCAAGATCTGACACAGTTATAAAGACAAGACAACTTAGGGCTAACCACACATCAAATGGAATAACCCCAAATTCACCAAAGTATGTGTCAGAGCAGGTGAGCTTGAGTAGCTGGGGGATTTCACAGAAGAACTGATCCACCACCATGCCTCTGGAAAAGGATATTGCAAATGTGTTCCCAGTGTGCAGAGTAGAGAATCCCACTGACCCAGGCACTGGCTGCCATTTGGACACAAGCTCTCCTGTTCCTCTTTGGAACCCTGTCCCACATCTGAATGCTACTGTGACAATGCAGAGAGGATTGGGACTGGAGGCTTTCCATGATGCTCTGAAATTCTTCTGAAGCTTAGAAGAGCTTGATCAGGCCTCACTTCTCAAAAAATTTAGTGTCAACACACACAAAGAAGGAGGGTGAAAATAATCTGTCTTGATAAGAGCTGGGCAGAATAGGGGATTTCCCTTCTGCCAATTTTTTTTGAATTTTTAATATAATGAGCCGCCCCAGCACCCAATGCTTCCAATGGGAGCATAACTCATCATTTCCTTCTTTATAAAAAACTGGGAATAGTTCAGCAGAATGAAGATGGATATTCATGACTGAAATATCCAGAAATGGGCCCAACCTGAGCCATTCGGGTAAGAAGGGCTTGTGTTGTTGGGTTCTGGCTCTGGTCCATCTCTAGAAACCACGCCCTTGCCATGTTTGCCACGATTGCTCCATCTGCTGGTGGCGCAATTTCCACAAAGAGGTCAATGACTTAATGGGAGCTGGGAACTGAGTTCCCCTCTCGTGCTGTGAGATGGTCTCTCTGAGTCAGGGCTGATCCTGGGTCTTTGCTGAGTCTCCCAAAGGAGCCAATTAGCTCATATGGATTGGCTGGGGGTATGTGCTCTGCTTTTTTACACAAGATCTTGAGAAATGTCACCCACTCTTTTCACAGGGGCCGGAAAGTGGGCAGCTTCTGGACACTACTCTATTGGACTGCTCTGAAGAAGGTTCCTAATGATTAAGGGACCTACCTCATTCCCTGTGCCCCAAGCCAGCCACTCCCTGTCTACGATGAGCTTTCTGTGATAGCCACAGGTGACTGTGGTGTGAAATGAGACCTCATTTGCTTCCCAATGGCCAGTGCGGGGTTAAAGTCAAGAACTGTCACATTTTCTCTGGACACCCTGAAGCACCTTGCCCCCATGTTCAGCTTCTGCACAGTGTACAAGGACCATCCCAACAGCTCAGGAATGCAGGTAGCAATAGCAACTAAAACTAACAGCCTGTGGGGGTTCCCTGAGAGCCACCTACGGGGAGCACACTGCTCCGGTTATCCCCAATGGGCAACTGGAGTGGATGCAGGAGGAAATAACTCAATAGAATGGGCTGGACACATCCCTGCCGCGAGTCCGTTTACTTCTGCAGGGTTACACCAGAAAGCGTTTGGCCGCCATGGGCCTATGGAAGAAAATGTAATTGACTCTGCCGTGCCCTGTGGAACCATAACTGAAATGATGCGCTGAAGAATGTAAAATGATAAAACGGATTTAGCCTTGGTCCTAATCTTGACCTACGTTTTTAGAGCCTTGGGATGCCTACCAGGCGCTCTGCATCTGCTTGTCTTTCCCTCGCCCTGAATGTTTCCGCCATTCCAGAAAGTGAATGTTTATATAGTTAAGTAACAAAAATGTAAAACTCTGGCAGTGGCTTCACCCTACCTCATCCCACTCTGTGCAAAGAGCTTCAGCCATTTCCTAGAGGGGCCCTGAGAAATCTGTTCTGCATCTCATATTAAATCCTTGATCTCTCTTAAGAGACCTACCAGTGTGCTGCAGACAATGGGCTAGTTTCCATGATACGTCCTTCTGCCCACAAGGAACTGACTGGGACGATCAGTTCATTTCAGCAGCCCACCCAAAGCTCAGTGAGTAGGCCAGGGGCTCTTATTAGCACTTTGGTCTCAGTTTTCAAAAGTGACTGGAGATTTTGGGTGTCCAGGGTGAGACACCTTTAATGGCTCCTGACCCATAGAAACTGCTGAGAACCTGGCCTCTGAAAATCAGGCTCATTTCACGGTGTCTCTTTTTCTGGGGAGTGCCCAGTTTGTGTCACCCCAAGTCACTAATAACTTCTGAAAGTTTATGCTAGGCCCCCTTTTCCCTGTGTTGCTATTATTAAGGACCCAGCTCCTTCCCAGGGGTATATTTGCTGGGCTCAGATGGTAGAGCCCAAAATGCCCTAGTGAAAGTCCCTGTGTCCGTTGCAATCACTTGGGCTTCTCTGATTTGTTAGAAGACATGCTGGCCAGACCATGTGTGTTGTGAGTTCTAGGTTTAATTCTTGGGTCTGCTGCAGACCCACTGGATGAAATTGGCCCCATTCACTTCTCCCAGAGTGCTTCACTCTGTGCATTGTCCTGTTACAAGCAGTCCTGAGGAGAGAAATCTGGGGCATCAAACCTTCCACATCCTAAGCCCACATAATGAGAAGGGCCTTTTCTTTCCAGATATATCCTAGCTGAACAGTGCCTAGAGCAATCGCTCAGTCCCCCAATCTCCTCCCTTTGAAGTCAAGGGGTATTGGGCCACATCTCATCTTTCATTACTTGAAATTGTTCCCTGGGACCCTTGTTGTTAGGACCTGTAGTAGTTTCCTGATAGGTGACACTGTCATATGGCTGTGCCAAGGGTAGAGCTGGTTATGGGCTAGAGACACCTCTGCCTGCTTTTTAGTCTCTCTGAAAACACCCACCTCAGGTGTTGGGACTCTTGCCCTTGTTGTGGTCAAAGACCCCCACGCAGTGATTTTAGTTCAAAGACTCAAGCCTGAGGCCAGTTTATTGACATGGATACCAGTGCACTGGGGTGCAGTCCGAAGACTGATACCCCGAGGACCGCTAGCAGGCGGGCTTTTATTTCGTCAAACCGCAAGCAAAGTACAAACAATAGTCATGAGTTAAGAAATTAGGGTTGG
>NW_020698278.1:0-2079 GCF_002925995.2 Terrapene triunguis | reverse complement strand
GTTATTTTCCGGGGTCTTTTGGTTAAAGATTAGGGTGGGGAGTTCCATGGGATGCCTAAAGAGGATCTATGATTGGCTATTTTTGCAGATAGCTGGAATCACGGAGTGGGTCACAGATCACCCAAAGGAGAAGCTGCATGAGTCAGTTTGCATTTAGCTAAAGTTACCTATTGCTTCACACAAGCGGTTATTATATTTCATTAGTCATGAACATATTTCATTAGTGCTGTTGCTGGGGCTTTTTATTCTTTCTCTCCTTGCCCCACCTTGCCCTCCTCTGGACATGACCCTTGACCGAGTTTGGCAGGGAATTGTGCAGTCTAGTCTAGTTCAGGCCCTGGCCTGGGCCCTGCTTTGTGTAAGGGTAGTTAGCATAACAGATCTTTGTTGGAGGGTTTATTTTGGGGCCTTCAGATTCACAGCTCTGGCTATCAAAAAGAAGGCCCCCCTGCTCTATTTCCCCACACCCTCATCTGCCTCAAGGCGGAATCTCACGCTCCTTCCACTCTCAGACTGGGATCTAGGTACTCTATCCTGCATACCAATTGCTTATTACCCTGCAGGTCCAACTGGGTTTCAGGCATCTGTGTTTCCACGCCAGGAACCTGTGACCAGTGAAATTGACCAACACCCATCTTAAAACAAAGTATTTTATTCAGCAATTGGAACAAACCTTTAACAATACGTTTCAAAACAACAAACAGCTACGCACATCTATTCAAAGTTCATGCTTCAGGGCTTCAGCTGCTTATCTACAAGGGTCAGGTAGGACCCCCCCCCCCCCCCCAACGCTATTTTTCTGATCTAGTCTCTCCCTCTCCCCGCCTCCCAACACACACACACACACACACACACACACACCTTATTCTGGAGCTGGGGCACTGGACAGGGTGGACCAGTGCTCTGAGGTCGCCCAGAGAACCTTTTTTTCTAGATGCTTGGCTGGTGGGTCTGGCTCACATGCTTCAAGCCCTATTGATCACCTGATTTGGGGTGAGGAAGGAATCTCCCTAGCTCGGATTGTCAGGGACCTTGGAGATTTTCACTTTCCTCTGCAGCATGGGGCCTGGGTCACCTGCAGAGATCATCTGGGCACGTCACACCTAATCAACTCCCTGCCATTGCAGGGGCCTCAGGTATTGGTGACACCTCAATCTCTCTTGTTCTCCACCTGTGGCTCTGTCACGGATCCACAGGATCGGTGCTGCGCCCCCAGCTTTGGAACAGTCTCTAGGAGGAAACCCTCCAGTGTGCCAGACCTCCGAGGAGTCTCACTGTTCCAGCATAGGCTAAGCCTCACCACCTCCTTGAATGAACCTCTGGGGCTTCAGCCCTCCTGCTTTGCACCTTGAGCTCTGTTCAGCGAGTCCAGCTGAGACAGGCTCTTGGTAGAGATTTGTCCACTCTTCAGGGTTTAATGCACTTCACCAAGCATTTGCGGTGTCACTCAAACAGCGTTGTCAACAAAGTAGGGTCTGGAATGCAGCACAGGAAGTCCTTAGGTTAGCACAGAGAACTGAAAGTTAAAACATGGTCCAAGTCCCTTCTGGTTGACCCTGAGCCCAGCCAAGCTGTAGTGAACCCCATTTTTTCAAGCTCTTTGTCTCTCTCCATCTCTCCATGGTCAGATTCCAGGTGAGAGCCCTGACTTCTTCCAGCAGCCAACTCTTGCCCCTCTCCCCCGGGTAACAATGCAGCACATAGGGGAAACTGAGGCACACACAGGCTTCATAAAAATATTGCAGAAATTCCTACTTCATCACTGGCTCACAACAAGTCAGTCTGCTGAGGACTGAAATACTTTAGTTTTACCCATGTTATCGGGCTCAATATAGGGATAACCGAGTTAAATTTTATGTCCTGTATCGTACAGGAGGTGAGACCAGATGATCTAATGGTCCCTTCTAGCCTTAAGCTCTATGGAACTATGACACTATATTTAGTCCCATCTAAACGTACCCTTCTTTGCAAGCTGAGTGTGATAGGTCCCTCTTGAGCTACAGGAGAAGACATGAACCAACTCACATGCTCTTAGGAAGCCAAGAAGCTTCTGAGACCCAGCCTGGGCTCATATTATCA
>NW_020698277.1:523782-561880 GCF_002925995.2 Terrapene triunguis | reverse complement strand
GACAGATCGATCGATGTGTAGAATGGAAAGGCAGAAAAGCAGGCGACAGGGGGGTGGACAGACAGAAAGACAGAACGGCAGATCTGTGAATCAGATAGTCAGAAAGAACGAGGGGGCGGATAGATGGATAGATAGATGAGTTTCCCTGCACACTATTCTAACAAGCTGCTGCGCCTGTCAGAAGGGAATAAATCACACGCCTTTAAAAGTTTTACACGTTGGTTTATAAGTTAACACTGTTCTAATCCCGCCAAAGTAACCAAGGACAATTCTTCTTTTTTATCTGAAGGTTTAAATCAGCGCCTGATCTTCATGCTGCACAACGTCCCGTTTCACGGCGGCCCTCCTAATGGAACCTTTCCGCGTGCTCAGCAGCCGTCCCTGATGGAGAGCAAGGACCTGGGGCACGTTTGGGGCTGTCTCTCTGCACATGGTGAATTTCGCCCATTGTGAGTAGACGGGGGAGAATGATCTGCCACCAAAACGTCACCTCAGCCCCCCCGCATTCTCCCCCTCCTGGCAGAATAGCCCCGCCCCCCCCGGCGATGACATCATCCGCCAGAATCTTTGGGCTGATCAGGTTTGAGTGGGAATATTTAAAACTCACGTCATGTTGATCAGCTGTGATTGGGCTGAGTCACCCAGAACTGATTCTTGTTCCCCAATTGGTCACATAAGCCACAGGGTCTTTTCTCTGATTGGTCACATATGCTTCGTGGTATTGTCTCTTGTTCCCTCATTGGTCACATGTGCTACGTGGCACTGTTTGCTGTTCCCTGATTGGTTGCATGGACCACATGGCACCGTTTCTCTTCCCTGATCGGATGAGTATGCATCTGGACTCCCTCCCTGTAAAGGCCAGAGCAAGGTCCCAGGGGAGCTTGCGGCATCGCTGCCTCTCCTCCTTCATGGGGATAGAGGGCAGGACTGTTTCGTTCATGGCCCGTTCCCTGCCCAGCTCCCGTTCCAAGCACAGGCCCTTTCTCTCCAAGCAGGGTGGTGGGTAACAATGCTCTCCAAGGCTGCACCCCAGAACCTCCCCCGCCCAAGCTATGGCGTTAGCTAGTCGTAAGCAACGGGCTTTTATCCTCCCCAGGGGCCAGCCAGTAGGGGGAGCCAGGCACACCCGGCAGGCTAGCGTGTTGCACCTGCAGTGGTGGGGCAGCCACTGGTAGGGCCGGCCCGCGGCACGGACTCTGGCTGGCACTGTCCGGGAGAGGCTTAGAGGAGGGGCCGTTAGTTGTAGAAGACGTCATCGCATCCCCGGCACGAGTGGGTGGCCTCCGCCCAGCCTCTGACACTGAGTGGGAAGCCCCTCCAGAGAAACCAGAGACACCCGACCCAACCCCCCCGCGCCCGGAACCCCGCCAAACTTCGGGTGAGCCCGCATGCAGACGGCCCTATCTGCCCCACCTTCTGGGAGTCACCTGCACTTGGCATCAGATCTAAGGGCCAGAACCTCAGCTGGTGCAGACAAAGGAGCTAGCTGATTTGCACCAGCCAGGGCTCTGGCCCAGCCTTTGGCTAGAAAGATCTCTGCAGCAGAGGTCTGTGAAGCACCCAGCCCCCCTTTGGGTGCTGTAAAGTAACCAGTAATAATTCTCCCAGCTCTGAAGTCTGGGCTCATCGATAGAAAAGAAATCTTCCAAGTCAAAATCGCACTCATCTTCTACACACAGGAGCTGGTTTGGTCGGGCCGGCCCTCGGGGCACCTGGGCATTTTGGCCGGAAACCCTGCAATCTCGAAACACCATCTGACTTCAGCGCATACTCGGGCAGGAGATTTTCCACGATGGAACTTTCCACCCTATAATTCTCAGGGCTGCGTTGGATAAATTGAACTGGCATAAAAGGCAACCGGAGCTGATGGATGGCATCAGTTCTGTTCGCCTTCCAAAGTAAATGTCTTTGATGGATCGTTCCCGGCTTCAGCCAAACCTCTTCACAAGATAAGGGTTTTGTTTTCTCGGCTGTGTTGAACCCCCGGTTAGCATACAGCCTCCCAGTGAGGTGTTTATCAGGCTGTCAGTGCTGGGAAGATGTACCCAGAGCTTTCGTGTCTCCCCCTCCAAAAATCTTGGGAGCTGAGACCGGCCTGTCTGTCTCTCTCCAAAAAATAACGCAGTAATTTAGCCCCTGGAGGTGAATTTCATCTCTATTAGTAGAGCCTTTCCCCTGAAGTCTCGGAGCGACCTGCCCATCACCCGAATGCTAAAAGGTGAAAGGAGTGGGTGGGTGTGTTCTCAGACAAAGGCACAGTGTGCGGCGAAGCTGGGATTCTGAAGGGCCCCCTCCCACCGAATCTGACAGGTCTGTCTGGCTTCAAAGACCAGACATTTGGCTTTTCTGAATGCCAAGGAGATGTTGTTTCATGTAACTCCAAAGATCAGAGCGTGATGAAAGGCAGGGGAGAGTAACAGCGGCGTGGCAGCAATTCCATGGTCACCGCCCGCATCAGAGCACAGAGAAGGGCTACAGCCCCTATTTTACAGAGCGGGAAACTGAGGCACAGTGCAGGGAAGTGACTTGCCCAAGGTGACGGAGCAGGCCAGTGGCAGAGCAAGGAATAGAACCCAGCCGTCCTGACTCCCGGTCCTGCCTTGGAGAACCCTTCCTGGACACAAGTGCAAACGCAGGATTTGGCAAGATGTGGGCAAAGGAGTCAGAGGTCGGATCAAAGCTGGGAGCGGGTCAAGCTCCAGGTGTGATCGGCGGAGGACCGGGTCTGGGCAGCTTTGACATCACCCAAAACTATTCTAACGAGATTTCCCAGGGATCAGTTGATCTCATGAGATCTCTGCCATTCTGAATGGCCACCACTGGCCCGTACATCACTGCCCCGCGACCACCTCGCCCCCTTCCAGCCTGCCAGGGAGCTGGGGGGCCCCACTTGGGAAAAGGCAGAAAAGCACAGACGTGACACAGCTCGCCCTGCAAGCCTCGGTCACAATCAGCCTGCAGCCCTTGCAATCCAGTCCCCAGCTGGCAGCCGGGTTCCGCCTAACGAGCATGCATTACCCATCCCCTCCCCCACACAGGACTGCGCTCTCCCCCCGCAAAGAATCCCTGGAAATGCAATCAGTCATCGTCCTGTCTGCTGGCTACAAAAGGGCCCTTCGGGAAGGCCCTCCATGCATTACAGCGCTGCACCAATACAGGACGTGCAAATCAAAGAGCATTGTCTGCGGCCTGGGGGGAGCTCCTGGCCACGCCAGTCCCAGCCTCTCCTAGCAGGAGGCATTGTAGGGACCAGGGCAGGAGTATTGGCTGGGGGGGTGGGTGTTCCCATTATTCAAAAAGTTCTGAGTCAGGCTCTAGGCAAGGATCAGTTCACCCACATCTGAAATGCAGCCACCTCTGGGGTGGAATATGGCCGCTGATTAACAGCCACACACTCGTTTTGGTTCCAAGGTGGAGAAGGCCGCTGCATCTAGTGGAAACTGCAGAGGGAATACAGAAAGACAGAATGCAACGACCCTCGCTGGCATTTGGCCAGGGGCCAAAACTAAGCCCCTGACTTTACTGCAGCAAGATCGTTAACGTAGAGTCGAGGTCCAGACCGCAGTTTTACGTCTCTGCTGAAAGATGGCACCTCCACCAGCACGGCACCCCCTAGCCGTATAGAGTCAGTTCTGAATCAGAGGGCAGCGCTTCCCTGCAGAGTCACCAGCACCGCTACCTGCAGTACCCTGCGTGTTCTTTGCAGATCACCAGATCAGCCCCAACCTCTGGGAGCCAGATGGAATTCAACTGCAGTCCCGTCCCATACCCCAGTCACTCACTGAGCCAAGCTGATGTGTGAAGCTGGTCAGCCTCCCGAGGAGACGTCTTTGTCTCTGCTCAGTCCCTTTAGACTCACTCCAGCTCCCACTACATTGCCTCCCCCTTTGCCCTTCTGGCCTACCGTACTGTGGCCCTGGTTTGCTCCAAGAGGGTAGCCAATGTTCAGGACCTTGAGGGTTGTTTCCATTCGGAGAAGTGGATGATGCAATCAAGTATTTCTCTAACGCAATCCTGCTTATTTACAAAGACTGGCCAAAGTCCTGTTTCCCTGAACACAACAGGAATCAAATAACACGAGAGAGTTTCTTGGTTCACAGTTCCCAGCCTTCTCCCATCCAGCACCCTGCCCAAAAAGCTCTCCCATTTGGCTTTCTCTCCGGGCCATGTTATCGGTGCTTCTGTTCATACACACAAACACCCCCCTCTGCCAAACAATACCCAGCCCCCTGTATTTGCATTCAGCCCCCAATGAAACTCTTCCACCCGCATAGCTCAGGTTCTGACTGGCCTTAGACATGCCCTGTGTTTTGGGCTGTGTGTATCCTGCACAGCCACCGGTCTCAACCAGGCTACCCATCCCCCGTGTAACAGGGCACTGCCTGTTTGCCCAGATCAGCTACACGGCCGCACCCCGGAGCGCAGCCCGGCTGGTGAGTCTCGGCACGCAGTCTAGGGCAGCTGGTGACATTTCCTCTTTGGGGCGGGTGTATGTCTCCTAGGGAGCGGAGGGTGGCTGTGGAAACCTGCGAGTGGATTCCTCTGGCTTTTCACTGAAAGGTGAGTCCTGCACGATGTTCTGAACCTCCCTGGGAAACCCCGAAGGGTGCAGCCATGATTTGCCATTGACCCTGTTGCTCTGTCCGCTGCATCAGCGGCTGATTGTAATGCAGTTCTTGCCTCCCGAAACTGACGGAAGAAGACGAAAGAGAAGCTCGGACATTGGAGGCTCCACCCCAGGCCACGCGGCAGTAACAAGGGTCGGGAGAGGCGGTTGGGCCGTCCTGCCTGATGCTCTCGGTTGAAAGCATGAAGTAAGCAAGGGAGGCAGGGGCAGGTCAGCGGATGCTGCTTGCAAGAATTCTCTGGCTCCGGGCATGTGGAGCGCACGCATGCCCAGAGGGGAATACAGATAGGGACCAGCCCTCGAAGAAGAACTAAAGGTTACTTGGAGGTGTTGTCCCCTTCAGCCATTGTTACCTGGGAGCTGATATTTGGCAGCATCTCTGCCACACTCCCGCAAGTCTGGCATCTTTACTGATATGCTTCCTCCGTGATGCAGGTTTGCAGGCATAAGGCAAATGAGAGGGGCTACACCAGGGCTGGGTTGTGAGCTACCCAAACGGGTAGAGCATACAGAGCAGTAGTTCAGAGTCAGACCAAGGGGCTGATCTGCAGGGATCTGTGCAGAACTGGAAACAGATGGGTTCATTTAGTAATTAGGCTCAGACGCTGAGCAGTAAAGGCGCTTTGTTGCCTGTCAAGCAATTTTCCTCCTTTCTCCTCCCTCCCCTACCCCTGATCAAAATTCGGAGGCAAGGTTCAGCTCTGACTTCTGAACTTCCCCAACGTTGGGATTGTTCGGAAGTGGGGATCCAGGTTGGGCGTGTTACAGAGAGTGGGGAGTGGGGCTCTTGATCCAGACACCTCTCAGCTTCAGCGGCGCTTGCAAGGATCCCGTCGAGGGCTAATAGAGAGAGAAGTCCAAGATGCTGCGTTCAGAATACGACCGTCCCAAATTAATAATCACTTGTGGGGCCAGATTTCCAACAGAGCTCAAGGCCGGATTCCCCAGGGCCCAGCGCCCACAACCGGGGCCATATTCCCCAGGGCTCAGCGCTCGAGATCAGGGCTTGTTTCCCCAGAGCTCAGCGCCCACGATCGGGGCTGGAAATTACAGCTCCCGTCTCCCCTGGCTTGTCAGGGCTTCGTTTCTTTTTTCGTTTTTCAATCCATTTGAGAAAAGGACCCAGTTGTGCACGGTGTGGCGAGCAAGACAGTTACGGTATTATCTATCCTACACTTCCTGTGCTCTGCCGCTGCTCACCCCACACCTGGAACCTGCCTCCTCAGACAGCTTTGTTTTATTCACTAAAGGCGGATCTAAGAATTGTTATTGTAGGGTCTCTCCTAAGCACTGGGATGCACACACTGATTTGTTATTGTAGGGTCTCTCCTCAGCACTGGGCTGACCACACTAGTTTGTTGTTGTAGGGTCTCTCCTGAGCACTGGGCTGACCACACTGGTTTGTTATTATAGGGTCTCTCCTAAGCACTGGGATGCACCCACTGATTTGTTATTGTAGGGTCTCTCCTCAGCACTGGGCTGACCACACTAGTTTGTTGTTGTAGGGTCTCTCCTGAGCACTGGGCTGACCACACTGGTTTGTTATTATAGGATCTCTCCTGAGCACTGGGATGCACACACTGATTTGTTATTGTAGGGTCTCTCCTCAGCACTGGGATGCACCCACTGATTTGTTATTGTAGGGTCTCTCCTCAGCACTGGGCTGACCACACTAGTTTGTTGTTGTAGGGTCTGGATATCTCGCTGTCTGTTTATCGAAGGGAGAGTTGGGCTTGTTACTAAAGGATCTCCAACAATGACCCATTACGTAGGAGACTCTTTGAGCACTGCATTTCACATCGGTTTATTATGGGGGGCTCATTTGAGGGCAGGATACTGGCATGGAGGCTTCTGAAGGAAGATTTGGTATTAACAAAACAACCCAGGAAACAGACTTTGCAAAGAGCAGGAAAAAAAAATCGAATGTCAGTTTCAACCTGGCCTGCGCCAGTAGGAAAGGTCAGGCCAGAAATCACACCTGACCTGCAGCAGGGACAGGCTGAGATCACGCAGGGACATTCCCAAAAGCCAAGTCAGGGTACAGGGGCTAAGGGCTTACAATGATACAGATCATGGCCAAAAGCTAGAAATGCTCCGCATCAGTGCAAGGAGCAGCAATGAATGAACTAGGACGTCTGGCAACGGGCTAGGAGCTGAGAATTATAAAGCTTCAGGGTGGAATGAATTATAAAGCCGCGTCCCCCTCCCCGGCTCTGACGCCGCAGCGCGTTTACCCCGCGTCCCCCTTCCCGGCTCTGACGCCGCAGAGCTTTGCCTTTGTCCCCATTCCCCCCTTCTTAGCAGGCCCAAATATACCTGCCACACACACACAATCCCACCCCTTACAACTTAGGGTCATGTTCTGTCTGGGGTCTGTGTCCCACCTCTTTTGTACCCCATGGGAGGGGTAAGGAGTGAGGTTGTGCTGCGGGCAGGGACGGGCATTTCTTTGGTCTTTTAGTGTTTTGTACCGTCCTCCCAATCGCCCTTTGCCCCTCTCGACTGGTTGCTTGACCTTGCCTTGAGACAGGGGTTGAGGCAATCTTAAAATGTGCTCATATATCACACTCCCACCGTGCCCTGTAACACTTTCACTGCTCTGATCTGTTCCCATTGTACTAACAAACCCAGGTGACTAGGCAGAAGCAACATACAGTCTTTGGCCTTGGTTTACACATCTTAGTGTAAGATCGAAGAGTATCAGAAGTCAAACCCAAAATTCTATCTCAGGCTGACAAACAAGCCTATACAGGAACAGCGAGCGCTAAGCGCCTGCAGGATGGGGCCACAACCACACCCCTCCCGGGCTGAGAAAGTCTGAGCCAGTGACCGTGGCCATCAGGGAGCAGTACAGTATCTGCTCCAGCCCACAGCCCGGCTTGTCAAGTTTGGTTAATGGAGCAGTCAATCCCTTAATCCCTCGTATTTACCGACTTCATTGTTATGATGCTGATCAGACCCTGGGAAAATAAAGTGGGAGCTTTTCACGCCGCGGAGAGCGTTACTGAAAAGCATTAACTGCACAAAACCCGCTCGCTGCCTCGCCGCGCCAACCGCCGCTGCAGTGCTGCTGGAGCGTACTCTGCGCTGGCACCCCACGCCAGCTCGGAGCAGCTCCCGAAACCACCGTGCACACACGCTCGTGCACACATGCATTTACACGTGCACACCCTTGCTCACACAGATGCATGCATGCGTAAGCAGGGTCTGAATGAACTCTCCCCTGACAGCTAGCTAGGGACGGGGAGAGACTTCAGGACCAGACTGTATTTACATGAACACACCCACTCTCCTTAGGTACCCAGCCGGCAGAAGCTGTGTTGCTCACCATGATCAGCTCTGGCTGGTGGTGGGTTACAAATCACTTTAGTGCTGAATGCAGGGGGAGTGAAATGTTGTTATCCACATTGTTCTCTTTACTGTATGAATAAAGGGGAGCAGAACTGTGCTTAACCTGTCCTGACTAAGGGGGTCACCCTCAGCTGAAAGACACTTGCTAAGCCAGGGGCTCAAATGTCAGACTCTGGGGTCAGATGTCCCTGCCAGGAGATGTTAACTCTCCCTAGGGGTCCCTGGTCTCCTTTAACCTGTCCCTCCCCACTGTTCAAAGATAGAGCTAAATAGGCTCCATTAGGCGTCTTTTGTTTTGGTAAGAGCTGACAGTCACTAAGAGCTGGATAGAACCTCAAGAGACTGACCTACAGAGGTCACAGCGGAAAGGCAGGTGGCAGCAGAAGGTGGCTGGCGAGTGTAATGAGCGGCTGGCGGAGAGGAGCCGCGGCTGGTGGGGTGGCCAGCCAGAGCAAGTGCTCGGATGGAGGACCAAGCAAGGTGCCTTCTTCCCGGGGTGAGAGGTGAACTCACACCGATGCACCTCTGAGACACCCAGGGGTGGTGTGTAATTTTCCCAGGTTACTGAGTGGGGGCTCGAGCCGGTTCTGTGCTGTATTGTTGAAAAGGAACCCCTAGATATTGAACCTGGTCCTGGTCGCTGCCGGCTCCACCTGGCAGAAGGGTTACATGTGCGCCCGCGCGCACAGCAGGAACACAGCTCTCTCTCTCTCTCTGTCCTAGCTGTGGGAAGGTGACTGGGTTTAAAAGGGTAAGGTCTGCCTCCTGCATGAGCAAGGCATTGTTGTGTTTGTCACCGTGCTTAGGAGACTGCTGTGTTTTTGTCCCTGTAGGGCCCCTCTCAGCACCCGCTGTTAAAGTCACTTTCCCTAACGTTCCTCCTCTTTGAGGAAATGATCAGCCGGTGGGTGGGGGCGGGGGGCTGAGAGCCATTGAACCAAACTATAGAATAGAAACCACTCAAGCCAGAGGGTGCAGCAGCCCCCCCCAGCACGCCGAGTTCCAGCACCCATGTGAGCAGCTGGCCAGAGACCTGGCGAGATCACTGCTCTGGTAGGCGGATTCCTTTGGGCTGTGAAGTCCCAGAGCGATGGCACATCCTGTCCTTTCGTGGGCAGGCGTATAGGCTATTAAACAATGGTAAGAGTTTCCCTGAAGTACAGGCTTGGGGAGTGCGAGTACCCGGCCTGTGTTCCTTGTGGGAGTCTGACACATCTGGTCAATTGGGACC
Source organism: Terrapene triunguis (assembly GCF_002925995.2). Taxonomy (NCBI): domain Eukaryota; kingdom Metazoa; phylum Chordata; order Testudines; family Emydidae; genus Terrapene; species Terrapene triunguis. Next base: position 552,671 of record NW_020698277.1, on the reverse strand, counting down.
CTATGCAGAGGCAGGCTGTCTCTGGGGGCGGTGACCCCCTGCCTCGGAATGGCGGGGCTCTGACAGGGTGGGGTGGCTGTGGCAGAGATGGGGTCCCACAAGATCCAGCTGTCTGCGGGGTGTTGGATTAGGGGGGTTAGTGCCCCCTTTTGACCTGGGGGAGATGGCACCACTGGTTCCGTGGCTCCTGAGGCAGCGGCCTCTTGGCCGGAGCCTGCCTGCGACATGGCGGCTGAGCTGCTGAGGGTGGGGGCATGGAGACTTCGCAGGACGTAGTTTTGCCCCCTCAGGCCCAGCAGCCCCCTCTCTGGTCTCTCTAAGGTTCCCCCCCGAGGGTGGTAATAACGGAGTCTGAGGGGGCGGGTGATGATGAACTCACAGCTTCTTTGGGTCCTGAACTACCCCGCGCAGGGATACGCCCCGGACGCTAATGGTAGGTATGTGGATGAGACTAAGAGATACACAGTAGAGGTGGCAGATTGGTTTCCTGACCTCGGTCTGTTTTTGTTGTGTGCTGAGGACACGATGAGACGTGTCTTTGTCTGAGTTTGACAAACAGAAGCAGTACGGATTGAAAAAAATGATGACCAAAGAGCGTGTCTCTTTGACCAATGGAAATGCTGGGGCTTCATGGATATAGGGAATTGGGTGAGGTTCCGGGGGGTGGTTCTAGGTCTGTCTTCTTCTTATTTTTTCTGATTAGTACTGGTCTGATGGATTCCTGTGTGAATGGCTCTCTGAATGTGAACGGGTGCTGGGATGTCTGGATCTTTTTGAGTACCTGTCCCAGAAAAACGTGGCTGTTTCGTTTTTGCACAAGACGCACACAGATGCTGGCAACCAACCCATCTGGAGAAGGCAGGATTTTTGGAGTCATGCCTCCCCTGCAAACATAGGAGCTGCCGTTCTCTTTGTGGACAGGGTGAAGCCCGATTCGGTGGTTGTACAGGAAGTCGTCACTGGATGTTTATTGCTGGTTCAAGGTACTTTTGAACCACGACATCTTTTCTGGATTAATGTCTATGCTCCTACTCTAGGGAAAGCCAGGGTGTGGTTTTTTCAGACCTTGGGTGCTCTTTTGACAAACTGACAAGCAATGTTTTAATTTTGGGGGACGATTTTAATTGTACTCTTAGTAGACGTGGTTCCAAAGGGTTCCTAGGCAATCTCTCATTGTCTGCTCAGGGACCTGCAACTCTTCTACAGGCTTCTGACCTGACCAAGGTGTGGTGACATCATTCGTCTTGTTTGCTTTCTGGTTGTATTGTCCCTACTGGGATTTCAGACCACGGTTTGCTCTTATCTGTGTTGTCTCTTCCTTCTATGCAAGGCCGTCATCCCTACTGGCATTTTAACACTCGCCTTTTACAAGATTTTCACTTTCGGAACTCGTTCAATTATTTTTGGTGAGCGTGGGTTGCATCAAAGGATGTTTTTCCCTTCCTTGAGGCAATGGTGGGAGCTGGGTAAAGTGAATATACATGTTTTTGTCAGCAATGCACAGAGCAGACAACCTGGGCCTTTGCTGGAGGATGGAGGAGTTAGAGTTGGGGACTGTGGTACTTGAAAAAGCTTTGGCTGACAGCAATAATGCTGGGTTGCAGGACAGCTAGAAATACACAACACAGCTCTTGCGGAACCTGTTCGTTAGCAAAGGGTGCACTGGTTAGGGCCCGATGTCAAGGCCTCTCTCTAATGGACGCGCCTACTCTGTTTTTCTTTGGCCTGGGAAAGAAACATGTGGAGGAGTCGATGACTGGCCACTTCAAGATGTTGTCAGGTCAAGTGCTTTCAGATGCTGTGGGAATTAGGAAATTTGCTGTGAATTTTTTCTTAGACCTGTGTGCTGCAGAGCCTGTGCGACCATGTGAGACTTGGCGGCTCCTTGAGGATCTTCCCAGGATCGCAACGTTGGATGTGGACAGACTTGAACAGGACCCGACACTCTCAGAACTGACTACTACCCTCAATGGCTTTGCTCCAGGGAAGGCATCTGGTATTCATGGTTTGGCTGTTGAGTTTTATGAGGCCTTTTGGACCCTTCTCGGGCATGGCTTGCTCCAGGTTCTCCAGGAGAGCTTCAGAGAGAAGATACCGTCGCTCATTTGTCATCAAGCAGCTCTTACCTTGTGGAATAAGAAAGGGGACCTTGGGAAGATGAAGAACTGGAGATCTGTGTCCCTGCTTTGCTCTGACTATAAACTTTTCCAAAGGCCTTGGCAAATAGACTGAAAACTGTGATTGGTTTGGTCCTGCTAGTGAAGGCAGGGGGCTGGACTCGATGACCTTCCAAGGTCCCTTCCAGTTCTAGGAGATAGGATATCTCCATTAATTTATTTATTATTTATAATTTATCTGAGTCCCCAGCAGGTCCATTTTTGATCCCCCTTTCCTGTTGCGGGATGTAATTTTGACCTCAAAAATGTCTGTTTTGCACCCACTGTGCTTTTGCTTTGGGGTTTGTCTCCTGCATTCAATTAACGTATAATGCCACTTTTCAGTTACAGGCTTTGCAGCAGTTCTTCTTTGTGCATGGATCTGTTCCTTGGAAGCAACGGACCTTTGCTTTTCTTTGGCAGGAGGGGAGTTGGTATTTGACTGGGAACTTTTTTTGTTGGACCTTGGGCGCCTCCTTATTGAGGTGTTACCTGTTTTCTAATCAAAGTCTTTTTAAGGCTGGGAGATTTTTCAAGCTGAGGCCGCAGAGTTGGTGGCTGGAGATCCCAGGGCTGGTGGTGCACCCCTTGTTTATAACCCTGCTATGAGGAGTCCTAGTCTTGTTTCTAGGAGCCTTGTCTCTTCCCTCATTGTAGCAGGTGGAACAAGTCTGGTTCATTTAATTGATTTTACTCAGTTTACGTAGGTCGCAGCGGATCTCTTTTCTGAAGAGTTTGGTTTTCATTCTGTTCGCTGGCTTACTCCGTTTTTATCAGAGATGTAATCCGCCCTTCCTAGGGCAGTACTGTCTGTATGGCCAGCCGCCTCCTTGCGTGAGCCATTCCTGAACATACGAATGTTTCTATTTTCTGGCCTGTCGCTCCTGCATGGACAAACCTGGCAGCTTGCTTCACTGGGTCTCCTGAATTTACTTTTAATAGCTTAGGGCAGACTTTCTTTTTGATCCCAGGGACCGGCTTGCCGCCTTCCTAAGCTGGCTCAGGTCAGAAGTCATTGTATCTGCTTGCGGTACAGATTCGTTATTTTCGCACATGCGTTGATTACCCCAATACGGTACGGAGAAGACAGCATCTGGTGATGGACTCCAACCACCCAGCCAGCCAAACTCTATATACGCCTCAGCTTACAAAGAGGTTGGGTGATCTCCAGTGGAGAATTCCTCACGGAGCTATTGCCGTGAACACGTTTGTGCATTTTTTTACTCCACCCGCATTCGTGTCATGTCCTTTTTGTGACCGGAGGAGTTTTTCATACGTTTCTTACTTGTTCCAGGTTACAGCCGCTATTTGTTTTACTTCAGGGTATTTTTCGGTTCTTGTCCTTTGATTTTCATCCTGCTGCTTTTACTTTTACTGTTCAGTACTGGTTCACAAATAGAGCTGTGGGATGCCTTGCAAACTTTATTTGAGGTCAAGCAAAGTGGCCCATTTTAAAAAGTAGCCAATGTAAATTATTTGGCACCTGGGTTGCCGATGTTCTTTGTTTTTTTAGCTTTTTAGTGGTTTTGTGCCTTCATCTGGAAGTTAGATATTATACTCTTTTAAGTGATTTGGAGCCATGTATTCAGTAGTGGGCTATTGGAAATGCACTTTGTACTATCAGGGATGGCCAACTGGTTTTGAATTTGTAATTTATTTTTTTTGCTGCTGTGTTTCCCTACTGATATTTTAAACGTCAACGGTCGCTCTCACTCCCACACTTGCACGCCCTCCCCAGCAAACAGCCAGGGCCAAGCTGAGCGCTGACTGGGACTAAACCCAAGGAAGCCGGAGCTTGTCTAAGGCCTCGGCCCGACTGGGTGTCTTTGCAGGCGGGGATAAGCTGCACCAATGCACCCCAGTATCTACCCCAGTCATTAAAACCCCAGCGCAGACAAGGCCCAATCCCCACCTCCTGGCTCCACACTGGCCTGGCCGCCCTTTCCTGCCATTGCCCCCCACGGCCTCCAGTGATTTACACCAGACACATGGAGAGCCGGGGCCAAGCCACGCCATCCTCCGCAAGGAAGAAGCTGAGGGGAAGCGGAAGAGTTAGGCCCCTCGGAGAATCCCAGGCAACACGAACAACAGACAGAGCTTTCCCCCGTCAGAAAGCTGCACACTTCGAACAGACCTAACGAGGCTCAGCCAGCGCTCTCCTGCGGGCACTGCATCCCCACACCACACCCAGTGCTCACCACAGCCACTGCAAGGGGAGCCGCACACATCCCACGGGCCTGGGCGGGCCGGGACTCCGGCACTTCCACTCTCTGCACCTCGGTGCTGCAGCAGGGACCGTCTCTAATGGGACTGACGCAGGACTGGTGTGTTCCACCCCTCTGCCCCACCCTGCGTCTGCTTTGTCCAGCTGGACCGGCCTGGGGCAGAGACCGTCCCTGGGGCAGAGCCCGAGCTCGGCTGGTCCCTAGGCACTACGGTGATTAACGTGACGAAGAAGAAAGATGCCGCTCCACGCAGTTCCATCTGACCCGAACCGAGAGCCAACGGAACCGCACAGAGGATGGATTTGGCCCACAGGCTCACCACGGGAGAGGACCAGCCCATCGGGGACTGCCAACACAAGGAGCTCGCATGTCTCGGGCAAGAAGAAGCTGTGAATCAAGCACACATCGGTGACTGACTCCTCTCTCGATTGCTTTGTCTACAGATTAATGCCGCCTAATTCTCCAGCAAACCCAGCTGCCACCTCGGCCTTCAGAGAGTTTGGGGAGCATTTAACGCGCATGGTAAACATCTCCTGGAGCCAGCGAGCCAGCGGCCGTTCTGCTCTCTGGCTGTGAGCACCACGGTGCTGGTTGTTTTAGAAATCTGCCCTTCGCCCTTGATGAGCTGACGCTGGCCAAGGTTTGTTTTGCTAAGGCAGTCGATGGCGGGATATTGATTGGAGCTGCTGAGTCTGAAAAAGCCTCCTCGGCAACTCCCTGCTGGGAGAGGTTTCATGTGTATTGCTGCATTCAGGCAAAATCTGCAAAAGCACCTAAGGGATTTAGGAGCCTCTGTCCTATCTGCAAAAGCAACTCGGGCACCAAGCAGCCTGCAGTCGACAGGTGGCTTTAGAAAAGTCTAGCCTTTGTCGCTATCACTGCAAAGCAAGGGAAGGCCAAGACACCAAGGGCTAACGCCGAGACGCCCAGCTGCCCAGGGACTCCTCAGCCCCAGTTAGGTGCTAGCTTCCCTATACAACACAGGGGGAGAGATTGGCGCCTTGGAATGGGCCTGCCTAAGCCAGCCCGTGGGAAATGCTGGACCAGTGGGTGGCCTCCATCTCCATTCCGGATTCTCAGCTGTGAACCCTCCCATGGAGGTCAGCCCTGATTTGCCAAACAGGGAGAGACACCCCCCCCCCCCCAACTCAATCTAGCTACGCTCACCAACAACAACCCAGGGGACAGCCCGAGGGCTGCGGCTAAGGCCCAAGACAGCATCTGATGTGGCTTCAGTTCCTGGCTCTGCCCCTGGTGACCTTAGCACACTGACCAGCACTTTCAAATGAATTTCAGGGAGATTTGTGCTGGTCCTTAATTTGCTAATAAAGTTTTAAAAGAGGGGGCTACAGAGCACCCTTTAAAGTGGGAGAGGGGCATAGATTCCCCTCCCCCCCCCGCCTGACCCTCCTCTTCCCCCTCAACAGTACCCTGACCCATGAGCCCCTCCACCCACCCCCTCCAAATCAGAGCGAATGGGAGTGTCACTCCAGTTTGGCCCAGCCAAAAAAGTACCACTATTTTTACGCGGGAGACAACATTATTAACTTGGGAGTCGAGAGACTTCTGGTGTAAATGGGAGTCTCCCTGACACACCGGGAGACCTGGCCAGTCTGTACCTTCGGCCAGTCACTTAATCTCTCTCTGGGCCTTGGTGCCCCAACCGTATGATGGGAATAATAACACTTCCCTTCTGCTAGCCTTCATCTGCCTTTGCTATTTAGACTGTGGTTGTTGCAGCACGGCCTGTCTCTTGCAATGGGGCCCCCAGATCCCTACTGGAATAGGCCACATCCTGATCTGTTCCATTGGTGGAAATCTGGAGTCACTCTGGATTTACAAGGTTGTCAATGAGAGCTGAATCTGGATTCCACAAACATCCACAAAATGCTATTTAAACTGATTTGCTCCATACGGACTCTACCTAGAGAATTAAACTAATTAATGGCTCCTTTGGTTCAGCAAATTCGTATGCCAGAAGTGCCTGGTCTTCTGCAACATCTGCAGCCTGACACCAGATTTCACGGGCTGTACCCTCAGCTGGCGCAAATCAGCAAATATTTGCATCAGCCGAGGATCTGGCTCCATAAATGGGACAGCAGCGGGTGTTTCACACACATGGCTTCCAGGCACCCAGCCCCACCACCCACCCCGACGGCTCATAACCTCCAGCCATCTCTGAAGGGCGATAACATATATTCCCCGGAGAACAGCTGCACCCATCTGGAGTGAAAGTTGTCTGTGAAGCAATTACTTGAGCTGACATAATGATAAAACCCCTCGATAAATTCATCAGAAGGGCTGTTGGGAGAGAAAGATACAGTATGCGTGGGGAAGGAGTTACTTTATTATCAATCTCGTCCTAGCAGCTGCTTCGGACTGATTTAAAGCCCTGGTCGGGACAGGCTCCTTTTTTCTTTTCGGTTTTCCATTACACACTGGAGAGGAGAATTTGGACACGGGACAAAATCTCAGGCTGGGCTAAATGAACTGGCAAAGCAAGCACAGGCCCTCCGAGTCATCAGCCGAACGGCTTTACGAGCTCACCAGATCACACCCAGCATTTCCTCCCTGCTTGGTCATTTAACTCACTGCACATGGTGAACTGCCTGCTCCGGGCAACCCATCAAACATGTGCCTTCCCAGCAGCGTGCTTGCTCAGTGTCATGCTGGGACATAGCAGGGGTAGGCAACCTGTGTGCCGAGCTGATTTTCAGTGGCACTCACACTGCCTGGGGCCCGGCCACGGGTCCGGGGGGGGGGGCTCTGCATTTTAATTTAATTTTAAATGAAGCTTCTTAAACATTTTAAAAACCTTATTTACTGCTACGTCTGGGTGTGCTGCAACCAGCCAGACACCTCTTGGCTCTTGGTTATGGCTTCAGGGTGACCCCCAACACACTCTCAGTCCCAGATTTCCCCCCCAGAAACGTATATCCTGTACTGTACTGCCCAGCCCTCTCCTGGAGGGTACTAATATATTAAGTCTGTTATTCCTTTAAGGGCATGATATGCACACAACTTGTTACCCCAAATGGAGTTACCCGGCCACTTCCACTTAAACACACTGGATTAGATAAAACAGCAAAATAGGTTTAACAGCTACAAAGAGAGAGATTTTGAGTGAGTGCAAGTAATGAGGCAACAAAGTCAGAAATGGTTACAAGAAAAATAAAGATAAATCGCTTCCTGATGTCTCCAGCTGATGAGTTCTCAAACCTAGATCCTGATCACCTGCGCTCAAAGCCAGGTTAAAGCAATCTGAGGCCCTAGGACCTATCAACATAGGGCCCCTTTCATGGCTCTGCCCCATGGCCCTCCCCCATTTCCTCTCTCAAAGATGCGTGGTGCAGTTCACACCTTGCACACCTACTGTCTCAGGCTCTCTGCAGACTCAGGCAGCATCGCCGCATCAGTTACATTCAAGTCACGTTTTCAAGATTTTCTTTGCAACCATGAAGATTAGAAACTCGCTTTTTTTTTTTTTTAAGTGAAAGCTGAGAGATCATCACATGACTCCAGTCACTGGTGCCTTAGGATGATTCTCTAGTGCTTATACTTTAATCTGGCCTTGCCTGTTGTCATTAGAGATCTCAAGGCATTTTCCACCTGCTGACCACCATATGCTGGCTGAATTCCAATGAGGGAAATTACATTCTCCCTGAAGAAGCTTGCCCTTGGGGACTAGGAAAATGACGATGTTGTTGTGATACACTGAACATTTAGATATAGTGGAAAGAGTCCTGCATCGTCACGGCAGCTCCGTAACGCACAGAGACATTCCTGAGTCTGGAGCCCCGGCATTTTGCTGGTCCTGAGAGGGCTGCCCGCTGGTCTCGTGGCACTGCACTCCCAACCTGAACAGCTTTATTCGTTATTCGGTCTCGGCTGCTGTTCCACCAAGCCCGCGTGCCAGTGTTTTATAGCCCGTCCTTCGTGTTTTATAGAATAGATTCTCTTTATGTTGGCAAATGGATTTGATGTGGCAGAGCCAGACAGCAAATAAAATGCTGCCTGATGGATTGACATCAGCAGCATCCCACCGGTGACTGGAGCAGCTTGTCAGCAGCCGGGTTTGGAGAAAAAAACAACAACCCATAGACTTAGAACAGTGCTACCACAGACCCGTGTGCCCCCTCTGCTACACAGGGAGCCCCCAAAGGTAAACACCACGGACAAGTCCCATGGGGCAAGGAGATGGATTCTGACTCCCCCCCGTGCTGCAGGGGTTTATTTCTGAACTCTGTCGAGCTTCTCAAGCCTTCTCACTCCTGCAGCCGACGTGAACTCTGCTATCGGACGGGGCAGTTACTCTGTCATCCTTGCTCACGCCTTCCTCCCACTGAGAACCATGGAACTACCGGAGCAAAGATTACAGGCACCTGCACGCTGTGGCAATGAGACTGAAAGAGAGATTGCCACACTTTACAGCTCTGTGCCTACCGGTGATGCCAAGAGACCAGCCTGGGAGATGAAGAAGGAATTCCAGCATTGCTATTCTACCCAGCTCCAGCGTTACCTCGGCCTGCCTTACGCTGTTCCTAAACCCGGGTGCCAGCCGACGCCAGCCCGTGCGTTATCTTATTAGTCACTGGCTGGTGAGGTTTAAGAATATAATTATTCTAAGACCAGAACCTCCGCTGGCATAAATTCACCTCAGCAAAGCTTCGGTGGGTTACAGCAGCTGAGGATCTGGCCCCGAGATCCTTGCCAACTGCTGTAACTTTTGCAATAGATGGTAAAAAAGTTATATCCAGAGAAACAAAACCCTCCATCCTCCCCTGTGGTAGCTAAGGCTTGGCCTGACCGGCGTAATTAACACCTGGTGGGAAGCCTCATTTCTTGGAGGATAGAATTAGGGAGGTAAACAGATCATTAGGCTGAAAACAGAACGTTTGTTCTAAGTAAGATAAGTAAATAGGTCAGGAGGCTAAAAAGACAGAATGTCTGAGCCAGCTAAGATAAGAGGGAGAACACCCAGGGAACCATATACTAACAAAGGACAAGATAAATCTGGAATGTAAAGATCAGGTTCTACCCGAACAGCATATGGACAGAACATGCTGCACAGGGATTGGTTCCTGAAAAGTAACCATGCCAATCCAAAAATGCGTGCTGCCGTGCACAGTAAATGGAACGTAATGTGTATAACGGAAGAGGTTTTCTGTGTCACTTTGGATGCGTGATACGCCCTGTCCCCACCTCCTATGCTTCAGTCTGATCAGCACAGCATAGCTTCGCTGTGTGCCAAATACAGGAACCTGAGTGATGAAATCTGGAGTCAAATTGAGCTTTTTTAGATCCCAGAGAACCGGGTGAAGTTTCCTCCCCGAACTGGACAAGGGGATCTGGATAAGCCGAGTGGAAAAGGTCTCGGAGGGAATCCCAACAGCTGTAAACAACAATCCTCTATTGGCCCTGGGCAGATGGACTAGACGTCTAGCAGGCCTTTCCCTTCGCGAACTTCTATGGCTCCGGGGCGGAACTGCCTCCGTGCCTTCCCCGCTCAGCCCCAGTGCAGCAGGACCTGAGCCCTTTCCTGAAAGTCCGCAGTGGGGTGTTCTCTCCAACCCGTCCCACCAGCTATCCCCAGGGGAATAGCAAAGGGATGCCATGCCGCAAAAAACCACGTAAGGGAGCTAGATCAAAGCTAGCACCAGCCTGGCGACACGTCCTGCAGTCACCCAGCCCAGCCTTGAAGCACACACATACCCCGAGTCCCGCCGACAGCCCAAACAGAGAAGGCAGCACGTCATGCAGTGCTCGCCCGCCCGTCAGATCGGAGACAGCTGACTGACCAAGAGAAGCAGCGCTGGGCAGGGACATCAGAGCTCGGTAGCCTGCTTGGGAGAAGCAAACGGCATCTTTACGTGAACAATGTTCAGTTATTCCTTGATTATCGACCACAAGGAAAAAAACTCAAGGAGCAGATGAGCCATGAAACATACTGTGAAAAATATGATGTACCAGGCCCAGAGCTGGCTCAATGCTTCCCCAGCCACGGCAGCTTTTTAACATTCAGATCAAGCAATATTTTATGTCCTAGAAGGTTGCCTCACTCAAGGGGCAGACAGCATCGCACTTCGTACCTGCGAGGCCACCAGCTTAGGACCCAGCCCTGTCGAGGGATTCCGCACTGGGCTATCGGGTTTGGTTTTGCTTTAGAAAAATCCCATGATCCCGCAACGAAAGGGGAAGTCAATGCCCCGCTAAGCTCAACTCTCATTACACATGCCAAACGGATTGGGGAGGTGGGAGAGGGGCTGCCTAGCCATCCATCACCCGTTTCCAGTACACGTGGGCCAGGGGGCTGCAGCCCCATCAGACACGGCACAGAGCAGAGAGGGGCTGTCCATGCACAGGGGGCTGATAGGAATGTGACGGGGCTATTAACAAAAATGAGAGATGCTGGCGTATGGAAGGAAACGGTGCGTGAAAGGAGAACTCAGGTAGGGCTGAGACATGTCGGGCCCGATTCTGATCGCACACTGATGCAAATCAGGAGAAACACTTCAACTCTCATTTATGCCAGTGTAAATCAGGCGTAAATCCACCGACATCGGCCAAACACCAGGTGCTAAAGGGGTCGGGCAGCAGACCGAGCGTAAATAGGGACCAAATCAACAGAGGGAGAAGCAAACACTGGCCCTGATCCGACAGATGTCCACGCGAGCTGAATACCTGTACACATGCAAACAGTCTTGTGCACATCAATGGCCCTACTCAGGTGTGACAAGTTACTCATGAGCACAAGGGCTTGCAGGACGGGGGCCACAGTGAGAGAAGCAGTTAAAGACCAGGCAGGGAGGGGCCGGCTGAGCAGCTGGGGGGTTGAGAAATGGATAAGAAGTCACGACTAGGGGTTCTACCCATGTCCCGGGTACAAGCAGCATGTTACAGACGGTTACATGGGGTCCCCCAGGCTTCCGAAAGATGAACTCAAACGGGAACAGGTGCCGAGAAGGGCTGCTAGGGTGATCCGAGGAATGGAACAGCTGCCTTCCGGGAAGAGTCTCAAAGGCCTGGTCTACACTACGACTTTAATTCGGATTTAGCTGCGTTAATCCGAATTAACCCTTCACCCGTCCACACTACAGAGCCAGTTAATTCGAATTAAAGGGCACTTAAAATCGATTTCTGTACTCCACCTCGACGAGCGGAGTAGCGCCTAAATCGATTTTGTTAATTCGAATTAGGGTTAGTGTGGCCGCACACCACCGAATTACTGTGTTTAAATTAATGGGGTAGTGTGGCCGCACACCACCGAATTAATGTGGTTAAAAACCGAATTAATGTGCTTAGTGTGGCCGCGCACAATCGAATTTATACAACCTGTTTCCCAAATTCGAATTATCTAAATTCGGATTAATCCTGTAGTGTAGACATACCCAAAGAGCCTGGCTGGTTTAGCCTGACCAAACGCAGGCTGAGGAGAGATGTGATCACTCCCTATAAATACATCCCCGAGGAGTAAATGCCAGGGAGGGAGAGGAGTTAAGTGAAGCACCACTGTGGACACAAGAACAAAGGGATATAAACTGGCCATCGGTAAGCTTAGGCTTGTAATCAGAGGAGTGAAGTCCTGGAACAGCCGTCCAAGGGGAGCAGTGGGGGCAAAAGCCTAACTGGCTTCAAGACTGAGCTTGGGAAGTTTATGGAGGGGATCAGGGCAGTCCCTAGGGGGGGGCGGGGCCCGGAACATAAGCACCAAGTTTCTAATCTACTGGGGGGTGCTCCCCCTGGCTCCGCTCAGGCCACGCCCCCTGCCCAGCTCTGACAGCTGAAGGGAGGGTCCGGCGAACATAACCCCGCACGGCGCCGTGTCTGGGAGCCCGCGCCTCCGTCCTACCCATGGCCTTCGCAGCACGGGCCTGCGGTCTGCTGAACAGCTGCCGCGCTGCAGAGGTGGCTGCATTTCAAATGGCTGAGTGGGTTTATGGTACAGCGTATTGGATAGACAGACAGACAGACCCATCAAATTAGATAGACAGACAGCTCCCTCTGCCCGTCAGTCAGACCAGGCAGACTGCCCCAGCACACAGGCAGAGTTCAGGAGCTCAGGCACGACGGGGAGGTAGAGTGGTCCTCATGTCTAGCAGCTGGGGACCGAACGGGCCTTATAGAGCACTTTTCACCAGGAAATCTCAAAGCACTTTACAAAGGAGGTCAGGATGGGGAAACTGAGGCACAGAGCAGGCAAGTGACCCCAGCAGGCCCAGTCCAGGAATCTACCTACTAGGCAACACTTTTGCTGTTGTCGCTGCCCCCACATGCGAGGGGCTGTGATACTGCAGCATTCCAGGTCGGCCCCACGTAAGGCAGCGCACCTGGCGCTCCGGGATCACGCACAGCCCCTACCGGCAGCAGCTGCAGCCCCGGCCTTGCAGGAACAGACACTGTTCAGCCCAGAGACACCGGGGCTCTTAAGTGTTGCTGGCAACTCGACGCTGGGACTAGGAGCCCCCGGAGGCTGACGGCTGAACCTGGCAAAGCCAGCGTGGGGAGTCAGGTGCCCGGCCCCATTCCTTTTCATGAGATCCGGGCGTCCCTCAGGCAGCTTTGAAAACCGCCGCCTGAAAGCAATGGAAAGTGCGCCTGGAAATCCCCAAGGCAGCTTTGCAAATCTCAGCCTTCAATCCCTGCTTAAGCACTTAAAGATCAGCACTTGAAGCAATCCGTCTAATAGGCTCCCAAGGATCCAACACCCGCACGTCACGCTTCGCTTGTCCGCGCTTTGGGGCTGTGTTTGTCAAGGCCCGGTCCAGGACCGGAGTCCCAGCGCTAGCACCATCCAAAGAAATGCCCTGATTTTCAGAGGCACCGAGCCCCTAAAACTCACCATCGGCTGTGCTCACTGTACAGGGACCCAGATCTCGTGCTGGGCACCCAAAAAATGTCAAGGCACATCCACCGAACCTAAAGCCAAGCAGGGGTGGGATGATCCGACAAATGAGGTGCAAATGGCCCTGCTCCCAGTTAACTGGCTTGTTTTCTAACTTCACTCAATAGCCCTCACGCAACATATAAAGCCCAGCCTGATAGGACTCTGCGGCAGTCGCTGGGATCCCAGACACCTATTGATTTATTATTACTATGCAGACAAGGCGGCCGGCTGGCTCTGTTGTAACTAACCTGGACCCAGAGTGGATTTAGCCAGCAGCAATCACCAAGATACTGGAGATTTAAGATCTAGGAGATTGATGCCCTGTGATGACTCTCCAAAGCAGGACATCTGCCCTTAACCAAGAGGCCCCCACAAGCCCATGGTTGGTTGGGAGATGCTCCATAGCACCGCTGGCAATATGATCTCCCATGTAGCGGTGGGATTTCTCGAGGACCACCTCCCAGTTCCAGTGGACGGCCTCGCAGTTCATGTGTATGCAGAAGAGACATCCGCTGCGTCTCAGGGACATGGTGGGAACACTGGCGCTGCCGGAGTCCTGTCTACACTAGGGTTCCCCCAGTGCTAACACTGACCTGGCAATAACATGGGTGGGAAAGGTTTCAATAGCTCCTTAGTGCAGCTGTAACCCCTACTGGCCAGCCCACGTGAAAGGCCTGCCCTTCCTCCACTCCCCCCCAACCAGCCCCACCCCCCAGCATCTCCCACCAGATGATCCAGATCCCCCTCGGTTCCCCACAGCCGAGGCCTCGCCTCTGGCTCTCCCACTGCTCCCACTCCACCACCCTCCCTTCCCAGCCCCTTCTCCCCACCTCCCAACAACACTTGCCCCCCACCCCTCCCAGCCTCTTACCCAACCCTCGGCGCCCACACCTCCTACCCCATCTCATCCTGCCCCACGCCAAGCATGGAGCTGGGATCTCAGCTAATGCCCCGTTCTGTGCAGCAGAGTCCAGGCGAGCGAGGGATAAAGGTGCTATGCAAACAGCCGGACAGGGTGACTGGTCTCTCAGTAGATACAGCTTTTTCCAATTAGATTTCACAACTCAGGAGGGGGGCTCACCCTGGGACTCGCACCCACCCCTAACAGACCTGATCTGGCCCCAGAGTGGGGCATTACTGAAAGTCATTCTCATCCCATAGCTGCTCAGGGAACATGGCTTTCTAGCATGGATCAAACGGAGCGAGGTGACCAGAAAGGCACCATCACCGCTGGCTCTCTCTGGCTAGCAGGGGCAGTAGAGGGCCAGGGCGACCTGACTGCTCGGGGGCGGCTGCACTCGGCTCTTTAATGGTGTTTGAACAAGACGTTAAATTCCAGTGTAGACACAGCGCAAAAGCATGTTCCGACGGTAGCATCTAGAGACTCCAATTGGAGACCCAGCCCCTCACGCGGGGCCCTGTACACACACCTAGTACGAGGCAGCCCCTGTCCCAAGACGCTTACAATCTAAATACAAGGCAGAAGAGGGCCAGAGAGGGGACGTGACGGAGCCGAAGTCACCCAGCCGGTGGGAGGCAGAACTGGGACCAGAACGGAGGTCTGGTAAGTCCCACACGACCACCCGTCTTCCTAGCTGTGTTCAAACCTAAGCGTAGAGATGGACCCCGCAGCTCCGGCTCAAGGCGAGAGTCACGGAGGCTGGTGGAGTCTGAGCCGCCGGCATCCCAGCCCGTTTAGTGCAAAGAACTCGTCTACATATTTCACACCCTTGGCCAGAAAAAAACTCATCTGCATGGGCCACACCAGGCTGCCCAGGGGGTTCAGACACTGCGGTATCCCCGGTGACGTGGACTTGAGCCCTGCTTAGGCAATGGGCGATTTTAAATAAGCCCAGATAGACGGATC
Organism: Terrapene triunguis; assembly: GCF_002925995.2. NCBI lineage: Eukaryota > Metazoa > Chordata > Testudines > Emydidae > Terrapene > Terrapene triunguis. Next base: position 537,539 of record NW_020698277.1, on the reverse strand, counting down.
CCAAGGGGTCCCACTGCCTTGGATGGTAGAGACGGGTGCTCAGCATCTCTCCAGGATCGTTCCTGGGAGCAGTTATTTCAGCAACTGTCCAGACCAGCAAAACTTCCTGTGCACGTAGGCCAGGGGGTCCGCGGCTGGGGAGAACCAGCTGATCAGCAGGAATCCTAAAGCAAGACATGGTTTTCTCCTCCTCAGCAAGGCAGCACGCCGCAGCCAGTGTCTTGCAGAGAGAACAGTGCGGCGGGAAGGACGTGGGCCGTGGGTCGGGTGTGGGGGGGGGGGGGGGGGGGGGGGGGGGGGCTGGGAACAGAGCGAGAGCCATGGAGCTCTCCAGCCCGCCTGTGCGGAGGAGGGAAGGAGCGGGCAGATCAGGAGCACAACGGCAAGCCAGGCGTTCCCAAGGAAATCCATCGCCCTAGAGAGACCCCGATCACACCATTAGCCCCAGTCGCGCCTTCGCAGAAGGCCAGTGCCCCGTGATCATTCGCCCTGGTTTCTTCTCTAATGAAGCCCGAGACGAGGACAGCGCTGCCTATGGCAACCCCCACGAGCCAGGCTGGAGCCACCGGTGCGAGCCTGCATGCTGCTGACGGCCTGCTCCCTCCTCAGCCAAGGCCCTGTGGTCGAGGGACAGAGCAAAGCCATAGCGCACCGGAACAGCCAGCGCTACCGCTCCGCCTGCGGCGGTACAGCCCTACGGAGGGCCCCGGACAGGCGGCTGATTGTGACTTGACAATGTCAAAGTCAGGCCAGGGCACGGTGCAGCCGCTGTGCTGGCTGGTTTCTCGGTCTCTCTCCTTCCTGCCGCTGCCCCAAGCCACCCTGCGCCATGCGGCGGCATTTGCTTGTGGGCCCTGTAAGCAGTAACAGCCGCCGTGCCAGCGTGGTGGAGGGTCTAACCGTGTGAGGGCTACGCCAACCTAACAGGAGGGCTGGCAGACTCAATGAGAGCGGTCTGTACCCGGCACCTCCAAGCCCCATGCAAGCAGCTCCCGTCTCAACTCTGGGGTTTGCTTTGCGGAATAGATGGGATCTAACCCATAGCAAAAGATCTTTAGTGTGGTTTATGCAACAGTCGCAGCGTGAGACCCCATTGGACAATACAGCTGTGACCCTGGCCAGCTTACAATACAAAGAGACAAGTAAGTCAGGAAAAGGGTGGAGGGAAAAGGACTTGCACAACATCAGAGTCAGGAAGAGAACCCAGGAGTCCTGAGCCGCAGCCCACGGGACCATGCTACTTCTCAAAGATACGGCCTCTTTCACGGACCTAGATAAACACGGGCAGGGCCTGTTTGCTCCCACGGCTCTAACAGTGTCTGGGGACAACTGAGAGCTACCCGACTCCCCAAACACTGGTGCATCAATAATGTAATCGGCACCTGACTTAACCACCCCAGTTCTCTGGCTGCTGCTGAAGGATCAAAGCAGAGAAGCCAGCCAGAACATGGCAAAGGTTTGTTTGAAAAGCCAACATGCATCTTAAGCATCTTTTGGGCCTCTTCGCACCGAAACCCACCCTTCTGGAAAGAAGAGCTCCTTCCTCCCTCATCAGCTTTTTGAGAAATCTAGGAGAGAAGCCAGGAGAGCGGACATTCAATTTCCGAGAGGGGAAAGCCCGAGGAGAAAAGTGAAGACAGCTCTTTGCTGGCAATTTGCATATAGACACGATTGAAAGTATTTAAGGTTTTTTTTTGCTTTGTCTGCCGCTTCGGTCGGGTTGGGACAAATTTAAATTTAAATAAACCGCAAGGCTTTGAAGGTGCTGGGTCCAAAAAATTAACTCCTTAGGACTCACCCCCACCACTAACGCAGATCTGAAGCCCGAAGCGCCCCGTCGCTTCAGAAAACAAACAGGCTTTTTGTCGCAGCTATAAATGAATCCTTGTTCCTCCAAAGGCTAAAGGAGCTTACAGGAATATACGTACGGCGCTGATACAACCAGGCCCCTTTGTGAAACTGAAAACACAACACACACACACACCCCTCTGACCGTTACACCCCTGGTTGCTCCACTCCATCAGAGCCAGCGCATTTGTTTCTGATTTACCCCCGGTGTAGACTGAGGATACAATCTGGCCCACGCAGCAGGAGGGCTGAAATCTGATTACACTCACAGAGTATTGTGCACAGACACGGCCCCTCTGTCCACCCGCCTGCAGGCCCCGGGGTGGCTTCTCTGCATGTGCTGGTTGGAGATACCCCACCATGGCTGGTGTGTAAGTGGCAGCAGAATACAACTCCCGCAGCTGCCGGCTGTCTCAGCACGGCAGGAGGTTTGTCAGAATCTCGGCTTGCCCTTTGCAATCTCTTGTAGGACAGAGAGATGCTTTAATATCACACTGCATGCAGCGAAAACTCACTGGGAGCTTTAAATATAGACGTGGCTGCTGTGTGTCTTTCAATCCCACCAGCTATTTCTTACCTCCCCAAATCCTATTTATAACCTCCCTCCCGGTCCTCGCACACACACCAATTCTTGGGTCCGTGACTCATAGAAAACGCTCTCCGCTTCTCACTATCTGGCTTCAGATAAGGCCGGGGACAAACTGTTTCATCCCAGACAGCCCCAAACCCTCCCGCATCTGTCCCGTCATTCATCAAAGTCCTCTTCGTTTCTGCTCGGAGAGCAAATCGTCTCCAATCAAACCCCGCGGCCGGAGGAACCCGGAGAAGAAACAATTTTCATAACCTCCCTTCCCAAAAGATGGAGCCCTGATGGAATTTGTGGGACGAGCAGCCTTCTTAATAACGATTTCAGTGGGAGCCAGGCACCTGAATACCTTAGTATCATAATCTGAGCCTCCCCTACCACACACAACTTTCCAAAATGGGGGGGGGGGGAAAGGGGTCAAACCATACTCAGTAGCTGTGACCCTAAAAGCTTCTTTATTTCAGCTGGCAAAGGGGGCGCTGTTCCCGGCAGGTCTGACAAACTCACGACCCCCAACACACAGTTGTCAGAACAGCTCGCCAGACAGTATTGTGTAAGGTCTCACGTGAAAACGGGTGACATGCTGGTCATGAATACCCCTGGGGGATGTATGTACGCAGTTACGTATGGGTGCGGGAAATGCATTCTTAAAATATGTTACGGAAGCAGCTGCCAAACAAGCCTGCCCTAGACACGGAGGATGTGGATTTACCTGTCTGTACGGACTATGCTACCGGGCGGATGAGAAAACAGCAGGGTTTAATCAAAAGCAAAGGACAATAAAAGCACATTTGCGCCGAAGGTGAACAAAGTGATCGAGCCAACCGGAAAAGCCAGTTGACAAGAGGATGAAGAAAGGCTGGGTGCCTGCACCCCGAAGAGCCAGCTGCCGGGGAGAGGAAATCTGTGCGGGTTTGCTTTTCAGAGCATACATTTCAAAGGTTTGCTGGACTACAAAAGGGAAGAAAGGGGACTCCTTTATTACCCATCACTCAAGAGACAAGAGGGGCCAGCGCTCTTGGATTCTGTGAATGGTGAATCCCCCGCCACTTGGGTTGAGGATGCTGAGGACTGACTGTAGGTGAGAAATTGCCTGAGACAAGCAGCATTATCTGTTACGTTTTAGACACTAAAAAGCGTGTTGTTTAATGATTGGTAACCATTTTCTGCTTCTGCCGTCTCCGCTTAGCCTCACGTCAATCTCCGAGCTTTAGTAACAAACAATTTTAGTTTTACCAGAAAGTCATCTCAGCGCTGTTACATTAAAGTGAGCTGGACATCCTCAGTGAGATGTGTATTCCGTCTCCATGGAGACAGCAAACTTGGCATTTCTGTGGGCATCCCGAGACCGGGGCTGGATGCTGCAGAGGAATGTTCTCCCGGAGGCTCCGGGCACTGGGGTTCACTCAACAAGGCTAAGGCTCGCAGAGTCTCGAGGAGTTTGCTGGCGAGGTGGGCAGACTGGCGTGGCAGGGAGCCGACACAGTTTAAGCCCCAGCAAAGCTCTCCCTCGCAGAGGGGTAACACGGTGGCTTACGGGTTTGGGTGCCCTGAGAACGCGTCACAACCGCCCCTATCTCTTCCAGGCTTCACCCTTCCGCTTCCCCGGCCGCCGGCTGGCTGTAAGACTTTGCCCTCCTCTACGGCATCTCAGGCGTTCTATAGGCGCCGATGGCGCACACCCAAGAGAAAGACATTATTAGCCACCTTCTACAGATGGGGAAACTGAGTCATGGTGAGGGGCTGGGCACCTGTCCAAGTGACAGAGCCAGGAATAGCCCCCAAGTTTCCAGAGTCCCGGAGCTCTAATTACCACACCCTGCTGCTCCCTTTAAAAGGACACCGAGGCCAAAGTTCTCAGTCGGGTTCTCACACATGTTGGAGGGAGACAGTTAACAGGGTTAAAACACTGGGTGCTGGGTGCATCCACACAGAAGCCAAGGGGATGACAGTACAGCCTTTCTCGGTCCCCATGCTGGACTAGCGGAGACTCTGGGAATGGAGCAACCGAGCTGGAGAGGCAGTTCTGCCCCCAGAGGCTGTGGTGGATCATTAAAGAGACGCAAAGGGGGGGCGGAGAGAATGCCTCCCGAATGGAAGCTGCCTGGGCTCACACTGGCCCTGGTGTAAAGGGCATGCCAGGGGTGGGATGGGGGGCAGGCCCCCAGTGCGTAATGCTGTAGGATTCTGGGCTGCTCCAAGCTAAGCACGTCACCTCCCAGCATGGATGCTGCTAGCAATGTTGCTCTTTGCACCAGGGCAGACAGGGAGAGGGAGAGAGATGGGGCTGAAATGCACACGCCCGGACAGAGCGGACGCTATCTCTGTGGCTCACACTGGCCAGACCTGTCGCTGCGCCTGGCTTCGGGCTCTGTGATATTTAACATTGCAGGCAGGCTGCCAACATCAGGGGTGGGTTTTGAACTCCGTGTGCTCCCGTAGGCAGGCTGGGGGTCGGATTCGGCCTGTCACTCTTCATTAAAATATTCCAAAGAATTAACAATTCCTCCCCCCCCCAAACAAGGGGGAGGGCACAGCTTTAGAGCGGGACAGTGCAGTTCAGTGGGCGGAGCAGCCAGGGGTCCTGGTTGTTTCTTAGCTCTGTTAGCCCAGCACGGTCTCGGCAGCGAGGTTTCCTGGCGTTGACGGGGATGAAGAATATGCAGCTACCTCGCAGGGCTGGAGACCTGCCGCTTGTACTGAGCGCCAAGGCCCTGGGGTGAAAGGCAGGTGAGGAGGGCAAAGGTTCCCTCTGGCTATTTCAATATCACGGCCAGAGTCGGCCGGAGAGTAGAATGTCACAATGGGGCCTGCAAACGGAGTCTGGTTTGTATTATGGCAAACCACGCCGTACCTGTATGCCCTGAGCCAGGCACGGCAGAGACAGTCAGCGAGCCCTAGCAAGGCAGTACGGCCCAGCGGATACAGCCCTGCACTGGGATTCCTGCATTCCATTGCTGGCTCTACCCCTGACCTGCTGCGAGACCTTGCCCTGTGCCTCAGTTTCCCCGTATCTGGTTAGACTGTGAGGTCTACGGGGCAGGGCCTGTCTCTCACAACGTAGCTGAGCCGGCAGCGGGGCAGACTGAGAATGAGGTTATTCAAGTTCCTGAACTGCAGACAGCAAGGAATGGCCCTGCCCCCACTCCACCCCCCAGCAGCCAGAGAAGTAACCCAGCCCTCTCCCTCCCTACACCACACCCCCCGCAGCTGCAGTTTCAAAAACTCCTTGGGGTCCTGAGATGTCAAACTGGAAAACCAAGAAGCAGCCGTTTTCTGCTGCCTGCATCTGAGTGGAAATACGAAGGGCCAGATCCTGAGCTGGTGTAACTTCAATGGGCCAAGAGTCTCAGCTGGTGCAAGTCAGTGCAATGTCACTGACATCAATGGACCAGTGCTGATCTGCACCAGCTGAGGCTCTCGCCCCACGTGCTACCCAGGAATTAGTTTTTCGCTCAGTCAGACCAAACTTGCAGCGTTATCGACGACTGTGGGGTGGGAAGGCTTGTGTCCCGCTGCTTGAGATATTGCAGCTGCTTCTGGGGGGTTGCACTGGTACCAGCAACGATTTCCACTGGTAGGCTCCGATCCTGCAACCGACCTGGGCAAGCCGAGCCCAACAGCCACACACAGCTCTGCCCACTGCAACGGGGTCTGGGCAGGCATGAGGGAGGCGGTGGCATCCTAGTAGCACAAGTTGCCCCCTGCCCAGAGAGTGCGCTCCAAGAGAGAGCTACTGAGCACTGAAGCCATGCAGAATCCTGCTGCTGGCTGGCTGCGGGGCAGGGGTGGATCTGTCTCCCACTCCCATGCACTAAATTTCAACCTGGAGTGGGGGCTCTGGAGGGGGAGGGGCAGCACCTTTCAAGGCTCTGCTCCAGGCTTCTGAGCGTATTATATAGGGATGAGGTTTTCCACCACCCGCAGTTGGAGCGCCCCTGCCGGGTTGCCCAGGTAGAAGGCAGCTGCTCTGTGCCATACGTTCCCAGCCTGGCAGGGCCCCTGGCACGCTGCCGCTCGCCCACGAGTTGTGCCTTGCGTTGGTTTTCATTGGGGCGGCACAGCGACCATCTGGCAGCAGCGCCTGCAAATGGCGAGCGATGGCTGTGACTGCCGCTCCCTGGGCTGGGGCAGCCGCTGTTCGGTGCCCGGCTGCGCTGGTCCCATGCCCAGCAACCAGCGCCCCGGCCCTGCCTTGCAAGGGAAGCAGCCATCCCTGCTAAAGGAGAGCCCACCTCCAGCCAGAACCCAGCCCCCCGGGCTGCGCAGACACAGGAGCCGCGCTCCATCCTGCACCACGCAAACCCGGGACGGGGAAATCCCCAGCTCTAGGGCCTCGTGCAGCTGCCCCATTACAGCATGAGGCTGGGTAAAAAGAGGTGAGAGCCCAGCCTTGATGCAGCAAGGCAATCTGTGCCTCCTTCTGGCTCGGTCTTGCTACTGAGCCTGTCATCCTCCTGAGCTGGTGCTAATGAGACCCTCGAGGTCTGGCAGCCAGGGTGAGTCAGCAGAAAGGCTCTGCGTCGCCCCACAGCTTCCGAACACCATGGCAGGTCTGACCCCCTGGAAGGGGAGCTCAGGGAAATCAAGACAGATCCGATGCTCAGCTCGTCTGACAAGCTATGAACCGGCGATTTGTGTGCATGTAAAAAGAGACCCAGCTTTTCTCAACAGCCCACAGCTTTTAACCCACGCCGAGGACGTTGCCTGAAAGGCAAAGAGGAGCTCTGCGTCTATCTCGCTGGGAAGTTTATTTGCCAGTAGCTCAGTATCAAAGCGACGGAGAAAACCCGATGCTTCCTTTCCACAACTACACATCTCATTTCTGCCACGCCGATACTATCCAACGGTCCTGGGGCATCCGAGCAGCTGCTCCGAGCTCCAAGCACAGGCAGGTAGAACCCACCTGCTGTGCTATTTATACACCCACCTAGCAAACACCTGCTGGGCTACCGAGTGCCCCTGGCACTCCCCATGTGGCTGAGTGTATCAGACGCGCCCGGTAGAACACACCTGCTGGGCTACCGAATGCTTTCAGGACCTCCCACTAGGATGCATCTGCTGGAGCAGATCAAGCACCCCCAGGTAGAACGCACCTGCTGGGCTACGGAGCAGGGTAGCGCTCTCAGCTACAATCGCATCGGCTGGATGTCCCTAAACACCGGTGGGCCCTGCAGCGACAGGGTTAATGAAATCTGCATTATCGCCTCGGATCTCCCCCACCCCCACCCCCCGAGCGGGAGCAGGGGTGTTGCGGTACAGTCTCCTCACACCGGCTGCGGCGGCTGGGGGAGATACCTGGTTTCCTTCCTCCTCCTCATGATGAATCATGGGCGGCTGTGAAGAGGACTGTGCCTCCCGCACTGCCGAGCCGCCAGGAGGGGAGCGTCTCTGCATCCTCGTTAGGCACCGTGTATTCCCGAGTGTACTCCCGAGTGTATTCCCGAGTGTACCACCGAGACAGACCAGCATGGGGCTGCTCCCCTCCGCGTGGGGAGGAGTGAAGGGCTGCTCCAAAGGATTTCATGGGGGGGGTCCCCTGTTTGCATCTCAGCTCCAAGTGTGCCCCAGGCCCGAGGCAGCTCAAAGTCCCCCTCTAGCAGGTTACAAGGGCTGACAGGGCCTTGGGTGCGGGGCCTCTGATCCCGGCTTCCCTGCTCTGCACAGCAGGAAAACGAGGGAACTAGAACCAAGCCAGCCTGTGTTTTTAAAATGCAGACCAGGCCTGGCAGCAGACGGGCGTATCGCGCGACCAGTCACAGAAGGGCTCACTCGCGGGAGGAAGGAGCGCTTGCACTAAAGGGCATCGGCTTGGCCTCTGGCTGCATTTGCTCTGCTGTTGCTGCGCCCGCTGGAGCTAGGGCCATGGCTGGAGACTCAAGAGATCCAGGCTTAATTTCCTGCTCTGACAGTGACACCCCGTGTGACCAGCCCTTTGCGCTGAGAGTTAGTGCCCTTCCCCACTGCTCGGAGAACCCCAGCTGTCATTTCTCTGGGCCTCAGTTTACTTCCCTCCCTCACAGGGGTGCTGACAGGATAATACACTGATGCCTGAGAAGGGATGTCTACACTGCAACAAAACAGCCCCGGCTGGCCCGTGTCAGCTGATGCGGGCTCACAGGGCTCGGGTTGTGGGGCTATAAAATTGCAACGTCGACATTTGGACTTAGGCTGGACCCGGATTCTGGGACCCTTAGCGTCCCCTCGTCCGTCCCTCGCGGTCCCAGAGCCCAGGCTCCAGCCCGAGCGTCTGCACGGCAATTTTATAGCCCAGCAGCCCGAGCCCCAATCCACTGACACGGGCCAGCCGCAGTAGTTTTATTGCAGTGTAGATGTACTTAGAGGCCTAGATGCTATGGGGCTGAGGGCCAGCTGAGAACCTGAGCACGTAGGCCTAAATTCGGAGGGCCTTCCTCAGGTCAGTGACTTCAGTGACGGAGTTACAAGTGAGGCCTCAGCTTCTGGTCTATAGTGATACATTTATAACACTGTTGCTGGGGCCTATGGGAGATTTCCCATTGACCCCAACGGGATCAGGGTTTGGCTTCGGAAACAGAATTTCCCCGTAAGAGGGAAAGTCTCTAACCTAGGAAAATATCCCATCTCCTTTCGCTCGCCAGTCCACATCCAAGCAGTCCGTGTTTGCTGCCAAAATTTTAAAAAGTCAAACCACTGAACTGGTGGAAGTCACTGGCTGAAACACTAACCCGACTTTTCATAGCAGTGGCCTATTCTGCAGGGGCAGAGCGAATATTTTCTTCATTTCAGTCTATTCAGCTAGTTCAATGACTAGTTCATTCAAAGTTAAGACACCAATTGAGAGCTGACAAAGCAAGAACGCTTGTTTTCCCTTTCCAATCGATGAATAAAAACAAGGTGTGAGAGGATGAGCTCTACTAGTTCTAAAATCTTGAAGGGCACGGTGCCCAGAAACAAGCTGATCAATTCATTAGCTGCTGATAATACTGCCTTTAGTTATTAAATCGGTTAATTTTAAAGGCAAAACTTGTTTTGATAAAGTTACTTTTTTTTTTCTTATGCATCCACCATATTTACGTCAGTTTTATTTAGCTAATAACTTTTTTTAAAATGCTGTTTTAGTGCCTTTTTAATTGAATTCCAATTTCCATCCAAATGCAGTTAGACACAAATCATGAGTAAAAGATTAATCATCATCTAGTAAACAAGGAATGTGTTGTTCACATTTTCTAACAAAATAAAAATGTAACAATTAAGAATCTGAATAAATATATTCTAAGCTATATGACTGCTAATATAAATGTGCACATACAGTGCCGCCTCCTTGTCAGCAAAAAGCAGTACCAAATTTCATGTAAAGGCTCTATTTAGCTGCAAATCGACATGCTTTAATGGTCACCAGCCTATGAAAATCAACTTTTCTTTAGAAAAACAATTAAAAAGCTCAAACGCAAAGCATGATTAAAATCGATGATTTAAGGTTTCCTGCTTGCTGATTAAAATCAAAGTTCTACATTTCTTTGATTTGAATCAACCCGCCCCGGACTGAGAAGGCTGTCTGACCACCGGATCTACTGCTGGTGAAAAGCTCTCAAAGGGAAGACTCACAGGCACCAGAACCCAGGCAGACATCTTGATAGTGAGGATAGTTGATCCACAGGGCACGGTAGCCCCTGCCCTGAGAAAGGGGAAGGTATAGGGGTGCACTCAAAGACACCGGAGAAAGGGGTGCAGCTTGCTCCAGAACCGAGACATCAAGGTGCTAGGAAGGGCTAGTGCAAACTTATACACGAGGCCTGAGAAGAGAGAGTATCCACTGAATGCACGAAAGCAGTCGGGAACTTGTGCTCCACCTCACGATAAGCAGGTTCTCCTGCGTTAGAATGTGAGAAGGATTTCTCTCCCCTTCTGATCTAGATTATTATTTGGGTTCTAGCAGCCCCCAGCAGAGCTCCATTGTGCCCGACAAGGGACTAGGCAAAGGAAGGTGGATTATCCTCATTTCACAGAGGGGAAAACAAAGGCCCAGAGAAATGAAGTGACCTGCCCAAGGCCACTCAGTGAACCTGTGGCAGAGCCAAGAACTTAACCCATGTCCCTGGGTCACAGAGCAGGGCGTTCCACGAGCCCGTCCCTCCTTTTGCCAGGAAAGCGGCTGGCACATACAGGGCCCAGCACTGCGAGTTCAAGCCAGGAGCAGATGGATTCTGAGAGGAAGCGAGAAATCTCCTTTAAGCAAATGCCACTGATAATTAGCCGCCGCATCGAGGGACTGGTCACAAACAAACGCTGCGCGGCACTAGGTTTTAAGGCACAGTTATTGTTAAGGGTTTCCCCCAGCAGAAGAGGCTACTCCCCCCCACACACACACGCACGCCCAATCACTGAAAATTGGGGGAATGGCTCAACACACACACCCTCTCACTCTCTCCCCGCCAGGGAAGAATGGACCAGACCCTCAGCCAGCACTGTAAACTGGCCCTGATTTCAGTGAAACCCCATTGATAGCAATGAAGCTACACGGATTGACACCAGCTGGGGATCTGGCCCACCGCTGTTTAGAACGAGAAAGCAAAATGTGCTAACGTTCGCAGAAAAGTCCCCGACCCAGGAGTGAAACCCCGGCGCAGGGCCTGCCCTGGAGCAAGAAGGGCTAAGATCGGGGGCGGGGCGCCGGTATTGCAGTGACACCCCCCCGCTCCTCCCCGGCTGCATCCTGGCCCTCGCAGCTGACGGATGCTTTAAACAGTAACTCGCCACCAGGCCTTCTCTAGACTCATTATTTCAGCCTGTGTGAAAAACGCGAGACCAGCGCCGGCTCCAAATCGGCTTTATTTCTGTGCTCCTAATGGCAGGCCAGTGGCCGGGGGGGCACGTCCAGTATATAAAGCATGAAAGCGCCATGATTCAAAACGCCATTAAAGGGTTCACACCTCTGCAAGCATATGGATTGAATGATGAGACACTTAGCGACAGTAGGCTCATGCAAAGCACACCTCATAAACCCCCTGCATGCTCCATATGCCCGAAGATCACCGGCTCTCACGTCAAGATTCAAAGGGGAACGCCGGATTTTTCCATGTTCTTTTAACTACTGGGTAAATGAAACTCTGCGCTTCCACTGAAGGCCACGCACGTCTGCTGTTATTTATATAATACAGGTTCTGCACAAGCACCTAGTGCCGGATACCAAGAGCTTCCCAGCTAAAAAGGCAAGAGAGCCATTCCCCTCAGCTGCCAAATGGGGAACCGACGCTCGGCACAGTTAAGGGGAAGATTTGCTGAAGCGCTTGGCGTTGGCCTAGCCACTTTAAGACACGCTGAAATCTTCCCAACTCCGGGGACTGAAAGGCCTCCCCTGGGGCTCCAGCAATGCCCAGCATGGCTCCTCTGCGCCACCCGGCGCACCCCCTGGCAGCCCAATACGGGCCTGCAGCAGGGGAACTCTCCCCCGGCCCCTCTGGGAGACCACAGTGGCACATAGGAGGAGGGTGGAATCCCACCCGTTGACTGCAGGAGTCACGTGAGGGAAGCGACGCAGGGGTGTGCAGGGTCGGGGCCGTCACTTACCCATCGAGGCCTGAGTCCAGGATTCTGTGCTTCTGTCCCCGGCGGGAGCTGACACAGCGACAGCAGCAGGCAGGATCCTGCAATCAGACCCACGCACAGAGCCTCCTGCCCGCACAGACCCGACGGCAGGACCCGGGGTACAGGCGGCAACTGCTGCTTTAGGCACCGATCCTGTTCCAGTCAAACCAGGGACCGCGCTCACTGCACACAAGGCCCCACGCGCTCCAGTCAGTAGCGAGCTGGTGCCGAAGCCAAAATCCTGCAGCCCTCCGGTGCAGCAATCCGCAGCAGCTGGGCTGAAATGAAAAATTCCAGGCCTGTCCTGAACTACCCCTGGAAATGATTAGGGCAATCCGGGCCCAATCCCGGGGCGATTCATTCTGCTCCTCGATTCCGTTCCTTTCAAGCCATTCCCGCTCTCAAGGCGCCGCCGGTTTCTCACTGCACCGGGAGGGAGAAGCGGAGCGGGGTGATAGAAGCTGAAAGCTGACAAGGATTTGGGGCCACTGACTTATGGGGTTAATGATGCACGTCCGGATTGCTCAGGGGAGTTGGGGTTGCACAAGCAGCCCTGTGCCCACCGTTTAGACGGATACTGGGTTTTAGCTGCGCTAGCTGCATCTCTGCAGTGCACAGGAGTGCGGGGAACACAAGGCTGCTCTGCGTCATGCCCCCGAGCCCCAGCCTGGCAGACCTTATAGAAACCGCTGGGCTGGGTGCTGCACAGACACATCACGAGAGACAGTCTCTGCCCCAGAGGGTTTACAGATTAAGGAGACAAGGCAGGCACAGGGTAGGATGGCAAAAAAGATGAAGCGACTTGCCCAAGGTTGCAGCTGGGAAAAGGCCCCCGCTGTCCTGAGTCCTATCCAGGTGTCCCAGTCCCTAGAGCAGTGATGTTCAGAGCTACCCGCAGGCCGATTTGGGAATTGTAAAGCCCTCGATTGCAACGGGAGCATTAGTGTTTCTATCTTTTAACGAAGTGGATAAATCAACATTATTACCCAGGCTTTGGTTTCCAAATGGGGCAGGGGCTGCGGGAGAGCAGCGCTGCCCCCCCCCCCCCCCACCGCCCCCATCACTCTCTCAATGTTCATTTTCCACCCCACCCAAACCATCACTCCCGTACACGGGGGCTGCGGTCCCCACCACCTGAACCCGGATCGCTCTGGTCTCGGCCTGGATCGGGGCACCTGCCCCGCTGGAATCCCGGGGGGGGGGGGGGGGGGGCCCCCCCCCCCGTGGGGGGGGGGGGGGGGGGGGGAGCACCACACCCTTTGTGCAAGGGGGACCAGGATCGGGCCAGTGTGGGTCCCCCGTGGGCAGCCCCCGCCAGGCAGCTCTCTTCAGCCAAGCATGGCTGCTGCTGGGGCCTGCGGCAGGGGCACTATGGCGGGGTCAGTGCGCCCCGGCCAGGGCATAGAGCCGCCTCCAAACCTGGTGAATCTTGTGCACCCCACTCCAACTGCCCGGCGTGCCTGCTCCGCCTCCCCCCTGCCAGCAGCGCTGGCGCCACCTCCCGGAGCTTCCCTCCTGCTCCGGTGTCCAGCTCCCCACGCCCCACACTGCGCCCTGGCTGCACGGATGCCTCCCCGCTCTCCTCGCTGCCAGCACAGGGGAGCCTCTGCCTCTCCTGGGCCTCCTCCCAAGAGCCCCCCCGGAGGCTCTGAACGGCCAGGCCCAGAGGTGCCGGGCCCAGAGGTGCCGGAGCTCTGAACGGCCAGGCCCAGAGGTGCCGGGGCTCTGAACGGCCAGGCCCAGAGGTGCCGGGGCT
>NW_020698277.1:499478-523772 GCF_002925995.2 Terrapene triunguis | reverse complement strand
CAGAGGTGCCGGGGCTCTGAACGGCCAGGCCCAGAGGTGCCGGGGCTGTGAACCGCCAGGCCCAGAGGTGCCGGGGCTGTGAACGGCCAGGCCCAGAGGTGCCGAGGGTGTGAACGGCCAGGCCCAGAGGTGCCGGGGCTCTGAACCGCCAGGCCCAGAGGTGCCAGGGCTGTGAACGGCCAGGCCCAGAGATACCGGGGCGCTGAACCGCCAGGCCCAGAGGTGCCGGCGGTGTGAACGGCCAGGCCCAGAGGTGCCGGGGCTCTGAACCGCCAGGCCCAGAGGTGCCGGGGCTCTGAACCGCCAGGCTGGGCCCCTGCTCATCTCTGCAACCACAAAGAGGAGGAACCGTCCTGGGAGCCCTTCCGCGCACCCCGACCCAGGACAGAGGGAGGGTCTGGCCCTGGTGGTCCCTTCCTGCTCAGGTCACTTGCGAATTTATACTCCGGTTCTGCTGCAGCCGCGGAAGCAGCTTGCTCTCTGCAGCAGCAATGTCCATCAGCAGGGCTCTGGGAACAGCCTTCTCTCAGCAAGGAATCCCTCTAAACCCGGAGGGGGGATCCAGCCAGCTCCAGCCCTGGCCTCCCGCCACTAACTCCCCTGGGCACATGCCGGGGATGGGACGGGCTTATTCCCGCATCCCAAACGAATCTCTGCCTTTTCTCCTGCCGTTAACAGGGGGTCAAAGGCCGCTGTGAACAATCCAGAGTCCTAGCATGGTGATTTGATCTACAGGAACTGAAATCTGGGCCCTGCCCAGGCACACGGTGAGAGACAGTCCCTGCTCCCCCCCCCCCCCCCCCCCCCCCCCCCGAGATCACAGCCCCATTGTGCCAGGCGCTGCACACACGGTGCGAATCCCTTCCCCACTAAGGACTGAAGAGGGACTGAACTCCCCTCCACCTCCGGGGCGGTCCCTGCAGGCGAGGGTCGAGGCAGACCAGCAGGACACTGACTTGGGGGGCGAATCGCGGCACTGCAGGGCGTCGTTCAGTCTCCAGCGCGAGTCAGTGGAGCCCCTTCACCAGCACTCGATTCACTCGCTAACTACTGACACCCGAACAAGCCAGTTGTGGCAATTGCAGCTTCCTCTGGGGCTGCTGCCAGGACTCCATGCCCGCTGCAGGAACCCGAACCGGCTCCAGGCTCCCAGGAGAGATTCCCTGGGTCAGCACAGTGGAGAGCTCCGGCTGTCACAGCCTGTATCCTGGGCTCGATTCTCCACCAGCAGGCACAGCTCCGCTGACTCCAGCTGAGGGGCTGGCCCCACACGCACCAGGCGGGGAGCTGAGCTGCAGAGTTCAGCTCCAGTTCCACACGGTGACATCCGGGGCGGGGCTGAACCCGGGGTTTTGCTTCAGCCCATTACGATCTGCAGCCACAACGCCCGGCTCCGGAGCGACTCTCCGGAACGTGCAGACCCAGGCTTTTGTTACAGACGGCTTCCTCTCTAGGGGGCAGATCGGAGCCGGACTCGAACCCCCCCCAGAGGGCCCAAAGCCTGGGTGAAAGCAGAACCGTAGGGCTGGGAATCTTCCTGTGCTGGCTACTTTGGAACAGCCTCGTTAGTCAGTAATTACACGCGCTGGGGTCCTGTCCTCACCCCCCCACAAACGAGGGACGTCCCTACACGGGCAGCGCCAATAGCCCAGACCAGGGAACCCCGACAGCGCCACCTCCTGCCTTCCTGTGAACTCTTCCTCAAGGATCTGGGTAGAGGATTTGGGGGGGCCACTCCCAGATGATCAGCAGGAGCCAGCGAGCAACCAGGCAGGTGCCTGCCCCATGCCTCTTCTCTGCTTCCCGGCCCCAACAGCTCCCCCCTGCCCCTGTGGAGCCAGCTTCCCCCAGCACCATACTCCTAGGGGGTCAGGTGTCCTGCAGCAGGGAGGGGGTTAATACAGTCCCAGCCTGGAGCCCCTCCTGCTCCACTCAGTGATGCTGGGATGGTGCCCAGCTGGCTTCCCTACCCCACCCCCGGGGGCCCAGGGCAGTGACATGACACCTGGGCAGCACTGCCCGTCCCAGGGCCTGGGCTCCCCACGGCGTGCAGATGCAGAGCGGGGAGACGGGTGTCTCTAGTCCCCACTCAGCTCCCTTTGAAATCAACGGCTACCTCCACCCAGCTGTTCCGTCGGCCCCTCGCCGGGTGCGTTTCCTCCCAGCCCGTCTCTCAGAGGGTCCCCGCGTGCACTGGGCTGGCCCGGGGCACTCTGTGGGTTACTGCGGCAATAACTGACCACGAGCCATTAACCGGCTGGCCAGGCACAGCCATGAGGGTGGGGAGGTGGCTGGGACAGACGCAGCAGGGAATCTGTGTGGCACCCACACCCGGCTGATAACAACTGGGAGCAGCACCCAGCCCAGAGCACCCCGCCGGGCCCCAGAGGGATACGCACTGCACCCCATCCCTTCCCGGGCGTGACACCCCAGGCAGCTGGCACTTGCTGTTTAGCTGAGGTTTATCCAGGTACTAGGGCCTGACGCGGCTCCCGCTGAAGTCAATGACAAATCGTCCATCGACTTGGGTGATGCAGGATCAGGCCCATCTACCGTATTTACTGTAATTGCGAAGGGCAAGATCCTGCGCTTGCCCGTCACAGGGACTGTCAGAACGAGGACTTGCCCTGCGCTGGCCCCGTCTCCGGGCAGCCCCGGAGCACAGCCGAGCCGCAGCAGGGCCGCCTGACGGCCCACTCCACCTGACCTGCCGCGGAACTCAGCCAGCCGGCTGTTAAGCCCAACAGCAACTGATCTCTGGCTGCGCCGCGCTGCAGCGCATTCGGAGATCACGGATGTCTGGGGAGAGCATGCAAGGTTTGCATGAGCTGAACCTGGACAGCATTCTCTGCACGGCCTAGGTGCGTGGAGGGAGGAGAGCAGAGGGCCGCGCCTCCCTAGACTTCCAAGCTGCATAGACAGCGCAGGAGGCAGTGCAGGAACAGGCCAGGGATTTGGCAGGATTGCAGGCCCCCGGGTGCCAACATGCACTGCAGAGAGGCTCTCTCCCAGCAGAGCTAGAGGGCTGGGACGTGACCTGACTTAGGGAGAGGCAGCGGCTGGGAGCACCCGCTGGGCAGGCCTGGATTGCCGATGCCTTTAGCGGTGCCCTGCCAACGTACTCACAGGCGACTACACTGCCATTCTGCATCTCCCTGCCACTGACAGTGCAAGCCATGCTGCCCCGCCCCATCATACAGCCACTACTCAGCCCTCGGGGCCGAACGGGCCTCCGACAGGGACAACGTGATCCGGGTCGATGCAGTGGGGGCCAGGCCCTCGGTCACCTGGACTTGGAATGGAATCAAAGAAACTATACGCCAGGTACATCCCTGCATTCCCTCCCAGGTGCCCAGAGACAACGGTGGTGGGCACCAGGTAAGAACAGAGAGAGACAGAAGGACACGGACTGGAACAGATGGGGGAGGAGGGATGGAGAGATAGAGAGACAGAGGAGTATGTATGAGGATAAAGAGATAGGGGAGTCTGAGGCTAGAGAGATTAGGTAGAGGGGTGTGTATGGGGATAGATAGATAGATAGATAGATAGATAGATAGATAGATAGATAGATAGATAGATGCTAGAGGGGAGGGGTAAGATAGACAGTAGACAGCTAGATAGAGGGGTGTGTGAGGACAGACAGACAGAGGGGTGTGCCGGGGGCTCAGCTGGATAGATCTGGGTGTGGAGAGTGGGTTGGACAGAAGGAGCGCGACAGGGAGGGATGGATGGATGGATGGACAGAATAGCCTCTCAGACATCTACCTCCTGCCAGGGCTTCTTGTTCTCTCTTGTTCAACTGGAAAAAACAGGGACCAGCCCTGCCCCCTCCAGCCCCGGGGGGAAGAATTCAGGCATCGATAGCTCGCCCATCACCGTGTTATCTGAGTCCCTCTCACTGCACCATGCCATGGGGATGCCTCTCCTGACTCTGCTGCCATAGCAGGGCTGCAGGGGAACTTCGGGCCACGGCCACGGGGAGTTGCCCACCAAGTGGACACTTTGGGGAGCTCTTTCCCCAGCTCCCTTTGGGGGGCTGGTTCTTTCGGGCTCCATCTGGCCGTGGAGCGCTCCCTCCTGGGGATGCCAAACGTCCCATCTGTAGGGGACACGTCTCTGGGCTAAGCCAGAGGATTTGAACCCTGCTCTCTGCGGGGGGGAGGGGAGGGCACTGCTAGTGCACTACCCATTGGGCCATCTTTCTTCTCTATACACTACCAATGTCAATGGCGGCTGGGCCTTTCTGTCCGTGATACGTGCTCCTCAAGGCTTTGTGGTGACAGCCGGCGCACATCGATCCACTCAGCCACCATCACCGTGCGCTGGATATAACGAAGACGCACATCGCCCCACGGCGCGGGACTGTCACACAGACTTCAGCGCTGCCTCCTGCCACCCCGAGTGCCAAGTCGATGCCCCATCTGGCTCTCGACGAAGGCTCTGAACCAACACATCCCCAAACCGTGTGACTTGTTCTGACGTCATTGGAGACGCCCCTTTCGTTAGTTCACCTGTCCACGCATTATACCCTGCCTGATCCGAGGCATGCACCACTCCTCCCCGGAACCCCGCCATTGCCAGCACGACGCTCTTGCGCCCGCACGCATGGGAAAAACCTCGCTCTCACCTCCGAGGAACTTGCTGTCCCTTTCACTAGACGAGCCGCCACTTGTGAGCCTATCGCTGCGCTCGTGGATAAGGTGAGCGCGCGCTCGCAGGGCGGAGTAAGCGCCTGGCTTCCAGGGCTGATGCTCTCCCGTTCCCCCTCCCCAAAGCGTCGTCCACAAAAGGGTGCGTCTCGGGGGCAAGCCCTATCCTTCGGGAAAGCTGCCAGCACCAAGCGTACCAGCACCAGAAACTACGGCAAAGCTAGAAAGCAACCAACGGTGCTGCTGACAAGCCAACAACGGAAACCAAGGATGCATCTGCCCACTCTTCGCACGTCCCGTATTCCCTCAACAAAGCGATGGACCTCACGAAGGCGGACGCCCCCTCTGAGTTGAGGCCGATCTTGTGAAGCGTAGCTCTGTGCACGCACATCCCTGGGAACATAACAGAGCCCCACCCACCGCAGGCCAAGGTCGCTGGAAGCCCTGGAGAAGCTCTTTGACTTCCAGGGAGCTACGGGGATTTGCAGCCGCCGAGGAGATGACCCCCGCCAGCACGGTGAGCGTGGGATTTCTCTAACCACGTCGGCGCTCATCGCCGGAGTATCTGAGCATGAAGCACCGCGACTGACGCCTGTCACGTGCTGGGAACAAGGTGTGGAACTGCTGTTTCTCAAGCACGCCCAATGTTGGAGACCATGCCAAGGAAGCTCACCAGCTCTGCTGAGGAGGCCTGGTACAGTTCTCCCGACAGATCCGTGACAGTGCTCACACCAGAATGCTGCCCTCCCAACTCCAGTCTTGTCTACACCATAAGCAGCTCGAGTTTAACTTAAATCGGTTTCAATCCGGTTTAGTTAAACTGGTGCAAACCCCAGTATTGATGCTTTTCTTTCAGTTTAGCTTCACCCAATAGAAAAAGCCCGGTTTAAACCAACATCAGAGCTTCCAAACAGAGGTTTGCATTACTTGGATGCTACAGAAACTGAACTCTTGGGGAAAAACAGCCTCATCTGTGGGCGCAGAGCCCTGGGGAATCCGGCCCCAAGCTCTTCTGAAAATGTGGCCCCATAATAGCTAGTCGTATGCCTTATACGTACCAAAAACCATCCATTTACACAGCTCGGCAGCAGGCTGTTTTGACTTTCTGAATTCCTCTTCCCACGCCTAAGAGAGATCGTTAAATAAACCCGTGGAAAAAAAACAAAACCCATAGACAAGAGCGAAAAAATAAGCAAGGGCCCTTGTGGAAAACTCAGGGTATGTCTACACTACGAGAGTAGTTCGATTTTAGTTAAATCGAATATGTGCAATCGATATTAGAAAGTCGAACGTGTGTGTCTACACTAAGGACAGTAATTCGACTTTGTCAGTCCACACTACCAGGGAAAGCGTCGACATTGGAAGCAGTGCACTGTGGGCAGCTATCCCACAGTTCCCGCAGTCCCCGCTGCCCAGTGGAATTCTGGGTCGAGCCCCCAATGGCTTCTGGGTAAAAAATTGTGGCGAGGGTGCTTTTGGGTAACTGTCGTCATCCGTCAGTCACTACCGCCCTGCCTCCCTCCCTGAAAGCGCCGGCGGGAAATCAGTTCGCGCACTTTTTGATCAGTGACAGCGCGGACGCCACAGCACTGCGATCATGGATCCCGCTGCGACCATCGCTGCAGTTGTGGCCGTTCTCAACGCCTCGCACCTTATCATACACCTTTCCCAGAGGCAGATGCAGAGAAATCAGGCGAGGAGGCTACGGCAGCGGAGTGAGGGCCTGAAGTCGGAGAGTAGCACAGAGCTGTCAGAAACCACGACACCCAGCGCCGAGGACATCACGTTTGCAATGGGGCATGTGGATTTTGTTGAACGGCGATTCTGGGCCCGGGAAACAAGCACGGACTGGTGGGACCGCATAGTGCTTCAGGTCTGGGATGAATCCCAGTGGCTGCGAAACTTTCGCATGCGGAAGGGGACTTTCCTGGAACTTTGTGAGTTGCTGTCCCCTGCCCTGAAGCGCAAGGACACCCGCATGCGAGCAGCCCTGACTGTCCAGAAGCGAGTGGCCATAGCCCTCTGGAAGCTTGCAACGCCGGACAGCTACCGGTCAGTCGCGAACCACTTTGGCGTGGGCAAATCTACCGTGGGGGTTGTTGTCATGCAAGTAGCCAAGGCAATCGTCAAGGTACTGCTGTCAAAGGTAGTGACCCTGGGAAACGCGCAGGCCATCATAGATGGCTTCGCTGCGATGGGATTCCCAAACTGCGGTGGGGCTATAGATGGGACTCACATCCCTATCCTGGGACCGGGCCACCAGGCCAGCCAGTACATCAATAGAAAGGGGTACTTTTCAATGGTGCTGCAAGCACTGGTGGACCATCGGGGACGGTTTACAAACATCTACGTCGGATGGCCGGGCAAGGTTCATGACGCTCGCGTGTTCAGGAACTCTGGTCTGTTTAGACGGCTGCAGGAAGGTATTTACTTCCCGGACCACAAGATAACTGTTGGGGATGTGGAGATGCCTACAGTGATCCTCGGGGACCCAGCCTACCCGCTAATGCCCTGGCTCATGAAGCCCTATACTGGCGCCCTGGACACAGAAAAAGAACTGTTCAACTACCGGCTGAGCAAGTGCAGAATGGTAGTGGAGTGTGCTTTTGGCCGTCTCAAGGGGAGATGGAGAAGCTTACTCACTCGCTGTGATCTCAGCGAAACCAATATCCCCATCGTTATTGCAGCTTGCTGTGTGCTCCACAATCTGTGTGAGAGCAAGGGGGAGACCTTTATGGCGGGGTGGGAGGTTGAGGCAAATAGCCTGGCTGCTGATTACGCCCAGCCAGACAGCCGGGCGATTAGAAGAGCCCAGCGGGACGCGCTGTGCATCCGGGAGGCTTTGAAAGCCAGTTTCAAGGCTGAGCAGGGTACCCATTGACTTTTAAGTTTGTGGACACAGAAGCTGAACTTGCCCCCGTTTCTTTACCCAGTTGCCGTCGACTATCCTCTCCAATTACATACCCCCTTCACCCCCTTCCCAAAAAATAAAATCTGTTCTGTTTTGTTCATGGACACCGTTGTCTTTATTACTGTTTTCACGGGAATGTTTTAAACCTGGGACGCAGACTGTGGCGGGGAGCGGGTTTAGGGTTGTGATGCAAATGATGCTTCTAAACTCCAGGAATGACAGGCTCCGCGATGGTGGACTGGTTGTTTCAACGGAGCCTGCCAGCCCTCCTGGCCGGGACTGCGTGTATGTGTCGGCTATGTGACTGTCTTGCAGGGGGAGGAGGGTTACAGATCCCCTGCTGCGCGGCTCTGTGATCCAGGGTAAGGACCGCTGCATAAGATCTGTAACTGCCCTCCCCCGCCACCAAGTCACAGAGCAACACCACCGCCCCCACCACACAGAACATGAAAACCACCTCCCAGACTGACCAGGATAACTAGTCACTGCACTGTATATGTGCCCTGCTGCTGCACCTGCCCCCTGCTAAAGGTGACTGTCCTGTCCAATGACCAAGGCCCTTCCCCCCCCTCCAGACAGACTCCCCTCCAAAAGAAGAGGATGGAAACAGAAATGAACAGAAACGTATTCTTTATTAACAACCGCACATGGAACGGGGGGGTGAAACTTGGACGGGGTCTTGTGTGAGGCGGGTAGGAAAGGACTTTTCAAATTTTGGGGAATGAGAGCCTTCTAGTGCTAGAGCAGTCCGCAGGGGTGGAGTGAAATTTTTCACGGCCCCTTCCACCCCTCCGTGTTTGGACTTTGGGTGAGGGGGGTATGGGACTTGGTGGCGGGGCAGGGCAGTTACAGAGAGACTGCAGCGGGGCTCTCTCCTCCTGCCTCCGGTCCTGCAGAACATCCACAAGGCGGCGGAGCGTGTCCGTTTGCTCCCTCATTAGTCCAAGCAGCGTTTGAGTAGCCTGCCTGTCCTCCTGTCGCCACCTCTCCTCCCGTTCAATGTTTGCCCGGTGCATTTGGGACAAGTTCTCCCTCCACTGTGTCTGCTGGGCTGCCTGTGCTCGGGAGCATTCCATTAGTTCAGCAAACATGTCTTCCCGTGTCCTCTTCTTCCTCCTCCTAATGTGCGCTAGCCTCTGGGCAGATGTGGCTGTGGGAATTGGAAAAAGGGAGTGAATTCCTGAGACAGAGCAATGTATCTGTGAACAGAGAACATAGTCTTTCTCTGTGAACAAGACCATGCAGAGCACCTATCACACGCGCACTGAGGACAAGGTCGAATTTTCGGCCCTCGCCTACAGTGCCTGCGGTCTTGCTGTGGCGAGCTGAGGAGCAGGGCAGGACACCGGACTTTGTCTAGATGGCAAACATGGTAAGCCGTAGACTTGTGGCCGCTTAAAACTTTAAGAGTGGCACTGGCCTCCTTTCACATAGAAAGCAATGCGAGTCTCTGCTGGCAGCAATCCTGCAAGCATGAACTCTGGCCCTGTCCCAGCCCCTCGCGGCTGTAAACCGCGTGGCTGTAAACCGGCGGTTGCAGTTCTGTAAAGGGACGGGCAAGCAGTCCCAATACTAACTTTCCCCTACCTAATTCACAGCAGGGAGTCATGCCTGACATCACCCTCCTGAAGGTCTCCGAGAGCCAGAAGGAGAAGATGCTCCGGGACAGCCTGCAGAAACCGGGGCCATTTGCTGCACTGCTGTGCAAGGCCATGATCCCGGAGTACCTGCTGGCGTTGTGGCAGGGAAACGTGTCCTACCACGGGGGGCCTAATAAGCTGTCCCTGCCCAGGAACCTGCTGATGAGGCTTGAAAAACACCTGCAGGAGGTGTATGAGGAGTTCTCCCCGGAGGATGTCGCCTCGATCCCCGGTTACATTGACCAGTTCTTGGCTTAGGTGCCCTTGGAGGGACAAATGACTGCAGGGTTTTGGGCACTATAATCATGAAGCGGACATTGTGAGATTTTTTTAAAATGGTTCGGACTATATATTGAGGCGCCCAAAGACGGAGTAATCATGATACACTTTGCACTGATTCCCCTTTTGTTTGACTTTCCTGTTTACATGTTTTTAAGCACTTTACCCACTGTTAATATTTTCAATCTTCCTGTTTTGTTGCAAATAAATGTTTACATGTTTTAAAGCACTTTAGCTACTGTTAATATTTTAAATATGCCAGTTATGTTGTAAATAAATGTTTGGATATTTAAAACACTTACTGCTTGATCCTTCCCCTGAATCTGTGTCTGGGGTAACGGCTGGGGAGGGTTGGTAGGGGATCTCTGTCAGGGTGATGAAGAGCTCCTGGCTGTCGGGCAAATCAGCGTTGTAAGCGCTGTCTACTGCCTCGTCCTCCTCATCTCCTTCCTCCTCTTCCCCGTCCGCTGAGGAACCGGCCGCGGACAATATCCCATCCTCAGAGTCCACGGTCAGGGGTGGGGTAGTGGTGGCGGCCGCACCTAGGATGGAATGCAGTGCCTCGTAGAAACGGGATGTGTGAGGCTGGGATCCGGAGCGTCCGTTTGCCTCTTTGGTCTTCTGGTAGCCTTGTCTCAGCTCCTTGATTTTCACGCGGCACTGCGTTGCATCCCGGCTGTAGCCTCTCTCTGCCATGGCTTTAGAGATCTTCTCATAGATCTTTGCATTCCGTCTTTTGGAGCGCAGCTCGGAAAGCACGGACTCATCTCCCCACACAGCGATGAGATCCAAGACTTCCCGATCCGTCCATGCTGGGGCCCTCTTTCTATTGGATTGCACGGCCATCTCTGCTGGAGAGCTCTGCATCGTTGCCACTGCTGCCACTGCTGCTGAGCTCGCCACGGTGTCCAAACAGAAACTGCGCTTCAAACTGCCCAGACAGGAAAAGGAATTCAAATTTTCCCGGGGTGTGGCTGGTCAGAGCATCCGAGCTCGGACTGCTGTCCAGAGCGTCAACAGAGTGGTGCACTGTGGGATAGCTCCCGGAGCTATTAGCGTCGATTTCCATCCACACCTAGCCTAATTCGATATGGCCATTTCGAATTTAGCGCTACTCCTCTCGTTGTGGAGGATTACAGAAATCGATTTAAGGAGGGCTCTATGTCGAACTAAATGGCTTCGTGGTGTGGACGGGTGCAGGGTTAATTCGATATAACGGCGCTAAATTCGACATAAAAGCCTAGTGTAGACCAGGCCTCAAAAATGCCTCTTAACAACTGGGAGTAAAATTATTTTAAATGAGACAAAAGACAACATGGTGTACTGTTCCCTTTGATGTGCTGAAAAACCTCCATCTCCGCTCTGATTTAATTGGAACTCAATTAAGTGAATAATTAGTACAAATGTAAAATTACCTTCCACCAACTTGTGGAAATGAATCGCCGGGGCTGCATTCAAAATGAGGCTGCAAACAGATCACAAACCCTCGCTCCGCGGCTCGGGCTATTCCCCGGCAGATGCCGGCAGGGCAGGCGGCGCTTACGGATGAGCCGGTGATACCGGCTGCGAGGAGGTGTTTGCATTTCTGATTTCCCCTCCCGCGGCCTTTACCCATTTAAACGGCGCGTTGACAGCGAGTGCCCTGTTCGGGGCAGCGCTTTGGGTCTGGGCCTTGTCCCCAGCTGGTGTTGATCTGGGAGAACTCTCTGCAACCCCGTGGAGGAAAACCGGACTTCAGCTAGTCTCTAGCTATTAGAGATCAGGATGAGATCATGTGTGTGGGGCGACAGGGGGGAATTATCCCCCCACCTACCTGCTAGGAGGTTCTTCCACTTTCCTTTGGTGCCGGCCACTGGAATGGCACTGATCCAGTCTGACACGTCTTACAGAGCGAGAGAATCTTTTGCTGGGCTTGTAAACTGCGCCCCTGCCAGACTCAACAGCATCAGGCCTTGTCTATGGGTGAGAGCTAGCCACGGGATAGCCATGGGGAACAAAAGCGCTGGTTTGCAGCAGCTCAACTTCACGCCCTGCTTGGAACCAGCTTCACTCAAGCAGTCCCAACCACAGCTCCCCTTGACTAACACAAGTACTTAGCTGGACCCGTAATACCCCTATTACACAGAGGGGAAACTGAGGCACAGAGACCAAAGTGACTTGCTCAAGTCATGCAGAGTGTGTGTGTGTGTGTGTGTGTGTGTAAGCAGGGAATTGAACACAATCTCCCATGTCCTAGGCTGCAGTCTTAACCACTGCACCCTCCTTCCTTCCAGCCTCGCTCTCAGCACTTGAACTGAAGCATCTAAAGCAGGGGTTCTCAAATTGGGGGTCGGGACCCCCCAGGGGGTCATGAGGTTATTACATGGGGAGTTGCAAACTGTCAACCTCCACCCCAAACCCCGCTTTGCCTCCAGCATTTATAATGGTGTTAAATATAAAAAAGTGTTTTTAATGTATAAGGGGGCGTCACGCTCAGAGGCTTGCTGTGTGAAAGGGGTCACCAGTACAAACGTTTGAGAGCCACTGATCTACCGCAGCTGCTGAAGCAGGGGCTGATCCCCAGTGCAGACGAGGCCTCGGGACCTTTGGTGTAAGTCAGTGAACACGAGTGACACATTGCGGCACTCCCACAGGCAGGCAGTGCGGTGCATTAGACTGGGACTCAGGACACCTGGGTTCTATCCCTGGCTCCCCCGCTCCCCTTAGGCGAGTCACTTCCCCTCCTACCCTGCATCTGACGGTGAGAGCTCTGTGGGGCAGGGACCGTCTCTCGCTGCGTGTCCGTGCAACACCCGGCGCAACGGGACCCTGATCTCAGTCGGGGTCTCTCGGCTCCGCTGGAATATAAACGATGACGACGCATCGTCCCAGTCCGGGAACAGAGGGCTGCATTCTCTCGCGCTGATGCTGATCCTGTGGAGTTATGCCGCACCCAGCGAACTCGGGCAGCCAGACCCCGATGCTTCAGAGGAAGGCAAGCGGCCATAAAGATGCACTGGGCCACCTTTATACTAGGGGGATCCTCTCCCCACCCCCCAAGGCTGACGACCAGAAGCCGGATGATTGCCCGTCTTCCCTCCCTTCAGGAAGCTGGCTCGGCTGGTGCCCTGCCGCCTGGGGCAGCATTCCCTAGCGCCGCTCAGCCATTTGCAGGAGAGAAAGGATCTGGACTCAGTGGCCTGGGAATTCATCTCAGCGGGTCTCTCCAGACCGCCCCTCCCGGGCCAGGCCACGGACCTACCCTGTTTCACACTGTGCTGGGGTATTCCACAGCCTTATGGAGAAGTCCCAGAGCCCACAAAATGCTCCTGACTCCAGCAGTCACCGAGCCCAGAGGCGACAAAGCGACCTCTTGGGGCGGACACCTAGATCCCAGCTGGACCCCTTGCCTGGCACCTCCACGCCCGGGCACCTCTCCAAATGGCCGCTCCGACCGCACCCCCAGTCCAGAGTGGCGCCTCCAATTACACGGTGCCTCCGGCGTCCAGCAATAAGACCTAACGAGGGAGGTGGGAATGACAGGATCTCCACAGCCAGCAGGACGGCACCAGCACAAAGGGATCAGCCAAACGCACCACCGGAGAGTTTCAGTTCTGCGGTTACCGGGAGTTAAATGTTTGCTGAGACCCAGGTGACTGACTGTTGGCTGCAGCCCTTGCTGGTTTCCACATGCCCAGTCTAGGATTGAAAGGGGAACCACCAGCTCTGGAGAGCTGCGGTCTTTCCCAACCACATAAATAATGAAGAGGATGGCTCAGGTGACATCAAGTCCCGGCGGGGGAAAATGCGTCAGGAGCAGACGGATCCGGCGGATCAGACAGCTGGCGGGAGATCCGAGAGAGGACGCAGACTGGACTCACTTCTGCTTTCGTTTACCTGCGACCAATCTCCTGGCCTCCAACAGGGCTGCAGCGCTGGCAACCTAAGCCCAGTTCAGCCCCAGGTATGAAGCGAATGGCCGAGGGAACGACCAAAGCTGACTGGGTATGTCTGCAAATCCCATCTCCCGACTGCAGCCGAGACGGGCCCTAGCGAAGGGCTTCGTTCTGCTGACCCCAACGTGAGCTGGCCACGGCAGCGCGTGTGTTCCCCGGCTCAAGCCAGCGCTTCCCGCCAGGGGACCTCGGAGTGCTTTGCAGGGGAGGTCGCTAGCATAGTGGCCCCACTGCACAAATGCAGAAACTGAGGCACTGAGAGGGGACGTGACTTGCCCCAGGTCACCCAGCCAGGCATAGAACTCCTATCTCCTGAGTCCTGGTCCAGGCCGGACTGCTCCCCCTTCTCCACTACCTGTCTGCAGCCCTACCACTGTTACCCACCCCGACACGGCCGCGCCCCGCAGTCCGAGAGCACCCTTCGGCGGCAGATCTCAAAGCTGCACAAAGCAGGTTCTGTCACCGTCACCCCCATTTGACTGAAGCGGGGGGATGGGCTCGGTCTCCTCTCATTTGCACTGGTTTAAAGCAGGGACCAGCCCCGGGTGAGACACCGGCAAGATGTCCAGAGAAAGCGGAACGGCATGGCCTAGATCCTGCTGCCAGCTGGGGGCAGAGTCAGGAGCAGGGCCAGAGCTCCGGACGCCCACCAAACCAGTCAATGCTGCAGAAAGGTGACGGGGTTACCTGCGTGATCACAGCCGCCCTGCTCTCACACAGCTGCGATTAACGAGGACAACGCTCCTCTTTCAGATCTACACAATGCCGAGTGTTGGCAGAGTAAAGCCAACGGGTGCTCTACTGAGATCCCATCCAGTCCTACATGGCTCTGATTCTCAACCAGGCCGCGAGACGCTTTCAGCGATGCCCCGCTAGCCCCTTGCCACGGTCCTCACAACACCCTCACAGGCAGGGAACTGTCGCCGTGCCCAAGGCATGGATCACACCCCTTGGGGGCATTACCCCTTCCCCGATCACCTCCCCTGCACCCACTGGACACTTCAGGGGAACAGCCACCCTGCCCAGCCCATTCTGTGCTGGGGAACGTCTTTACAGAGGGATCACGGGGGCAGACACCAACTGGGGAGCTCCGGACAACATCACAGCAACGGAGCCAGGCTGCTAGAGGGGCTCGGAGCCAATGCAAAGGTGTTTCCATGGTCCCCTACGCTGAGTGCCGGGGTGAAGATCGCCTCCTGCAGGGCTTGCACGGACACTTCGGACACATGATGGTTCATTTGCACTGGCCAGAAAGGGTGGGTAGGGACCAAAAGGGGAGCAAACGACTGCTTGGAACGGGCTGGCTGGGGACGTCCTCTGGCCTGAGCGACGCAGCAGCTCAGAACGGCCGGAAGAGCTCTGCCCGCCCTGGCCCGGCAGGATCGTACGCACTAAGTGCTCCCAGCTGCTGTGTCAGATCCTGTCCCGTGAGCCAGGCTAACGCCGCGCTGGTACGAGGCAGCGTGTGGGGATGATCCGGGCCCCCGGAATACATGCCTCCCTCCGCTTATTCCATTAGCGCCTCTCGCTTCGCCGTGCATCGTCCGCCTTGCAGAGCGACGGGACACGTAATTGCCTTTGACAGCCCGCCTCAGTTTGTTCCTTCCCGCCCCGGCGTGCAATAACCCTGGCCAGCCCTGCTAATAAAGCGCACGAGCCGTTTGGTTGGGAGGAGACCAGGGACCCGGTAGAGCTGCGGGAGGCACTCGCCCCGAGCCACAGCCCTGCAGCGCCGGAGCTGGGGGTTCAAGAGGCTTATGGGTGAGTATCAAGGGAGTAAGGGGTCTCTCTGGAGTGGCCAACCCTCTGTGCTGGCTTCTGGTCTCCCATCAGCGGGGGCATTCCAGGGTGAGTGAATCCAGGCCCCAGATCCTACATTGGTACAGTGCATTATTGGGGAAACACTCACCAAGATCACGGCCGCACTGTGCCAGGCGCTGCACAGACACACGGTCAGATCCGAGAGAAGTGACATGTGACACACAACACATCAGTGGCCGAGTGAAGGCTAGAACCCAGGTGTCCTAGGTCCCAGGGCAGAGTCCTAGCCATTACACCGCACTGCCTACTCCTAGTCCGTGCCACGTCCTGAGACTGACCTGGCTCCTACACAAAGCTTAGCAGAGTTGCTTCACACTGACATCAGCACGGGTAAGCGCAGAATTTGTCCCACTCTATTTAACAGGCCTTCAGCTCTGGGACTTCTCCTCCTCTCGCTTCTGGGCTCAGTGAGGAGTGATCCCTGAAGTCCATGGAGCCGGGCTGGGGTAAAACCAGCGCAGGGGAGAGGAGAATCAGGCCCATCTGCCCCATGACACATGGGGGCTTTTTGTCCCCCTTTCACACCACACTGTTCCCTTTGGCTGTGGGCGGACGATGTCCTATCACCTAGGCCCCTACTCAGTGACAGCTGAACAGGGGCCAGCGTTACATGGCATCATTCCGTCTACAAAGCCACTCTGATTTCCCTGAGCGTCTCCAAGGGAGCAGAGCGCCTGAATCAATGGGATCCGAGTGCCCAACTCCCATCAGACCTTTAGCAAACCCCAGCCTCCTTGCCAGGCTGCAAACACGCCTCCCTGCCTGACACAGCGTCTCCGACCCGTGCCCGGGCGACACTCCGCTTCTCAAGCGCGGCTTGATCCAGGCCAACGCACCTCCGTCATCGCAGCCTGGGCTCCAGCATTCGCGGGCCAGCGAGCCCGACCGCGAAACACGTGGGGAGCGGAGGGCCGAAAGGGGCAGCTCCCACCTTCTGAGACTGAACGGCGAGGGGAAGCCAAGGCCTAGGCATGGGGCCAGCCACTTCCCGGAGGGGGCTGGGAGCGAGGGCTGCATTTCAAGCACCTAGGACAGCTCCTTGGAAGAAGAACTGCATTTCACAGCCCAGAAAAGGACAGAGGCATGAAAACATAGCCAGCCCTTGCCAGTCTTCTGCAAGTACCCTGAGCTAAGCCCCCAGAGGGGAGGGTGGGTGGCAGGCCACTGGGAGGAACAAGTAACCACACTAGCGCAGGGTCGCCCTTTGTCCAAACCACATACTGTGGTTCAGGTCGCTGCTGCCTCCGCACTTAGTAAATCTCCCCAGCAGCCGGAGACGGGACACTAGTTGGGGAGGGCTCTGAGCTACTCCAGAGAATCTTTCCCAGGCGTCTGGCTGGTGGGTCTCGCCCACATGCTCCGGGTCTAACTGATCACCAGATGTGGGGGCTGAGAAGTTTCGCCCCAGGTCAGATTGGCAGAGACCCTGGGGTTTTCACCTCCCTCTGCAGCCTGGGGCACGGGTCACTTGCTGGATTGAACTAGACGTAAATGGGGGATTCTCTCACTTGAAATCACAACTTGAGGACGTCAGTGACTCAGCCAGAGGTTCGGGGTCTGTCACAGGAGTGGGTGGGAGAGGTTCTGTGGCCTGCCATGCGCAGGAGGTCAGATGAGACGATCTTGAGGGTCTCTCCTAGCATAGAAGTCTCTGAATGTGCCCAAATGAAGCTGCTCCTTTAGCTGTAGAAACGCCTGCTTTTAGACCGAGAGGTCGTGGGTTCAATCCCTGCAGATGGCCCACGAAGGGCTGTCCTGGCAGGTTAAAGAGCGGGGCAGGAACAAAATTGGCAACAGGGCAAATCAAGTCGCTAACCCTCAGAGTCGGCTGGTTTGGAGTCTAGCCCTGGTATTGAACCAGCGTCCACATGGGGGCTGTCAGTCCTAATGGGAGTCGAGGTGCGGTTGCCCATAAAGCCACAAGACTGCACTCAGCACTGGACGCTAGGCCCGTGGCAGTACGCGCAGCCGTCGGAGGTTCCTGGAGAGGAGTGGGAGGGCGGGCGTCTTTGGGGCATGAGAAGTAAGAACCGGCTGGGGACTGAGGCTCTGATTCAAACCAGCGTCCTGTAATCTGAGCACCAAGGGGTTCAGGACGGTCAAAGGCATCGTAGGGGTTTAGCTGCCCTTGGAATCCATCGGTATTTGGACACCCAACTCCCTTATGGCTCTGCTGTGCCCAATGGAGGCCCTGATCCTGCAATCGGATCTGCCTGGGCCCACGGCTGCACCCGCCTGGAGCTTTCTGAAATCAACGAGGCTCTGCCCTGTGGATCTCACTGCAGCCCTGGGGCCCAAGACTGGCAAGAAGATTGTCACAAAGCAGCTTCACACACACACGCACGTGCACGCTGCCCCCCAAGCATAGGATGGGTCCAGCCCACGACTGACCCCGCTCCACCTCCTGGGGCCGGCTACCATGCTCGGTGACAGGGCCGAGCGGATGGCCCCTTTGTGCCCCTTTAGCGAGAAAGGGGATGTGGCACCTCCAGCGAAGCGAGGGGAAGCAGGGATAAACCGGCCTGCCAATACTGGTCCTGACCTGGGCACACCCGCCCGGCTCCAATCGCTCCAGCTCATCTGCGACTCCGGCACGTGACAGAGAAGGGAAAGCGGAAGAGAACACACGTCTGGAACGCGGCGACATTGTGGCCACGGGCGGCCGGGCTGCATCTGCCCCAGACAGTGGAGACCAGACCTTTGATTTGGTTACGCGGGGCTAATGCAATCATGTCTGCAAAGCGATTCCCTGCTGCTTTCCGAAGGAACGGCTGATGATGGGGAACACAGCCAGGGGAGACAGCTACACATTACAGTTAAGGCAATAAACAGCTGTGCCCTGCACGAGGCTGCCTGGTGCCGCCAGCATCGCACCCCCGCGTCTGGCCACGTTAGCATCCTCACATACCCCAGAGCTCCCGGGCTGCGAAAGGCCAGAGCCGCTGCCTCTGCAAACTGGGCCCTGGCTAGTGCTGGGTGCAGCCGCCGCGGGGGGCAGGGCAGCGGTGGGCCCTCTGCAGTCCCGGAGCCCCAGGGAGGTGCTGTTTGCAAACCCTGAGCATGCAGCAGCGCCAGTGGAGGGGATGAGATATGCATGGACACGCTGGAAAAGAAAGGCTGGAGAGAGGCAGAGCCCTGGCTGCATCTTGGTCAATTTCAAGCCAGATTCCTTGGGCTAAAGGGATCTCCAGGGCTAGCCTAGGGCAGGACAGCCTGGGGGTAAACATAACGTTCCAGGAAATGCCTTGACAGGAGAGGCTCTGCGGAGACAACTGGAAACACAATCTATGCTGCATTCAGCCAGCCAACAGGCCATATGCCCGGCCCAGCAGCCTGGAAGCACCTGGGTTCTAACCCCAGCTCTGATCCTGACTCCCACTGTAGGACCTTGGGCAAATCACCCCTCTTGCCTCAGTTTCCCCACCTGTCAAATGGGGTTACTAAGGCCTGCTTGGCCGGAGGGCTGCTAGGGTTATTTAGGAAAGCAATCTGAAGATCATACAATCTGTGTAAGCCTTGTTACCAAGGGTGCAGGTGGTGGGTGGCCAGAGAACACAGGAAGGGAGATGGAGGGTCGAGGGAAGCTGCAGCCTTCAGCGGCTGAATGCACCGCAGGGTTAGAAGTGGAAGGCAGCACACGCTACGTAGCGACGGCTGGCTGGAGGGAGCTCGGAGCAGAATCCCCAGAGAAGAGAAACAGCAGGGCAGAAGCAGAGCAGGGAGATTGCAGGAGCACAGAGCGGAGCGCGGGGTCAGCAGCCCATTCCACAACCGCTGAGTCCAGGCCAGTCTTACGGAGACCCTGCGGGGCAACTCTAGGCAGCCCTAGCCCGGGAGCCACAGGGACACCACTGTATGTTCATCACAGTCCAGCCCTCGGCAAGGGACACCGCTGAGGGCCAGAACCAACCGGCATCCTGCTCCGAACGCCCCTGAAGACAATTGCATGGCTCCTGCTGGTAGGATGAGAGGCCGGGCTGCGGGCGGGAGTGGGCGGAAAGGGTGCGAGAAGGAAATACTCATTTCTGGAGAATGTGCCTCAGTGACAGATGCAGGGCACTCGAGCTATTTCGCTTAACAAAGAGAAGGTTACGGGGTGAGCCGATTCCCTACACCGGGGAATACCGAAACCATCTGCTCTAGGAATTCTCCGGCTTGTGCCATGCAGGCGGTTCGACCACACGCTCACAATGCTCCCTTCCGGCCTGGGAACCTGTGAATTTTATACAGTCCTCCCGACAGGGGGCGGAATCAGCCGAGTACCCAGAACCTACCCCACCACATGCGTCAGATAACACACGAACCTTCTCTGCAGAATGCGCCGACACTGATGGCAAACACCTATGCTCATCTAACTAACACGACAGCCCTACTGAAATGCCCAGTGCTTCGGCAGCGTCAATTCCCCGCTTTACGGGAGGCAATGCACATATCTTTGGGCTCTGGGAGCTAGTTTAGGCCAGTGCTAAAATTGGCCTTTGCCAGGAGGCCCAAAAGCTGGAAACATTCGCTCAGCAGTTCGCGCCGTTCCCTGGCTCCTTTGCAGGAGCTCCGAGGACCACAGTGCTGAGGACAGCATCTTATCACCCATTATTAGCAAAACACAAAACTAAATAAAACTCAAATGAGACATACTGTGCAACGCTCCGGCTCCATATAAACAGGGCTTCTATTTGTTAGCTCCTGAGAGCAATTTACACAAATCATTTAGAACAGGGAGAGGAGGGAAAAAAAGGATGTCTTTACAAAACACCTGATGTCTGGACTCTCATTAAATGGAATTAGCTGGCAAATGCGATAATCCCATTTCATGCTGCAAATGCGGCAGCGGGGGGAGGGGAGGGAAATGATAGGGGAGCCGTGTTTGAATCCTGCCAGAATGTCCTCTCGGCACTTCTAGGAGCTGGAACGGCGTTCTGGTACTTCTCCTGGCCCCAGGCCCAGCGGCTTCTTTCCCTCCAGGGCTTCAGAGTGTCCCCCAAGCCAGCTGGTGCCAGGCCAGGGTGGGAAGCGGCCGGTTGGCACAGAGGGAGCCAGGGATGCTGTAGCCAGAACCAGGCAGGGGCTCCCGGAGTTGCTGGGAGCCTGAGACAGAGCCGGGCAATGTCAGGAGCCAGGTAGAGAGGCCACCCAGAGAGCGGAGCAGGAGTGAGGCACAATTAGGGGGAAGGTGAAGCCAGGGAGTCACCCCTGCTCCCCTGGGCCTCCCCCAATCTTCCCCCTAGAGCTCCTCCCGCCCTGCATTCCAGCCCCTCTTTTTCTCGGCACTGGTCTACACTACAGAGTGAGGCTGACGTAAGGCAGCTTACAGCAAACTCTCTCTGGAAGCGTCCACACTACAGCCGTGCTCCTGCCGACCTAACCCATCCACTACATCGACTTCATAACTCCACCTCCGCGAGAGGCGTAGGGCTTAGGTCAATGTCGTCAGGGCGACGCTTACATTGCCTGTCAGCCCGGCGCGGGGCTCGCAGCCCCCGCCTCCCCCAGGGCCGACAGAGCAGGGCTGTTTCACAGCAGGGAGCCTACCAGCAGTGAAACGGACATTCTTGTCCGTTTCATGGCTGCTATTATTTCACATTTGGGCTCCGGCTCTCAGACCTGGGGCAGGTGGGGGGCTCCAGCTGTAAGCCCCATGGGGCTGTCGGTGCCCCACACTCCAGCAGTCAGTGCCCCACAATGCCTCACTTCAGTCGGTGCAAGCGCGCCTGGGGAGGACGCGCACCACCAGCAGAAGGAGGGTAGTGTGGACACCAACGGCCGACTCAACCCAGTTTTGTACTGTACATGAGCTCGAGGACTCCAGGAGACCCCCGCACCCTTTGTTGAAAGCAGCAGAGCTCTGGCTGCAAAGTCCATGATGGTGGAGGGATAGCTCAGTGGTTTGAGCATTGGCCTGCTAAGCCCAAGGTTGTGAGTTCAATCCTTGAGGGGGCCACTTAGGGATCTGGGGCAAAATCAGTACTTGGTCCTGCTAGTGAAGGCAGGGGGCTGGACTCGATGATCTTTCAGGGTCCCTTCCAGATCTATGAGATAGGTACATCTCCATATATATATATATATATATATATATTTTATTTATCTCTGACCAAAGCTCAATGCAACTTACAAAGGAAGGAGAGTATATGAACGCACTATGTCCCCCCGTGCCGGGTCGTCCAACCCCAGCGCTACAATCCCAGTGTGAGAGAGGGGGAATCACAGGGCCTGGGAGAGAGGAGATTTGCCCAATGTCACCCAGCACATCACTGACAGAGCTAAGAACAGAACCCAGGTCTCCTGGTTCCCAGTCCAGGGCTCTTTGCACTAAGCCACACTGCCTCCAAAGCCTCAGTATTCTCCTACCCGGGTCACCCGCCCGCTGGCAACGGCACCCAGCTGAGAAATGTCTGGAAGAGTAACAGAGTCATCGATTCCAAAGCCAGAAGAGAAGAGACCCCTAGCTCACCCAGTCTGACCTCCTGTACAACACAGAGGGGAGAACTGCCCCCCAGGACTGTCCAGACATCACCACTAACCCTCAGCTAATGAACAGGTAATTAGCAAGGTCTGATCCTGCTCCCACCGAGATCAACGGCACAGTTCCCACTGACATGAGCTGCGGGGCTCAGGCCCATCAGCGCGGGTGCTCAGCTCCTCCCAGGGTCAGGCCCTCAAAGCCTCATGTGGATGACAAGATCACGTTGCCCGTTGGCCAAGACAAGAGTCCCAAAGCAGGAGACAGGTGTGGAGGAGCGCGGTCATGGCAGGGCGAGGGCAATTGGATGGGGGAGGGGCTCCTGCTCCGGCCGGGAACAGGCAGTGCTGGAAGATGGCCAGGACAGCGGGGGTCAGGACAACAGTCTCTTGCCCCCGAATGTTCCTCCAGCGCACCCCACAGTTTGGGGACCTCTGATCTATGGGTTTTATCCTGCTGCCCATCACCGGACCATCTGGGCACATTCCACTGGCCACAGTGCAGTCCCCAGTGGGCACGCAGCCCCGCTGACTCCTGAGCGTCGGGGTAAGGGAGAAGGATTTTACTAGTCCTGATCCAGCTCACAGTTTGCACAGTCTGATCAACAGACTCATATTTTGCTCTGAGTCACACAAGCTTGCGGGGGACCCAACCAGCTGGCTTGAAAAGGCTCTGGGTAAAACTCATCACACGTGGCTTTAGATCAGCCACTTGGCAAAGGAAGCAGACCAGCGAGTTTGCAAGATACGTCCCAGTCTGGGCTCGGGCTGACAAGTCCATAAGTGCCACGTAAGCCAGAACCTCATCAGTGCCAGCCCATCGACGTCCGGGAAGCTGCACTGATTCACAGCAGCTGGGGATCTGGCCTTAACAGACTTCTCATTTCAAGAGGCTTCCGCTCTTCCTTTCACGGCAAACATGACTTCTGCTGGGACAGCAGCGAGCTCAGCCTCTGCACTGGGACAACACCCCTCCTCCAGAGTCCAGCGCTGGGACCTGCCATGACCCCACCCGCTCCGGTCTGGGCTCTGTCCGCGCTGTGCAAGACGCCACCGAGAGCATCCGCTCACGCCGTGCTGCGACGGAGCAGGGGCTCGGGGCTGACTCAGAGCGGCATGTGCCGGCTGCTGAGTCACCCACGCTACCTCTCCCATCACGCCCGGCATTCCCCGGAGGCCTCTCATCCGGCACAGAGCCAGCGTGACAGACGGGGGGTGGGGGGGATGTTCCAAGCTGCAGAACTCCCTTCCCTTCCGATGAACGGCTGCTCCCAGCTCACCTGCGCGCTCCTACATTGACCCGGCTGTTTGCTGCCCAGCGGTGAGAGGAGCTCCGAGGTGAGGCCACCCTCACCAGCGAGCCAAGCCCAGCGTCAATGGGGTCGGGAATTCCTTTGGCCGCAGGAAGTCCTAGTGCCAATGGCCCCACACAGGCAGCAGGGACCTGGTGCTAATGCCCCAGCCGCTCGGATCTTAGCAAATCCCGCACGACGGACAGAGAGACGCTCCTCTCCTGGGCGAACCCGAGGAGTCTTAAGAACAAAGGACACAGGGCTGGAAGGGGAGCCCCTGGCTTTACTCCAGCTTGTGCAGGGTGAGATACAGACAGACGTCAGCAGCTCCCGGGGGGCCATCCCAGCAGCCCCCTTCCCACTGCTCTGGGGCGTCACACGGCAGGACATGCAACGGGCCGGCTGATCTGCAGCAGATCCCTGGGAGGCAAACCTTGGGCCAAATCCTGAAAGAGACTCAGTGCTAGCAACTCCCCGTGACTGATGGGAGAGGCAGGGGCTCGGCAGCGTTCAGGATCAGGCCCAGGCACAGCCGAGGGTGGAGGCTCCCTAACGAACATGGTCCCTAGACAGACATCTAGGACATGCTCTTTTCCAGGCCTTGGGTTCCCAGCTAGCCCCATGCCCACTCACTGCATCCCACGTCCCACCCCTGGAGTCCCAGGAGACATCCCCTGTTCCCCGTTAGGCTTCCTGTATCACAGTGGGCTAGCCACCAAATCACTGGCGGTGCCAGACACTAACAAGGAACAAAGCCCAGACTCCCGCTGGGGAGAGAGGCTCCCTGGGGAAATAGCCAAAAGGGACCGGTCCTCTTTCCCCAGGAGCAAGGCCCCGCTGTCTGCTTGGGGAAGAGCTCGTGGGGAGGTCTGGGGAGACTTCAGCACACGGAACCATGTTTTAATACTCAGGGGGCGTCAGACCAATCCCCAGGGACGTGACGCGGTTAGATCCAGACCAGCCTGGAGTAGGGAAGGGCTCACCCCACCCGGGTTTGCTTAGCAGAGGCAAGAGGCTGTTTGCAGCTCAGCGAAGGTAGTTAGCGCTGGCCCGGCCACCAGGGCCAGCCCAAAAGATC
Organism: Terrapene triunguis; assembly: GCF_002925995.2. Lineage (NCBI taxonomy): Eukaryota > Metazoa > Chordata > Testudines > Emydidae > Terrapene > Terrapene triunguis. The sequence continues at coordinate 499,711 of NW_020698277.1, read as the reverse complement.
TCACACCCAGCCCGGTGCCAGCGTGGCAATGCACACCCACCCAGCCCTTGGCGCCAGTGCCCACCCAAACACAGACACACGCTCACCCCTGGCACGCACACACAAAGGGATAACACTAAAACCCACAGTCACACACACAGTCTGATGCCCAGGCACCTAAGCAGAGAGAGAACACAAACATCTTCAGAGAGACCCCACACGGAATAACACACCCTCCTCAACCCCCGAGAGCC
>NW_020698277.1:495009-499468 GCF_002925995.2 Terrapene triunguis | reverse complement strand
GGTCTCACTCTTACTTACACAAGAGCCTTCGAAATGAAAGGAGTGAATAACCGGCACACAGGATCAACCGCAGGGATGACATCTCCCAGAGCCAGCCAATAACTGACTGCGTCTGGCTGTCGATCCTTCCCCACCTACGACTGACCTGCCCGCGCAGAGAGGGGTGTGCCACGTGGATGTCAGAGAGAGCCGACCCCAATTCCCCCTCGGTCACTGGGAACAGTCGTCTCGAGCGGAGGAGCAAGTTCTTACCACTGTGGCCGTTACGCTGATGACGATCAGAATTACCTCACTGGTCCCATTGTGCTGGGGACTTACAACCCCAATAGACCAAACGGGTGAGGAGAAAAAGCCGCGGAGAGGGAGAGCCACTTGCACTGTGGCCCCGTGACTCTGCCCGCTAGGCCACGCTGCCTGAGAATTTCAAATGATGTCATCCGTGCTGATGCTGCCCAGCAGGGCATAGAATCTCAGGGTTGGAAGGGACCTCAGGAGACCATCTAGTCCCACCCCCTGCTCAAAGCAGGACCAATCCCCAGACAGATTTTTGCCCCAGATCCCTAAATGGCCCCCTCAAGGATTGAGCTCACAACCCTGGGTTTAGCAGGCCAATGCTCAAACCACTGAGCTCCTCTCCTTGATGGCTAGTCTATTTAAGCTGGAGCCTGTCTGCATGAGGAGCTCTGCACCAGTGCAACTCTCTTGTGAACAGGCACAACGCTGGTGTCAAACACGACTCATACCAGCGCCCCTGACCTTGGATCTGGGCCGAGGTGAAATGCACCAGGACGCTGGTGCAGTGTCTGCAATGGTGTAGCTCCATTCGTGCATCGCGACCTGACACACACCAGGCACAAGGTGACCCCAGAGAGGCTTTGCGTGAAGAGCTGCCCATGACCGTCCCCAGCCCAGGCAGAGCCAAGGGTTTAGGATTCCCTGACTCCTTCCCCCTTGTGTGACGCCCGGGAGCAGTGACACGACAGCTGAGGATCTGGCCCCCTGGGCACACTGACTGATGCCAGCCACCGATGTGCCCAACCTTTCCCAAGCTGAATCTGTGTTACCAAGCGCTGCTTAGAAAAATGAGACAGGAGAGGCCGGGTCCCATCCGGATAGGGGCAGAGCGCCATGGGGATCACCCCGCTGAGCAGGACGGCATGTGGAGGGGAACGTGACCCTTTAGGAGGCACTGCTCCCAACTTGCTCTGGCTCAGAGGGGTGGAGTTTGTGCCCATGTCTCTTCAGCACAAGAGATTGGGCATAGCTCACGAGGAGCCACCACTCCCACCAGAGCACAATCACCGCGTGCACCACAGGCCTGCACCTGTGAAGCACGGAGCACCCTCGGCTCCTATGTATCTCCACAATCCTGCCTCGGGGAGCAGGGAACCGGGGGTCAGCGTGGCAGGTCAGCGAACACAAGCTAATGAGATCCTTGGAGGAGGCGACTGTCCCTCGGTACGGGGCACTGGGAGACCAACGGTGGAACAGCGCAGCCAATTTGAGCGTCTGCATCATACAAAGGCAGTTGATAAATGGGAAGGGGGACAGAGAATGATTCAAGAGCTGGAAAATAAAAAAAAAGCCTTCCAGGGAGAGGCTGAGAGCGCTTGATCTGATTAGCTTCTCAAACAGGAGTTCAAGAGGTGACCTGATTACAGGGTAGCAGTATCTTCGTGGGGAGAAAATACTGGCTCCTAAAGGGCTCTTCAGTGGAGACAGGGAGAACAAGAACCCGCTGGACGGTAAAGCCAGACACAGTCACTTTGAAACCAGGGCCAGGGCGATTCACAAACTCCCTAGGGAAGTGGTGGATTCGCTCTCTCTTGCAGTCTCCAGATTGAGGCTGGAGTAGGGTTACCATACGTCCGGATTTTCCCGGACATGTGCGGCTTTTTGGTCCTCAAATCCCCGTCCGGGAGGAATTTCCAAAAAGCCGGACATGTCCGGGAAAATAGGGAGGCATAGTAAGGGGACCGCCTCCTCCCCGGGCTCCAACTTTCCGGGGCCAGGCGACGGCTGTTCGTTGTCCCCACCTGGGCAGCCGGACTCGGGAGCAGCCGCTCCTGCAGCTCCCACTGCCGCGGGGGGAAGCGGCCAAGCATGTGGCGCTCGGCAGCTGCGGCGTGAACCCCCTGAGCCCGAGCCTGCTGCGGGGACCCAGCTGGTGCAATCCTGCGCGCGGCCCTGGAGTGGGGGCAGCAGGCCCCAGCCCCCCCGTCCCGCTCAGGTCCCGCAGGGGAACAGACGGGGCTGCCGATGCCTCCGCCCCGGGGCCGCCCGCGGGATTGCACCAGCGGGCGGCCCCTACTCTCCCTCCAGGTACAGCCCGAGTCCTGCCTGCGCTGGGGCCAGGCCGGACTCACACTCACCCCTGCCCCGCGCTCCCCCTGCGTCTCCCGGGTCTCCCTCTGCCGCCGGGTTTTTTTTTGGTCTGGTCACCCTGGGGGCGGAGTTGGGGCGGGGAAGGGGCAGAGTTGGGGCGGGGCCGGGGCCCCGTGAGCGTCCTCTTTTTACAGGATTGAAATGTGGTAACCCTAGGCTGGAGGCCTTTCCGGAAGAGGTGATTTAGCCACACACAACTTGTAGGGCTCAGCGCAGAGGGGACTGGGCGACAGAGGATGCCCTGGGCTATACAAGAGATCGGACTTCTGACCTTAAACACAATGAACCAGCAGTGGTGGGAGGGGGGCGTCACTCCGCCTCCCGCAGGATCGAGCCCCGGGTGAGTCCTTCAAGGATCAAGGCCCACAACCGAATTCACGTATCCCGGTGTTAGTACTGGCTGACCGGAGGCCCCCAATGCTCTGAGACGGTTCGGCATGCAGCTAGACGCACCGCGTGGAAATCTCTAGACTCCAGCTTTGCTCTGCTCTTATGGCGTGTAGCTAGAAAGCCAGAGGCCGGAGAATAAAGGTGCGTGGGAGCGAGGGGCTGGTTCTAGACCCCTCCTGGAAGCCGGCAGCCCGGAGCAGCGCCAGAGAGGAGGGGGAATGTCCTGCCACAGGGCAGCGCAGCACACCTCCCCCTTGCTCCACGCTGGTGTAGACGCACGTCGATCCCGAGACCCCAGGCAGGTAACATTCGTCTTTGCCGGTAGTGTCTGAAGGAGAAAACAATCCAAATAAATGAGTGAGTGACGGCAACCTGGCAGCCAGCCAGGGCGTTGTGTAAATCTTTAATTACCTGTAGTGTACAGGCAGCTAAAGCTCCGTCACGCTCAATGGATCCCAGCCAGCCGCCGCCTTCGGCAGGTTAAAGAAAGGGCCTGAGAGCGTGACCCCCGGGAGCTTTCATTTTGGGGGAGCGGGCGCCTGGAACGTGCCTGCCAATCGCAAGCAGCTGCGAACTTGGCTCCTTCTCCGCTTGCAGCTCCAGGGGCGAGGGGAGGTCGGAGCGGAGGGTTTGTGCGGCCTTTATTTGGTGTGTTTGTTTCCCAACCAGTAGCCAAGGCAACGCTGCGGCTCAGCCCGTCGGCACAAGGCTGGGGAATTTCACTGCGATCCAGCGGCCTCGCCCAGCCGGGCCCAGGGATGCAATTGGCAGCCCCCAGAGCAACCAAGGCAGCTCTCAGGCCCGGCACCACAAAGGTATTTAAATGTGGCTGTTAGGAGCCTAAACACCTTTGAGGATCTGGCCCTCGGAGCTTGGCAGGATCCGGCCCACACTCAGCCGCCGTTTTCACCCCAGCGGTGAGCCAGTGCTTCCCTAGATTTCACCCTCGCCACCGCCAGCCGGGAAGGAGAAGATAAGAAGGTTTCCACGACTAGTAAAGCTGCTGCCTTGCTGAACAGCTGGCTAGTCAGTTGCAGCAGAGAGGCAGGGCCCCAGGGGGGTGAGGGACAGCTGCAGGCTCAGAGGACATGTCACCCCCCCCCGTCCCCCCAGAGCTCTCCAGCCACCTTCGCGCTGATGCCAGTCCCACAGACCACGCACACCAGCCCGGGCTCTGCTCTCTGCTCCCTGGGAGCAACTCAGAGCGGAACCCGGGCTGGGACTTGGAAGGTTTCTTATCGAAGCCGCGAGCTAGAAATCCCAGGGCCGCAGGGGAAAGGCTGGGTCCCTTTGGGTGCCGGCGATGCGCGCAAGGGGCTGCAGGTGACTGCATGGCTGGTCCACAGAGAGGGAACAGCTACTCCTCTAGTCACGTGGGAGAGAAAAGGCTGGGCTTCGGAAAGCCGTGGAGTCAAACCCTGGGACGGGAGGCTGGTCCTTATAGCTACACGATGGACCGTGTCTTCCTCCTTTTCTTTTTAAAAACACTCCCTGTCACACTGTCAGCCACCTTCCATGCGCCGCCACATGGCAGCCCTGCACGCCGCCTGCTGCCTCAGTTTCCCCTCTTGGTTCCTCAACAACTCCAGATAGGGGTGTGTCCAATACTCATGGGGACCAGTGTGCAAAGCTGGGGCCAGGGAGTAGACTCCAGGGGAGAGAAGTGCTGGCTTCCTATTCTCCC
>NW_020698277.1:487252-490009 GCF_002925995.2 Terrapene triunguis | reverse complement strand
CCAGCACTTCTCTCCCCTGGAGTCTACTCCCCGGCCCCAGCTTTGCACACTGGTCCCCATGAGCATCTTCCGTCTCTGCTGATCCTCAGCTGTGCCTACTCAGGAACTAGGGTTGGTTGGCCCCAGGCCGCTAGGGGCAAGCCACCCTCTCACGCTGATCCTGAACAAGAGGTCCCATAGTCCAAAACTATCATAACCCGCCAGTGACGGCGCGACAAAGCCCAGGTCTTCGCCTCTGGATCATTCAACGCGTTTGGATCGCTTGGGTCATGTGCCGGCAGCCTTTAAGCTTAAGGTGGCACTTTTATAAGGGTAGGACTTTGACCCCATGCCCTTTGCCCTGCTGCTACGCTCCCCCCCCAAAACAGTTGCCTTTCAGGGGCGTGTGGTCGCTAGATAGCCGGGATTGGTGTTCTAACAATAAGAGGTTCCGATTACATTAGAGAGCGTGACTTTTTCCAGACAGACTCGATGCTTTCACTGTACAGAAAGCCAGTGCGTGTGGGAGAGAGGGTGGGCATCGGACAGTCTCTAATAGCTTCCACATCTTTCCAATTTCATGCTGTATTGGGGATGCGATTACAGGAGATGAAATCAGGCTACACCATGTAAACAGTCAACATTTGATGTTCCCCGACTATTCATCTCTTCGGGTTTACTTGTGTACATGCAGAATCGGCGATGCCCTCCTGCTCACCAGCCATTTAATCCTGTTTCGGATGTCAAAGCCATCATTCGAGAAGCAGAAAGGGAATTTAAAGAGACGACTCACTAAAAGGGCTACTTGTACTGACAGCAGCTGGCTTTGCTGTTCGACGCTCGTCTGGAATTCAGGAGCGTTCTGCATGGATTCGGCCCATTGCAAACTCATTTTCTCCAGGCTGCCTCCCTGCATTATATGCCCGAGGGGCCAGGAGAGGAAGGGAATTAGCATTTTGTCACAATGCGGAGAAGAAAGGCTTTTCAAGGAGCGCTCGGATTCCAAAAGCCTCCCGCCCCGAATCCCTAACTAGATTCCAGCGGGGCTGGGAGGGATCCTTCAGCGGAGCCCGGCGTGGAGCTGCCGCGGCACGTTGTTGTGACAACCGAAAGCCAGAGCAACGCCTCGCCGCCGTGGCCCGGCAGAGCCTAGCTCAAGAGCCGTTCCCGGCGCTGGGAGCTGGCAGCGAAGGCACTGCAGCCCCTCGATCCCAACACTAGCCAGACCTGGCACTTCCTGCAGCGTTTAGCTGGAGACCGGCCATGGGGACCAGTGGAAATTCAAGAGGCTCCCAGCAGTGCCAGGTTCCCGGGAGGCAATCTGAGCCCAGCGTGGAGCGGATGGCTGCGCAGGGCCTGGCTGACCCAGAGAGAAGCAGGAAATAACAGATCCTTTCTGCTTCCAAGCCATACCCAGCGTCTCCTTTGGCCCCTGCCCCCTCGGAGAGCACCGTGAAAGGGAAGAGGTGGGCGTGCACCAGAGCAGCATGCCCAGCACAGCAAAGAGGCACTGACGGGGCAGGAGACGTGTCCGTGCCAGGGTGTCCCTCAGGATTATCGGGGCCGTGGCTGGAATGCGGCAGGATGGTGCCAGCACAATGATATCGTTATAACGATAACGACCATGCGTGCTTTGAACTCCTGGCATCTGCAGCTCTCCAAGCCTGCTGCAAACAGTAATTAACAAGGCCTCAGCCCCTCCCCTCCTCCAGAAAATATCACGACACCCATTTTACACACGTGGCACCATGGTCAAAGTGCCATCAGAAGCCCCACTCAAGCCAGCTCCCCTTCTCCCAGGAGGAACCAGGTGATAAGTGACTTGCAAAGCTCTTTTTGGTACTGTGCGTCTCACAATCTCTAATGCAGTCAGTCTCCCAGCAACCCAGGGGAGTGCTATCCTTCAGGAATTGAACAGAGGTCTCCCAAACCACACGCTAGCTCCCTAGCCACTGAACCAGCCTCCCAGTCTCCCCTAGCTCCTCCGCTCTAACCACTAAACCCCACTGCCCCCTTTGCCTCAAGAGGGGAGAGCGTCACAGGTACACACAGGCCGCAGGTGCCCAACTCCCACTGAATGCTGGTACTTTGCATCTTTGCAAATCTCCCCACAACTGCTCCAGGAGACACGTTTCTGCTTCTGGAGCGACATCGGGTACGGGTGAGGACAGGCCAGGTGACAGCTACGGGGCAAGCAAGGAGCTTTTAACCACTTTTTATTTTACTCACCCATTTCTTTTGGACGCCCTTCTTAGAAGCTTAAGAACCACCTCGGCTATTGTTCCCCATCCAAGTCACCTCTCAACCCGGTTTCCAACATGCTTCTGAACGGCTTTCATTTCATTCACGTCCCCGAGCTCCATCCACCCACCAGAGCTGGCATCCCTTCCCCGAGGCAGCTGACATCCTCATACCGGCAATAAAGAGCCATGGCCCGGGGTATATTTATACCACAGGACGGCTGCCCAGAACATGAATCATTTGTGTGCCGGTGTCCCAGGCTGGGTCTTTGTCCCACACGGCCTCATGCAGGCTAACCAGCGTGCCTTCCATTCATGGCTGGATTTAGAAGAGCCCTGCTGACCTCGCTGGTCCCTCCCCTTCCCACCTATCTGCTCCATCCCAGGGAACAGGCAGGCTGCCGGAATTTACAAGACACTTTTTCTCACTCCTCCCACTTAGGATGTGTCTCCACTTGGAGCGTGTGTATCGCTGCACACCCAGCTGGCCTGGTGTGACATTATTGACATAAACTGGGACCATATAGATCATTGTTGC
>NW_020698277.1:486218-487242 GCF_002925995.2 Terrapene triunguis | reverse complement strand
TCTGGGGCTTGGTCCTTTGGGATCAGGAGAACCTTTTTCTTTTACTGAGCTATTGGTTTTCATAACCATTTGTCCCCATAACGAGTGGCACTGGCGGGGATACTGGGAAACTGGAGTGTCTAAGGAGATTGCTTGTGTGACTTGCGGTTAGCCAGTGGGGTGAGACTGAAGTCCTCCTAGTCTGGCTGGTTTGGTTTGCCTTAGAGGTGGAAAAAACCCCAACCTTGGGCTGTAACTGCCCTGTTGGAGCAATTTGTCCTGAGTTGGCACTCTCAGTTGGGTTCCGCCAGAACCGCATCGTCACACCTGGGTACAAACAGCAGTGTAGACAGCGAGGGACGACTCAGACAAGCAGAGTAGTGACCCACACACCTGAACCCCCCCGTGATATGTAGCCTACATGGCTCTCTACTCATCCAAGTTGTGCCTCTCACGTCTACACGTTTGCTTTTAGCACTGTAGTGTCCCACTGCCGGAGCCTTTCACCGGGGCATGTAGCTACCCGTGTAGTGCCGGTACTCTACACGCCGCCGTGAGTGTGGACGTGACCTTAGAGAGCAGCATTCTTGTCGATTTCCGGAGGTCCCTGAACAGGGTGGAGCAAAGAGGATTGCAACAGGGAAATGACCACAGAGGGGGAGACTTCATGTGCCCGGGGTTTGTTTTTGTAGGGTTGTTTTACTTGGTTGCATAGCAACCCTTGTTTGGGGGTGGAGGAGGAGGGGATATTCTCATGGTTCAGAAGTGTGGGAGAATAACATGGCAGCTACAAGGTACAATGTGGGACTCGTCACCCTGGTTGCCTTTAACACTCGCCCCAGATTTCCGTCTATTTCCAGGATTGACGCGCCAGATTCAATCACCCTCTTTTCCCTCGGTTGGCGACCGTGTGCTCCCCCTTCAGGCTGGGCGCTGGCCCTGCAGCGGGAAAGCACAGCCTGGCGGGACAAAGATTTGTGGGGATGAGGCCACGTTGTGCGTGCAAACCGGGCAGCTGCGCGTGCAAACCGGGCAGCTGCGCGTG
>NW_020698277.1:463279-486208 GCF_002925995.2 Terrapene triunguis | reverse complement strand
GCGTGCAAACCGGGCAGCTGCGCGTGCAAACCGGGCAGCTGCGCGTGCAAACCGGATGCAACCCTTCATGCTGCACACACACATCCCATGTGCCTTTGTGCAGGTGTGGTCGTGTGACTCGTACCTAACTGGCAGCTATTTCTCCCCCACCCACACACTTCGGTTCGGCAGTAGCTGCTTTTTAAAAAGTGACAGGATATCGTCACCTAGGAAAATACTGGGCCAGCTCCTCAGCGGGGGTAAATCAGAGCCGCGTCAAAAGAGTCAGGCTGATCTACCCCAGCCAGGGATCTGGCCCATTGTCTCCAATGGAGCGATGCTGATTGACACCAGCTGGGATCTGGCCTGTTGTATCTAAATCTCTCCAACCGTGACCTTTGAAAGCAAGCGCCCTCCCCGATCAGTTTGTAGGTGACTAACTTTTTCGTGTTCCTTGCTGCGGCTTGACCTGTCCCTTGGTTTCCAGCTGATCACTGTGATGGAGGCAAGATCCTTTTCCTAGATTCCAAGGCCGGATGGGACCATGGTGATCATCTAGTCTTCCCTCAAAAAGCCAGAAAATGCCCTGCAAACAACTCCTAGGGCAGGGCTTTTAGAAAAACATCCCCGGAGACCCCACCACGAGCCTTGATAAATGGCTCCAGTGCTTCACGACTTCTCACTGTTACAAATTTACACCTTATTTCCAGCCTGAATTCCTTCAGCTTCCAGCCAGACAAACTCAGAACGGCCTCTGCCCATCGCCAGCTCCAGCCCCCCCAAGGAGAATGACAGGCCTCTGATATAGCCGGCCACTGGGAGTGACACACTAATGCTTCTGAGTCAACGGGGGCACTGCTCCGAGGAAGCATGCACCAGTACGGAGTCTAAGATTAATGGGAACTGGCTGCAGTTCTGCTTCTCACAGGAGTACAGATGGCCTCGGACTGAAATGTCCCCAAAGCCGGGCTTGCAACGTTGCCGAGGACGTGACAGAGCTACCCGAGGGGAATGGGGCCTGTCTTCCAAGCAGCCAGCGAGCAGTTTATTTGTGACAAGAATGGAGATGGGGGGATTGATGCCATAATGACGAGTCTGTCTGGAAAACGATGCACTGAATCCCAGCTCCCAATGGAGCAGAAAGCTCCAATCTGGGGAGGCTGTCAGAGTCGGGGGCTTTCTGACGGAGCCTTTCCCTACAAGGGCAAATGCAGTCCAGCTCAGTAGCGATGAGCCAAAGCTATTACCACCTGGTGGGCCATGTGAACATGGCAATTGAGGGATCGCAAGGGGCCATCTAGTCCTGTAGCCTGCCTCTAACAGTGGGCTGCAGCACATGCTGCAGAGGAAGATGTCAGACTCCCGCAGGAGGCAGTGATGGGGTAATCTATCCCAAGGACAGTTTCCTCCTGACCACCAGTCGTTAGAGGTCAGCTCATGCCCTGAAGCATGAGGGTTTTGATCCCTCCCCGAGCTCTCGTTTATTGTGTATTTATTTATCCTTGTAACTCTGGAGATTCTCGTTCTCCAAATGAACGGCCGCTCCCTTCCAGGAGACGAAGTGAGTGGGGGGCCGGGCGTGTCTCAGTCCAATTCCCAGGGAATGAACTAGTATCCTCACCAGAAAAACCACCACAAGCAGCATGATCTAGCTGCCCCTTTGCTAGGTGTCTCAGCAGATGGATTAAATCCTGGAAGGGCCCTGGAGACCAAGCGTCCTTCTCAGCCCTAGAGCACCAGTGCATTGGGAGATCACCATGCAGTGCAGATGTCCCCTGAGAGGGCTCAGAGTCCGGAGAGCGTAGCCAGGGCAATTCTGGGAAATCCCCACTTTGCCTCTGCATGTTCAAAGCCAGGACCACCCGAACAGAAGAGAAGCAGAGTCCTAACCCGTGTGGGGCTGAGCGGATGGGGACTCCGCTCCTGAATGGGCCCCAAATGGAAGTGCCAGCCAAAGTGCAGCCTGGGGCACCAGGGCATGAGCTTAGCATCTAGGTGCCTGGCAGGGGTCCTCTCCTCTCCTCGGGGACCGCAGCAGTGAACCCACCCCTATGCGGCCAGAGCCAAGTTTCCCCTGCAGCAGTGACTCCTGGCTCAACAACGGACCCAGCTCCAGGCCCCGAGCAGCGGCCCCCAAGGACCCCAGGGGCACAGCAGCAGAATCTCGCCCTCCTGACACAAGCAGCCTCACAGACTCCAGCTGGTCCCAGCCCGTCCCCCTCCCCTCGGTCTGCTGCTGGGGAGGGGACCACAGTGCTCACTTACACGCGCTGCCCTCGGCAGCCCCTGTGCATCCCACGAGAGCAGCTGTGCGAGGGGGTGCAGCCCAGGAGGTCCCCACAGCTTCATGCCTCCCAGAGCACCCCCCGCGGCACGGAGCCACTGCATGCCAGCACCCGCCAGGCCTGCGCCCCAGCGCCCAGCTCCATTGGCGGCAGGGGACCATCCCCTACCTCATCCCCTCCCTCTTTGGGGCGACGGGGCTGCTCCCTGCTTCTACGGCTCAGGATTGTGCGTGCCCCCCCCCCCCCCCACGAGCTCTCTGCACCCTCCCCTTCTTCTGCACCTGCAAGGAGGCAGGCACAACAGCCCTGGGTATCTGGGGCCGGATCCAGCAGCCATTAAGCGAGACATCAATGGAGCTGCAGGATCAGGCCCATTCTTAATGTGACTGCAGGATCTTAATGAGATTCCATATATCTAGATAGAGACACGCACAAGTCCTCACCTTCTTCCACCAAGCAATAGCCTATCTCCCCCCTCGCCCCCCCATGCCTCCCCAGCACTCAAACCGCTTCCACCAGGGCTGCTGCTTCTCCTCCCCGCAGCGTCCCACCAGCACCACTCCTCCTGTGCAGTGGCGGCCCAGCAGGCCGCGCGGTCCCCTGGGCATCCTGATGGCATCCCCGCTGCAGAATCAAAGGAACCCCGCGTCTCACACTTCCGCTCTCTGACGCCTCCCTGGGATCCCAGAGGTGGCTGTGGCTAGCTCAGCACGTGATCTACCAGGGAGTTAAGTTACCGAGACAAAGGGCCACAGCAGGAGCCAGAAACAAAATGTCTGCATTCGAGAGCCAGGCCCAACCTCCGTCCGATCGAGCCCCACTCCAACAGCAGGAGAACTCCCTCCCCAAGTCCCTGCCTTGATAACGTTTGCAGAGCTGTCCCAGGGAGAGCAAAAGCGCCCCACTCCGCAGAGACAGACGCCACGATCGGACAGCGTCGTCACCCCCCCCCCCCGGCCCCGCGACAGTACGGCAAGCGGGTTCGCCGAGTGCTCTCTAAACCAGAGCGTGAGCTCGGGCCCGGGGATAGACGAGGGGGAGTCAGGAGGCTGGGGTTCTATTCCTCGGTTTCCCCATCTGTAGAACCTGCCTTGTAGCACAGGCGGCAGACCCGGCCTATGGGTAACACTGATCCGCTGGTCACAGCCAGACAGAACCACCAGGCCTGCCTGTGTCCAGCAGAGAATCCCTAGCTTCATTCAGCACCGGCCCAGGATTCCACCGGGCCCACTTCTAAAACGGGGGTCACGCCGACCCTCCTGTGAGGCGCGATCAAAGGGACCTAAAAGTCCCCAGCTGAATCCTCTGTTGGCGGAACCTCTCGTCACTCCAGTGACGTCAGCGGAGATACCGACTCCACCAGCTGAGGAACTGGCCCCTTATGTTGCCTGTGAACAAACTTCTTTGCCCCCGTTACTACTGACCCCTTTTCCGTATTAAAATCCCCGTTCTCATCTCCGGCGACGCATTTCCTTCTGCGTTTCTCTCCCTTCGGGCCATGAAATCCACGGTGCCACTTTCACGGCCGCGTCAGTCGCTCTCAGGTTGCGGGTCCGGGCTGCAGAGGCTGGCTGGTTTATGCAGAAAACAGCTGCTTGTGCTGGCCCTTGGGGTTGTTTTTATACATCGCTGCTGCTCTCGGGATTGACACAAGCGTGGTTCCTGCCCCACCCCTTCAGTTGGGCACCATCTGGAAGTTATTGTTTGTACTGGTTCTATTTCGGTAGGGCTTAGGGGCCGCAAACGAGACCAGGGCCCCCTGGTGCTAGGCGCTGTCCAAACACATGATGAGAGATTGGCCCCGCCCCAGAGAGCCTACAGTCTACACAGACAAAAAGTGGGTGGGGAAACAGAGGCACGGAGAAATGAAGTGACTTGTCCAAAGCTAAAGAGCAGGTCAGGAATAGAACCCAGGTGTCCTGACGCCCAGGCCTGTGCCCTCAACCTAACCTATACGGCTATCCTGAGGTCAGCACATCCTTCAAACGGTGACCTGTGCTCGGAACCAAATACAGGGCACGTTCCTTTTGGCTTCTTTCTGATGAATAAAGGGTAGTTGTTGTTAAAGCCCTGTGGGGTTTGATTTGCTTTTACATTAGAAATGCAGATCTTGTCCACCCTTCTTTTTTCGTGGCTGGCTCTATGGGTGACGACAGAACTACTGGGTTGACGAGGTCAGTTTATTATTATTTAACGTTTCTCTCGTGGTAGTGCTGAAAGACCATTATCAGCTGGGCTCTACTTTTGCTGGGGCTGAACAGACATATCTCAAGTGTCACTCCCGGGCTGTTCTGTTCTGTGCAGGTCGTTATACCACATTCACCACCACAGTATCACAGCACCTTCCAGTGGTGCACTACGCTACATGACTAACACCCGTCACGTATTTGTTCCCTTGTCCTCTCCCAAGGGTGAGAAGTGTGCGCGATCAAGCAAAACTATCACCCACAGTCCATGCCCCAGAGAGCTTACAGTCCAAACAGGGTGGCAGAGAAGTATACTAAGACGTGCACAGTACGCACAGTGTGATCACAGATTTGCACAGCTTTCTCACAAGTACCAAGGATATGAAACCTGAGTGATCAAGGGAGGAAGGAAGGGGGTTTTGGTCAGGCTGCTTGAAACAGGTGCATGGGGAGGAGGTTGGTTGTTTTGGTTGGCACCCATTTCACTCAAATGCCGAACACACAGTAGGGAGAAAAGCTCTCTTTGCTAAATATTCAGGTGCTCCTGCTCCTTTGGTTTGAGGGATTAGGAAACTCCCTCTGGAGCCCACCAGCAGAAAGAGGGAAGCTAAGACTGGGTATGTCTAAAGTGAAAAACAAGAAAGAAACAATTTAAAAAAAAAGCCTTTTCATGCTTTCTTTATCCACCATAAAGAAGAAAAAAAAAAAAAGAACTCAAACCCAATTGTTTAGCATGTCACCTTTAATGAGCAGAGGTGAACTTTGTTGAGATTCTAGGAACAGAGCGATGCACTGTATGATTATAGATGTGTCACTGTGCGTTTGTGTGTGAGTGCACATTTGCTTACTCACCTATATCCCCGCACATTTCAGACGAGAGGGGAGGGGAAGGCAAAGCCGCCTCGGAAAGGTGAGTGGCGTCTGATATGGATTTTATTTGTGTGAACGGTTTGGGTGGCCGGCGCTCTCTTCCTTTCAGGCAGCATTTGCTAAATTAATGAGATGTCTCTGAGATGAATCACCGTGCAGCCTGGTGGCAGTACCTGCATTGCCGGCCGGCTTTGAACATGACTAGCACTCCTTTCACAGGAGTTTTACCTTCTAATACATCAGGGCTCAATAGAGAGAGAAGAACATTACTGTTCTGAGAACTCGGCCGCGGACAGATCAGCTTTGCATGCTTGTCAGGGAGGGGAACGCGCGCACACACTCATGAGAACATCGTTCCTGCCGAGGAAATCAAGGAGCCTAACGCATCTTTAAATTCATAGGGAACAAAACCACTGCTCTGATGTGCACTTTATCTTTAAAAGGGCCTACTTGTTGCTAGGATGCAAAAATGAACTCAGTGGCAAGCAACAATTCAGCCTGGAGTTTAAACCTGCATTAGGATTCAAGGCTCTCGGGACAAAATCATCGCCTGGCGTATTTCGAACACACTGCTTCTCATTCCTGTGATCTTCTCCTTCCCTTAAATGCTTCCCCGCCCGGCCTTCTCACAGCTGGCTTGGCAGAGCAGAGAGAGGCAGGGTTTTCCTGCGTCCAGGATAACAGCCCAGGCAAATTAAAACGAGCATGGGGGTGGGGAGTAAGAGACGAAAGGCACTTCCTTACTGGTACCCCAGGCGGGATCCCTGCAGCAGAGCAATCGCTCCAGCCCAGCCCTGTCCCTCCACCTGGCTGAGAATTACTCTGCAGTGCACGGCACCGGGATGGGCAACAGCCTGGGCCAGCGCCAGTCAGGAATTTCTGCCGCTCTCACACAAAGGGGAACGTCAGAGATGGCAGCCTGAGGAGGCCTCTCCCTGGCACTGCCAAGCTGCCGGCTGAGCCACGGGGGTTAACAAAAGCGGCGGGGGCGGGCTCTGAGCCTTATGGACAGGGAGCTCTTTGGCTAGCCGAGCGGCCCCTGAGGGAGGCGGGGGAGAGTCCGGGTTGCCCCTGCTGTACCAGGACCAGCCGTCGCAGCGCAGGGAAAACGCCCCCACAGGCAGCGCAGCCACTCTGTAGTGGGCTAAGTCTGCCCAGCAGAGATCCGCCCTCCTCTGCCCCCCCCCAGGCTGGGCTGGTACTCGCACCCTTGCCCCAGGAAACATGGGGGGCTCCTGTCCTGCTCACAAGGCCACGTTTCTGAAAAGGTTCCTGCGACTTCCCTGCCCAGCACCCGTATGCACCGGCTCTGAACCAGCGCCCCGAGGCCTGAACCAGGCAAAGTCTCCACCGCCCCGGGCGTGGCACAGGCCGAAAGCCAGGGATGGTGCCGCCCCCCTGATACCCGCCTTCGACTGGGCTCTCTGGGCTCCGAGCGGCGTGTGAGCGGGGCAGTGCTCACTGCTGTACCCGGAAACACCAGCGGCGCCGTACATGAATGCAGGAAAACCAACGTGGCGGCAATGCCGCCCCCGGGGGCAATCCCTGGCTCCCCTCAAGTCAACAGGAGTTCTGCCTTTGGCTTAACAGAGTGGGGCGTCATTCACCCTGGATTTCCTAGGGCTCAGCAGCACCCACAGGTGAGGCTGGACGTTCTCCCCTCCAGAGCGGTGCCTAAGGAACGGGGAGCAGTGGCAGAGCCGTGGCCCTGGCAGACACAGTGAAAGCCGGGGGGGGGGGGGGGGGGCTCTGTTTCTCACATGCTCCCTGCCTCGCTGGCCACACCATCTCCCTCCCTCGCCGTTGACATCCCCTAAGGCTCTGGCCTTCGTCCCCTCCTCTGCATTTTCTCCCTCTCTGCCACCTCGCCGGCTTCCGAGGGGCGAGATCCCAGGGAGCGTAAACCACCAGACCTAAATGGAGCTGCGCCGGTTTCCACCTGCTGGGATCTGGTCCCTGCCCCCTGGGGAACAGCAGGCCCCACCATGTGAGCCAATGGAGCAGGCCCTGCAGCTGGAGGCTGCACCAGACCCGTGTCCTCCATGGAGCTGGCACAGGGATGCGTGGCCCACGGGGCGGGACTGTCCCAAGCGTGGCTCCTGCGATGGAGACCGTGCGTTCCTGGCTGCAGGAGGCCAGGAGACAGCGTGACAGAGAGTGGTGTGGGGAGACCCCAGGAGCCAGGGCATGGGTGGGCACCAATTCCACAGACTTTAACGGAGCCGGAGCTCGGCAGCTAGTGAGCGAGCGACGGGCCCAGCGCAGGCTGGTTATTTTCTCTCCCTCCCTGGGCGGCCGCTGCAGGAGAGGGGCGATCGACGGGGTCTGTCCAGTGTTTATTCCTTTGTGCTGTGCCACCCCAGGGGCAGAACCGGCGGCCGGCTGAATGGAACAGCAACTCCCCGGTGCTTCCCTTTCGTAATCAGCCCCGCGCACAAAGGCGGGGGGAAGGGAAGCAAGGACAGAGACACGTTGCTGCCGGGGGTTCTGGCGGGATTTCCTCCCCGCCCCACCCCCTGGATCTGTGTGACCCCTGGGCCAGCCACCCCGATCCCAAGGGCTGAGAACAGCTGTTTGCAGACATGGGGCCAGCCGTCACAGTCGCTGCCTGAGAGCAAGTGGTAAGAGAAAATGCCCTCTTCCCTCTGTCTATCCATCCTATCCTCCTCTATCCATCCATCCATCCACCCACCCATCGATCCATCCATCTATCCGCCCAACTCTTATCTATCCATCTATTGCACGCTCCCGATCCAGCCATTGTACGATCTACCCCGCTACCTGCCCGTCTGCCCAGCCAATCGCAGCGGGATACAGGCTTTGCCTTCTTGGCCTTGCTGGTGCTCTGTCATGAGCAGATCAGCCCCTTCGTCTGCCCCCCACTCTGCTGGAACAGGAAGGGGAGCCAAGCGAGAGGAGGGGCTCTAAGCCCCGGGCTGCTCATGCCATTTCCCGGCTGCGCTCTCCCACGGGCTGACGGGAAGAGGACGGTCGGGTTTGAGGGAAGCTTGTGCTGAGGCACCAGCAGGAGGTGATGGTGAAGGACAGCCTTCCTCCCCGGCCGACCCAAGATCAGGGAGACTCCTTTCCCCTCCCTCAGTGGGGCCAGTTTGCCTGCCTACACTGCGAGTTCTGCAGGGCAGGGCCTGTCTCTCGCCTGGTAACACAACACACGTTAAAGTGAACGGGCCTGCCTGGCGCTGGGGAGAACCAGGGGTAACTCCCCTGCAGCCCACGGAGTCATGTCAGCGCGAGCGGTCCAATCCCGCCGTGCCACCTGCCGCCCACGAGCGAGCGCTGACCCATGCGGTGCCATCAGGCCTTCTGCCCGGCTGTTCGGTAACAGCGTCGGAGGACCCCATCGCCCCGCTGGACCCAGATAATGCCATTCCCAGACCGGCCCCCGTCACGTTTGCACAAGGGCCGGCTGCGCCCCCAGCGGCCTGGTGGGTACGGCCGGCTCTCTGCGGGCCAAGCGCCCCCCTGTCCTGTCGGGAGTGATTCATGGGTGGAATCAGCTGCTGCAAGTGCAAAGGGACATGGGAAGCGACAAGACGCCGCGCTGCAGCGGGCACTGGCAGGGCGCAGGTAGTGAGCGCCAATCCCCTGCCAGAGAGCAGAGACCAGCAAAGGGGACACGGAAAGAGGAAGCCTGTCCCGTTAATGACAAAACCCAGCCTGCCTCTGTCCGCCCGTGAGCGTCTCAGTGGCTGGGTAAAGGACGGGAGCGCTGTCTGCTCACACCAGCGAGTTGCCGTGCGCCAGCTGTGAGACCACACCAAAGTCATCCTGGGCTTTGGAGTTCTAATTAGCGCCCGGCCGGTGCCTCCTGTACACGGCTGCTCAGCTCCAGCGCCATGTTTGGGACGTACACGGCCTCATCGGCCGAGAGCCAGCGCCCCCTGAAATCCTGCGGAGAAGCTGCTGCCATGGGCAGCACAGGGTTTATTGGCGATAGAGAAGGAGGCGTGGGAGCCGGCTCTATCGGCCGGCAGGGGATTTCATGCCGGCTAAAGCCTGCACAAAGCTCCAGGAGAACCCCCGTTCACAGGAAGAGGTTTGCTGCTCTGCCGGCTTTACGGTGTCTGTCTAGACTGGCTTCGTTTCCAAACTGAAGGGCCGAATCCTCGGCTGGCGCAAATTGGCCGAGCCCAGTCCCGTTTCTTGGGGCTGAAGACGGACGTACCTTGCGCCGGAGAAAAGCACAGGTTTGGGTCTATCTGCAGCTCCCCACGCACGGCTCCCACACAGCCAAGGCTGGCTCAGGCGTGCGCCTATTGGATCCCTAGACCAACGCGAGTGCACTTAAGAGGGGAATCGGCACCTCCCGGGGGGCCCTGAATCCACACTCCTAGCTCCATGCCTGGAACGCGCCGGCCGACGCTGCACGGCCTACGGAGAGCACATGCACCCAGGCCTCGGTGGGGTTCAAACGGGCTGCGACGGAGGAACTCCACAATGCAGGGAGCGAGGAGGGCCCGAGCTTTTCTCTGCGGTGCTCTGAGTGAGAAACCCACCTTGGCTTGTTCGGGAACTTGAGCCTAGTTCTTGCATTGTCACGACTGCCGCTCGCTGCCCGGAACAGGCTGCTGCAGGCCAGGATGGAACATGAGCATATCACAGTCTGACTCGCCCCCCCACCTGCTCAGTAGCCACCCCGGCTAGTGCGACCCGCTCGTCCGTTGGACGTGTACAAGCACCTTCATAGTGAACGTGGGAAAGAAGCAGGAGACCCCGGCCCCCCAAAAGTCACATGCTTTGCCACCGCAATCCCCATGTCCTGGCCGAACGACGCGATGCGGCTCCCACCGGCGTCCCCCACACCCTGCACTGCTCCCTCCTGCTTAACGGCACGTTTCACTGCGGGGCTGGCTGCACCGCCCGGACAAAAATCAACCGCGCGCTGTGCCGTCCTAAAGAGCCGGGTCTGCCCAAGAAGGTGTGGGCTGGAAAACAGAGCGCTGTGCTGCTGCAGGAGAACCTGCCTCACTCCTCCATCCTGGAGAGCTCTTCCCCACCCCAGCACTGCCAGCCGCATTGCTAACGGGGTCCTGCAGGCTGGCGGGGGGCCATGTTCCATAAGAACGGCCAGGCTGGGTCAGACCAAAGGGCCATCTAGCCCAGTGTCCTGTCTACCGACAGTGGCCAATGCCAGGTGCTTCAAAGGGAATGAACAGAACAGGGCCATTTAATTAGTGATCCATCCCCTGTCATCCAGGCCCAGGTTCTGGCACTCAGAGAGGTCTATGGACACCCGGAGCATGAGGTTGCATCTCTGACCATTTGGCTAATAGCCATTGATAGACCTGTCCTCCAGGAACTTATCTAGTTCTTTTTTTAACCCCCTTATAGTCTTGGCTTTCACAACATCCTCTGGCAAGGAGTTCCACAGGTTGACTGCGTGTTGTGTGAAGAAACACTTCCTCTTGTTTGTTTTAAACCTGCCGCCTGTTAATTTCATTGGGTGACCCCTAGTTCCTGTTATGTGAAGGGGTAAATAACACTTCCTTATTCACTTTCTCTGCACTATTCGTGATTTTATAAACCTCTGCCAGATCCCCTCAGTCGTCTCTTTTCCAAGCTGAACAGTCCCAGTCTTTTTAATCTCTCCTCATACAGAAGCTGTTCCAGACCCCTCATCATTTTTGTTGCCCTTCTCAGTACCTTTTCCAGTTTATAATTATATCTTTTTTGAGATGGGGCGACCAGAACTACCCACAGTATTGAAGGTGTGGGCGTACCAGGGATTTATATAGCGGCATGATGATCTTTTCTGTCCTATTATCTATCCCTTTCTTAAGGATTCCCAGCATTCTGTTCGCTTTTGGATGCACATTGAGTGGATGTTTTCAGGGAACTCTCCACAATGACTCCAAGATCTCTCTCTTGAGTGGTAACAGCTACCTTAGACCCCAGCACTTTATATGTATAGTTGGGATTGTGTTTTTCAATGTGCATGACTTTGCACTTATCAACACTGAATTTCATTTGCCATTTTGTCGCCCAGTTGGATGAGATCCCTTTGTAACTCTTCACAGTCAGCTTTGGACTTAACTATCTTGAGTAATTTTTTGGAGGGGTCAAATGACTCAAAAAAATAATCACAATTAAATTTAAAAAATAGTCGTGATTAATTGCATGGCTAAACAAGAACAGAATACCAATTTAAATTCATCATGAAAGCATGCCCTCTGGAATGGTGGTCGAAGCATGAAGGGGCATGCAAATGTTTAGCATATCTAGCACGTAAATACCTTGCAATGCCAGCTACAACAGTGCCTGTTCTCACTTTCAGGTGACTTTATAAATAAGAAGTGAGCAGCATTATCTCCCGTAAATGCAAACAAATTTGTTTGTCTGAGCGATTGGCTGAACAAGAAGTAGGACTGAGTGGACTTGCAGGCTCTAAAGTGTTACATTGTTTTGTTTTTTAATGCAGTTCTGTAAAAAAAATTCTACATTTCTTAAGTTGCACTTTCACGATAAAGATTGCACTACAGTACTTGTATGAGGTGAATTGAAAAATACTATTTCTTTTGTTTATCTTTTTCACAGTGCAAATATTTGTAATAAGAAATAAACATAAAGTGAGCAGTGTACACTTTGTATTCTGTGTTGTAATTGAAATCAATATTTGAAAATGTAGAAAACCATCCAAAAATATTTATAATACATTTAAATTGGTTTCTATTATTAACAGTGCAAATAAAATTGTGATTAAATGGTGACTATTTTTTTAATTTAGTTAATTTGTTCTGTGTTAATCGCTTGAGTTAACTGCAATTAATTGACAGTCCTTGTAGTTTTGTATCGTCTGCAAATTTTGCCACCTCCCTGTTTACCCCTTTTTCCAGATCATTTATGAATGTGTTGAATAGGACTAGTCCCAATACAGATCCCTGGGGGACACTACTATTTACCTCTCTCCATTCTGAAAACTGACCATTTATTCCTACCCTTTGTTTCCTATCTTTTAACCAGTTACCAATCCGTAAGAGCACCTTCCCTCTTATCCCATGTTATGTTAATAGAGACTCAGTTCTCTCCTCCCATTCGCCAGCATCTGGATCTCCCTCTCTCCCCATTCGCTACTGTGTGGATCCCCTCCTGACCCATTCACCACACGTGGATCCCTTTCCCCTCCCCTCCACAGGGTAAGAGCCAGCCCAGTGATGTCCAAGTGAAACCAACTGTCACATTCCCACTCCCAAATATACAAGTAAAGGGAGGAGGTGCAAAGGGAGTATGGGCCAATACACCGGGATGGGCTGAGACTGAACGTCTATTCCCTGCTCTGCTACTGACCTGCTGGATGACTGTGAACAAGTCACTGAACCCCTCTGTGCCTCAGTTTCCCCATCTGTAACATGAGAATAAGAACACCCACTTGATTCGTGAAAGCACTGAAAGTCCATGCCCAGGAATTAACGAATCCTAGGACTTCGCACCTGCGTTACCGCTTTCATTCAAGGCCTCCGAGCGCTTTGCACGCATACATTGACACTTCTCGACTCTCATTGGCTGCAGGGCTTATCCCATGTGTGCCACAGGTGGGGTAACAGACACAGGAGGGGGGAAGCCCAAAGTCCTCCCAGCCCTTAACAGAGCAGCTTTGTTACCGTTATTAATTAGTAGCCCGGGGAGCAGCGGCGCTCTGGTTTGTTTTTTCAATTTGAACATTAAGAAGGTAATACAGCCGCGCTTGGGAGGGGATCATTAATCTCCTATTAAAACCCTCCGTTTGTTTGAAATGTCGGGATTGGAAAGCACGTCCCTTTCACAGCCCGTTTCCCCTGCTAATGAAACCATTCTGCCAGCAGGGCTCTCTGCACCGAGTCGCTCTGACGACGGGCGCCGGCAAACGGGAACAGCCCTGGGCGGCACGGGGGCTGCGCAACCGCCAGGCCCCCCGCTAGGGCAACGGGGGGGCCCATCCCTCGCCCTGTGATCTGGCGCAAAGCAGGAGCAGCCTCACAAGGGCCGATGGAGCAATGGTGGCGTTCAGAGGAGAATCAGGCTCAGGAGGGAGGGGTAGGGGGGCTGTAAGGTCTCTGGGGCAGGGACTCTTTGTTCTGGGTTCTCACAGAATGGGGTGCTGGGCCCCGACTGCAGCTGGTAGGTGCTACCGTAATACACCTAATAAAGAAAGTACGGTGCCTAGCACAATGTCGTGCTGGTCCATGATTAGTGATGTTACGGGCTACCGTAATACACCTAATAAACCATGTACCACGCCCAGTACAGCGAGGTGCTGGTCCATGACTGCGGCTATTAGGGGTGTTACCGTAATACACCTAATAAATAGCTAGATGGTGTTTGCTGTTGACGGGTCACATTGTGACCCTCCCCCCATGGGTGCTGGGGAGTCAGGGAGAGTCCCCAACGCCAACGCCATCCTGCACTCCCCTGTGAGTGCCAAGAGGGGAGATGTGAGTGTCACCACCTGCATCAAGCCAGCCCAGAGGGAGTGGGGATGTGACCCTGCTCCTTCCCACTGCCGCATCCTGACAAAGCCTGGCTCCCCCCAGGCATCCTCCAGCTGCTGGAGCTGCAGCACTGGCTTTAAATGTCCCCCGCAGTGGGCAGAGACGGCGCGCTCCTGCTGATTAAATCTGCCCTTCCTTAAATACCCCCTAGCAGCTCCAATGGGCTTCTCCTACACTGCCTGCCCTAAACTCCCCCGTAAGCGTTGCTGTGCGCTGTGACACAGCTACCACGCTCCACTCCAGAGGCAGCTGCATTTCAGTGGTGGACGAAGCGATTCCTATAGCTATAGAGCCCGACTGTAGCGTGGGGTGCATAAAGATGGGGCAGAGTGCACAGCGTGCAAGTCGCTGGGTGCCAAAAGCAGGTAAATTCTCTGTGCCCGTCCCTCAAGGGTGATGTGCTGTTATGCACTGCCTAGGCGAGGCGCTCAGATACAGTGGTGATGGGCAGGGGATACGAACCAGACGAGAATCCATCACTAGGAATTCTGGCTGAGTCAGCTCCAACCCCTCCTGTGGACTCTGGCTGCAGCACACCCCCTGCACACCCCCTACCAGCGCAGCTGAGCCAAGAACACACTCCATGCGGTGTGTACCACCGTACGATCCCACCCGCTCCCGTCTCAGCGTCCCCAGGGAGAGAGGAGCTGCCACTGGGGAGCTAACCCCGTGCTGAGCACCACTCGTTGGCTGCCCGTCAATGCTTAGTGACCACGCGTGTCCTACCCAGCGACCCCGCTCTCCGTGGTGAACATGACGGATCTCGCACACGCTTCCCTCTGCCCCTCCCCAGCATCACTCCCCTGGTTTTGGTGGGGTCCCTCCTGATTTACGCCAAAGGGGGGCAGGGAACTGGTCCCCTCCACTGGCCTCGCACGTTCCCGAGAGCTCTCTGCCCTGCAAAGCGCAGCGATCTTCCTGCGGCCGAGGGCATGGCGGTGACGTCCTGCCAGCTGGCCCGGCTCCCGCCGTGGCAATCCCTGTGGAGACGAACACACCATTGCGCACCTGCCACTGGTCAATTTGGGCCCAAGCTCCAGGAGATCAGAGGGATTTTCGAGGCTGTGGGGTCAGGAGTGGAGCAGGGACACACCCACTGGGGAGAGCGCCAGCCTGGGGACCTCCTCCTACATGGCACAATCCCTGACAGTCTTCTCAGGGCGGCCCTAGCCCCCCCACCGCATGCAACACCCCCAGCTTCGCTCATAAGCTGAGCCCTCCCCTACCAAACCCAGGTGCACTGTCACAGAAGCACCCACCCCTGTAAACAGAACCCAGCTCCCTCCTCCGGGCCTCCCAGGACCTTCCGAGCGGTACCGGCCGCCTCTGAGCTGTGGTGCGGGAGGCTGACACATCGTCCCCCTCCAGCCACAGCGCGCACACGCATGGACACACACAAGGTCCGTGCACGCACACAGAGGCGGGCGCACACCCAAGAACACGCCAATCACCTCACTGGCATATGTGAGCAAACGATCGATCCAGCATTTAACACCGGCGAACGGGCCCCGTCTCCGTGTGTCGGCCATCGGGATAGGTGACTACTGTCTCTAGGCTCCCCACTCTCCCCAGACGCCGCCTGTATCCGCCCCTCCTCTCCTCCCCTGTTCTCTCTTGTTCTCCAGGTCTTCCACTCCCCTCGCTGTCACCCCCTCCCACTGCACTCGCTCAAGTATGGGGCTGCCCCCCCACTCCCGGCCAGCCCAGCGCCCTCCCCCATCTCCTTCCAATCCATCCCCACTAGGATCCTTCCCACGCTCCTTCTGCCACAGCTCTCCACACCTTCCCTCATCTAGATGGGCCTCCTGTGGCTGCCCTGAAAAGCCCCACGTGGTCCACTGAACCTAGCCCCCGCCCCACATCTGGCTAACCTGCCCGTCCCCTGGCACTGGCCAACACTAGGTCTCAGGGGTTTGCTCACCAGCTGAGACCTGAGAACTGCTCCCGTCTCCCCTCCCTGCAGTTCCTTCCAGCACGGATCAGGGAATGGGGGGCAAGGGCTGTTTGGCCCCGCGTGGTTAGATCAGCCCTCCGGAGGTCAATGGGAACTGGCACATGGGCGTAGGTTTCCAAGGGCATTCATCACGCAGACGTGCTGTCGCTGGCTCTGATCCAGCACCCACTGGAGCCACCAGAAAGGCAATCAAACTGGGCCGGTGTAAGCCGCCCTGGCACAGTCTTTGTCCCTGCCTAGTGACTGGTCCACATGAGAGGATAAAAGCCTATTACTGCTACCGGGTAACAGAGCAGCTCCTTTAGCTGAAGTGCTAGCAGCTGCTGCACTGAAGGTGCAGGGTTCCATCCCTGCTTTCTGAAACACGATTGCAAATGCCTGTTCGCTGGTGTCAAGTGACGGATGCTTTGTTTGCTTAATGATAGATCCACACGTCCCCTGACCGCTTGGTGCGTAACAAGCTGTACACAAAAATGCCTTTACTGGCAAGAGGCAGCATCCGCAGCGCTGCTGGGTTAGGCGCGGCAGCAGCAGCAGCTAACCTTGATCCGTCTGGCTTTCTGGGGTTGGAAACTTTCGGCAGAGCGGAGGCTGCATGGGCGCAGAGGAGGAGATTTCTGCCTTGTGCTGTAACTAATGCTAAACTGTCAGCTCCTAAAGATTATCTGCCTGGGATGGTATCAATATAGAAAAAAAAAAAAAAATCAAGCTGATTTCGGCAGCCAGCCACCAAGTTTATAGCATATCTCCATCTACTGGTCTTAAAAATTCACGGTGCTGCTCCGGGCAGCCAGCAGCACTGTCGGCTCGTAGCATCTGGGAGAGGAAAAGGTGCATTTTCCCAGCCAATGACTCCTACAAACAACCTCCAGGCAATTCTCTCTCCCCTTTTCTAACGGGCCAGGCTCTAAATCACTCTCCCGAAATGCTCTCGGGAGGCAGGAAACTGAAGTAGGGAGGAGGGACGTGTAATGCCTTAAAGGCGAGCGGCAGGGGGGTTGAAATATGGGGGCTGTTTCCATTCGAGGAGAGCAGTGGCCACTGACAGCCCCTGCTCTACAATGCTCCCGCTTGGCAAAACCAGCAGGTCAGGTTATTTCACGCAGGCCACGCCAGCACCCTGCTAGCCCAAAGCCAGGACCGGAGGCCCGGGGCCGAGCCGAAGCCCAATGGCACCGCTGGGCTTCTGATGAGGCCCTGGGGTTGCAAACAGGGAATCAAACCCAACACCTCCCCACACACCCAGCCCAGGTAGGATGGCCCCAGGCATGGGAGTCTGTGGATAACTCATGACAAGCAGAGCTGGTTTACGAGGCCCCCAGAACTGGCAGCCAAGGGGGATGCCCCAGTTTGTGACATGGTCTTAAACCTACCCTGGGACGGTCTGCCAGGCTTGCTGCTGCCAGTGCGCCCACAGGGCTAGGTCAACATCCAACCCACTCTGGCACCGGGCCCACACCCTCCCCACACAGCACGACTGAGTCGGGAGGGGGAGAGCAAAGAGATCAGCCACCCCCCCCCCCCGCCAGAGCACGGGGCAGAGGAGTGGGGGAGCGGGGGCAGAGCAAGGGCACTCAGCCTGGGGGAGCTGCTGCTCTTCCAACAGCCCGGGTGGGGGGTCACAGCCAGGTGTCGAGGGGTCACAGTCACCCTCCCCGTCCCCCATTCCTGGAGGAGGAGAGTCCCACCTGCTCTCCGTCAGGCTGCACCACCTGTTGACTTCCCATACTTGGATAGCCTCTGCCCGCCAAGCTAACAGATAATGAAATAAAGCGTGGAGCATTTAACGCACCCCAGCCGGACCCTCTCCCCTGCTCCCGCCCACGGCCCCAGTGAAGGAGGAGGAGGAGACTGCTGGGGATGAAGGGTGCCCTCCATGGCAGACCCCACCCCCTCTGGCACTAAGCAGCCTTCATGTATCTGGCTCCATCGATTGACGCCGGGGCTCTGATCAATACAGAGTCTATGAAACACCAAGAGAACCTCCACCAGAGGGCCCCAGACACAATGGAGCGGCCGTGCCAAGCCAAACGCGGCCAGAGTATGTATTATGCTGGAATCACTTTGCTCTAATTAGTTACCTTTCGTATGACTGCTGCAACCTTAAATGTTTTATCATTTACTTGCTCTCCTGAGGGCAGGCGAGTGGCAGTAACAGAAGCTGAAATCCTGGGCTGCGTTTAGCTACAGGTCAGGCGCTAGGAATACTTGGTCTGCGTCCTGCGCCTTTCAGCTCGGGCAGTCTCCAGAGGTGGGTAGATATTACAAAGGGGGAAACTGAGGCACGCGACCGCCAAGTGACTGGTCACGCAGCGAGTCACTGGCAGATGGGAAAAGAGTCCTCACTCCCAGTCCAACGCTCCCTTCCATGTCAGTGCAAAGTATTAGTCAACGGAGAGGCCAGGGATTGCCCCATAGCGGCTAAGTACCCCACACTTCACCAATGATCTCATCACACGTTCAGGGGGTTCCGCTCCCTTTGAGACAATTCATCTCTGTGCCCTTTTGAGCTCCACGTTCTCCTAGAGCCAGGCCCCAATCCTGCCAAGCCAACGACACCTTCCAGGATTCCTACAGCTCCCCATTGAACAAGGCTTTCCTGGGCTTTTCGGCTTCCTTTCCAGGGTAAATGGTTTGGGCAGCTTTACCCCTCCGACTCCCACACCTCCAGGGTTTGCAGCCACATGGCCTCACTCCAAACCCTTGTTCTGGATGGAGACACAAATTGCTGATCTTACCCAGGGTCTCCAGGGCTGCTGGCTCTGTGGTAAGACATTTGCGAAAGCCGGTCTCAAAACAGCCCATTTGCTTATCAAAGCCAAATTGTTCAAAGGCTGCAGGATAGGAAAGGGGGAGGGGGGAAGGGTGTCAAGTTGTTACTAAGGCATTAAATTAAAAAAGGAACAGAGGAGAAGGGCCCTGATTAGCCGCACACTGACCTTGGCAGCAAATGCAAGTAACTGGCGAGAAAGGACTTATAAATTACCAGCTTTCGGCACCTGCATTCCCCAGCTCGCCGGAAGCCAAAAGCCAGTGCAGGTGCTGAGACCTTCATTTGTCCATCAGAGGACAGCGCACGACTGGGAAGCGACTCACAAGGCAACTCAGCACTCTAGACAGCAGGTGGGCCCCGATCCTGCGCATGGCACCCCTCCCACTGGTGCAGGATCTGACCCTGGCAGCTTCCGACGTATTGCAAGTCATTGAAGGCCCGATTCACAGTCTGGTGAAGTGGATGGGGGTCTCTGCATACCCTGGGGGCCCAGAGCAGGCTCTACCAGTGAGGCGTTGCTGGACAAATAGGTTTGCTTAGTGCACCTGTTTGTCAGCATGTCTGGTGGCAGGGAGTTTGCTGCACCCCCTTGGAAAGAGGCCGGGTTGCAGGCAGGTGAAGGAGGCGCAATGCTGTCTGGTAATGAAAGTCGGGGGCAGAAGGCCAAGGCTCACGTGCGGCTTGGAAAATCCTCCCAGCCTGCACACCGGGGATGAGCAATTTTAACAGGCTCTTAAAACATGGCTGGCTCGTTTACCATCGCGGCACGGTAAGTAGGCTTAACACCCAGGCTGGGGAGCTTTCCCGACAGCTTGGCAAGGCTGAACCCTGGGGGCTAGGATCCAATCTACTGCTAGCCCCCCATCTAGACCAATTGCTCTAGGGATGCAGTGTGAAGATTTCCATGTCGTATCGATGCTGGTAACTGGATTTCCCGGCATCAGAGCAACACACCCTCCTCTGCTGCCGGGCATGCAGGGCCTGTGCACGCCATGCAGTGCAGACACCCACCCATGAGCAGCAACAAGGGCCATTCCAGGACTTGCCTAGCAAGGGTTACAAACGACTTCGCCCTCCATCCAGATCAACCATGGCCCCTGATCACTGCCGGCTGAGACACTGTGCTCACATGTCCCTCCCTCGAGCAGGGATGCTCAGCTATGCATCCCATCCCATGTCCTCAGCCCCTACGGGTGGGACCTGCCCCGCACTTCGCACGTCAGGGTTTAATGGTATCGCCTGGTTCGAATGTTCCCAACTTCCTGCTTTTACTGTGGGACATTTTAGGGGGCAAGGAGGTTGGCTGAAAGCCCCACATTTTGATTGTCGAGATGCTCAGATACCGCAGTGTTAGGTGCTGACGGATACACAGATAGATCAGATAACGCTTATTATTTATTATTACACTGCTCATATATGAAGAGACACTAAATATACACAGACTCGCCACTGAAATTCCTGACCTCAGTTACAAAGCACCCCTGTGGATCTTAAAACACTGACGTTGTTTTTCACCTTTGAAGCTGTTTGTTTACCTTGCACTTCACAGGGTTTGGCCTGAGAAACGGGGGTTTCATTCATTGTTTCTAATCAGTTTGACTTTCTGGTTCTCCAGCGCTTGCACCAGGGACTTGGGGAAAACCAGGGGGGGAGGTGGGATTTCTGTTGGTATTAACTTTTGTCAAACAATAAAAGCCTAAAGCTCGGAAGCGATGCTGTGACCTGACCTTTATTTGCTTGTGGAAGGAGTGCAGGTGACGCTCAGTGACATCCGTGGTAATCTGTGCTCTACAAGGGTCTGACGCCGAAGCCAAATGGTGACTTTCCAACTGATTTCCATGGGCTCACCCCTATGAGATACTGCCCATCCTCAGCGCCTGGTACCTGTGCTCACATAACATGACACAATGCAACCTTGAATGGGATGGGGAAAAAGTCCTTTTTCCCACATGGCCCCCTCTCTTCTCTTGCCTATCAAGTAGATGCATATCTAATGACTGCCTGCATTTAGCAGCCTGCTCCTCAGAGCTACAGACTGGAGGCCAAATTCTCTGCTGGCGTAAACTGGCACGACTCCACTGACTTCAATGGAACTGCACCCATCTACCCCAACAGAGGATTTGGCTTGGGTTTTTCAAGCTCTCTCTATATGCAATAATAACAAAAAAAACCCACAGCTTATTCTTCAAGACACATCTTACTAAAGAAGGAGCACGCGAAATCAGACCAGAATCCCAGCTTTAAATTTCAAGGTAGATTAATTACCCAACACCGCTTTCCCCATCTTCAAATCACTGCCACAGACATTAATTAGCATCGCCAATATGCGTTGGGTCCACGTTCCTTATTACCTGCCCACAGCTGAAGTTTTTGCCCAGGTTTTCGGGTCATCGGTTCTAACTCACCATCTGCTCGCAATCAAGGGAAAGAGACAGCGTGCTGACTGGAAACGTGGCTAAAGACAGGGAATATGTCGCTTCCGTTTGGAGCCTTTTAATCCTACATAATAATTTATTATTCATCGCTTTTATAATGAGTTTCCCTGTATTGCTACCGTCCAACCACCAACAAATGTGACACCTGATTGTCCTCACCACCTTTTGGAAAAATGATTATCCAGACACCCAAATCTGATAAAGCCGTAGGGGAAAAAAACCAGACCATATCTTCCCCAACTCACAAGCCTGCCAGCTGTCAATCCCGTGGATTGCAAACACTGTTACCTGTTGTTCCTAAAGATCAAGACTCAGCCAAGCAAAACACAGCCGGGGAAATAAAACTTACAAGCAACTTGTCTGGAAGACAATGGGGAAAGCATTCAAGGCACTTAAGGGATGCTAAATGAAGTTACTGCTCTCAGCACCCAGGATAAACCCTTGTTCTGCACATGAAGGATTTGTACGGCTCTGTAGGGAAAGGACGGGGAGAACACTCAGCACAGCTGGTTAAAGCATCTAGTCCCTTTGTTTATTTCTACTAATTGACTTGGTTCAAAGAAGTTGTTGAAAAATCTGCTTATCTATAATCAGCATCCCTGCCTTCTAGTGGAACAGAGAAGTGGGGGGGGGAAGTGTTTCCACTAAAGCATTACACGCTGGGGGGTTTTTAAGTCCCTTTTCCATTAGTCAACAACTCCAAGAGCCTCAAGTGCACCACAAAGGCACCTCTGAACCCCATTTCGTCAGCACCGACTCCTTCCCTGCTTGCCAGGCACAAGCAGCGGGCACCACGGCGAGCCAGGGCTCCAGGGACACCGTTCATAAACAGCGGGAAAAGGCTCTCAGGGCACAATTTCGTTCCAAGAGTCGGGGGGTGGTGGGCGATTATGGCCAAAGAGCGACCCGATGAGCATGGCAGCGACCATCCAGGGTCCCCTGGAAGCGTGGGCGCGGAGCACGCGGCCTCCAGACGGTGCTGTGCCCTAGGGGCCCCACATTAGCCAGGCTAATAATAACGGCGCTAATAAATACATCCAGCCCTTCCACCCACCCAAAACCGCAGCAAGGAGAACAGCCCTTGCAACGGGAGGTGCCTGCACCCACTGCATCCTTACCAAACCAAACCAAACTATACAGGGGGGGGTTCAGCAGCCAGCCACTCCTCTGTTGCCTGTTACCTTGCTCAGCAAAAGGGCACCACACCAGCAGGTACCGTAATCCCTAACGGCAGCAAATGATTTCACAGCATGTCATGCACACAGCTTCAATAAATTATAGGGTTAAGGGAGCGATTTGAATGCAACTCAGGGAAAGTGAACAACTAAGAGGTTTTTTCATAAGACTGCAGAAAGGGGGAGGAGGGGGAGAGGGGACAGACATCTAGAGGCACGAGGTATAAAAAAAACACACCAGAAAAAAGCCAACTATCAGTCACACACACACACACACACCCCCAAACCGGGAGCAACATCGCTTAGCTACCAGCCCAAGCCAGGGCATGGTCAGCCCTGGCTGCAAAAATTGTGCATTTGATTGCATTGGTCTGTTGGATAAAGCTGTGAGATAATAGCAGATAAAGACTTTGATCTTTATCCTAAATCCATCGCTGTATTAAGAAAGCAGGAGACATGGACAGTTTATATATATTTTTAAACCCCACCCGCTCCCCCTCCCCACCTCCGTGCAGCCCTGGGAGCCCCACATTAGAAACGCAATCTGTCATTTTATTAAGTCCGGGCTCAACTCTAATCCTTGCCCTTTCCCTGGGGGGCAGGAGGAGATGGGACGAGGCGGAGCGAGGGGCAGGGAAGGGGGCAACAGGCTGGGGGCAGAGCGGAATGAAAGCAGCCCCTTCCCCTAACCAGGGGGGCGCGGGGGACGGCGGAGGATTGGAAGGGGCAGTGGGGTTCGGGGGCTGGAGGGGAGGACAGGTAAGGGGTGCAGGGAAGGGGGTGCAG
>NW_020698277.1:461754-462879 GCF_002925995.2 Terrapene triunguis | reverse complement strand
GGGGGAGGGCGGGCAGGGGGTGCAGGAAGCCCCTTTCCCTGGCACTGGGCGAACCGGGAGAGTGCCGGGCGCACGGAGAGCCCCCACCCCGCCGACCCCGCGCGGGCGAGCTCTTACCGTGGGCCATCAGCGCGCCGAGGCAGCAGAGCAGGGCGGCGGGTCCCGGGGCCATGGCGGTCGGTGCGGTGCGGTGCGCGGCGAGGTGCGGGATCCACCCCCGCGGTGGGGGGACAAACAAATCCAGGCACGTGCGGTCCGGCCGGGGCGCCCAGCTCAGGGGGGACGGGGGCACCACGGGCGGCCACCCCCCTGCGCCTCCCTCCCACCCCCACCGGGCGCCCTGAGCCCCGGGCACCCAAGGGTGCAAAGCCCTAACGCAGGAGGAGCGGGACCCACTTAGCAAAGGGGGCACCTCCACCCCCACGGGCAGGAGGGTCCGAGAGGAGCGGGCACGTGTATCCCCCCCCCGATCTGCTAAGGGGGGGTGCTAGGTGCCCCCCCGGCCGGGGCAGCGAAATCTCCGGGGGGTTTACTCCAGTGCCAGGGCGCGAACTCTGCCCGTGCGCCCCGGCGGGCTCCGAGCTCGCCAAGCCGAGCCCGCGGCCAGGCGCCGCTCATGGCTCCATCCGGCCTGGCGAAGTTCCGGGGCGAAGTTTGGGGAGAGGCGGGCGAGCCGGGCAAGCCCCGCTCTCCGCCCGGTCCTCGGTCCTCCTGCGCCTCCCCCGGCCGCGGTGCGGGGCAGCAGCGCCGGGCCCCCGCGGCAGCCCCCTGCCCCGCAATGCGCGCGCTGCCCGCCGCGCTCCAACTTTCCCGGCGATGCAAGATCCAAAGCTCGCCCCGCGATAGCCCCGGTCGGGTCCCTCGGGGCGCGGGAGCCGGAGCCGCGGCGGCGGCGGTGCAAAGCGGGCGGCAGCTGGTGTGTGCGGTGCAGGCGAGGCGATGCCGGCCGGGGGGGGTGGGGGGGCGATGCCCCCAATGCAAGGGGGGGGGGGCTCAGGGAGGGGCCCCCCAGCAGTTGCAACCCCCGGATCCTCTCTCCGGCAGCTCCACGGCGAGGACCAGCCGCTCTCCGGAGCCTGCGAGGCGATTCAACGGCAGAGCAAACCCCCCCCCCCCCCCCCCCCC
>NW_020698277.1:434676-461654 GCF_002925995.2 Terrapene triunguis | reverse complement strand
CCAGGTCTCCGCGCTGCGATCCCAGCCCCGGCGCGCGCCGGGCTCCGTTGCAAAGCGCGAGGCAGGCGAGCCGCCCGCTCCCCGGGGTCGGGCACGCCGTGCGGAGGATGCACCGTGTGCAGGGCCCCGGGCGCTGCAGGACATTTACCCCCCCCCCTGCACATTTCGGGGTTAGCTGCCATTGTGTGCGCGGGCCCCGGAGCACTGCGGGGCATGTCCTCCCTGCTGCAACTCCAGCCGCCCCAAACCGAGAGGCGGGGGCGCGACGTGCCCGGGGCCGGCTGCAGACGGTGCCTGGGCCCCTCGGCGCCTTCCCCACGCCGTGCACTCGCTCGCGCCCTCCGGGGGGAGGAGAACAGCTGGGATCCCCCCCCCCCGGAGAGGCTTGGCCTTCATTCTGGCTTGCGCCTTGTTTCTTCCCATGGGATCGGTCTCTGGCCCCGGTGTTTGCAGGCCGCCCAGGCGCTACACAGGCCCCATGGGCAGCTAGGGCCCGGTTCTAGCCGCTTTGCAAAGAGCTGGGGGGGGCTGGCTTTATGTCCCTGGCTGCTGGTGTAGGAGATGAGGAGGGGGGTGTCAGGAGGGCTTTGCCGGGTGACCCCATGATCCTGGATCGGCAAAACAATCCCCAGGGACTGTGAGCAGCTGGCTTGAGTTAGAGCCGCCTAGGTTGGGCCCCCAAGGGTCAGGGGTCGGCGTGACGCCATCTCTGCCTCCGCGCTCGGGTCCTGGGCGCAGCCAAACCCAAGGATCTAGCATTGTGTCCAATGGCGCTGGTCACACCCACCCTCCTTTTTGGGCCGCAACGACAAAAGGCCTTGAAACAGGGTGGCTGGAGAGGCGACCGCCTTGTGGTGCATCACGTGTGTGTGTGTGTGTGTGCACGTGTGTACGTGCGTGCTCACATGTGCAGGCGTGTGGGGGGGTGCGTACAGGCATGGCGGGGGTGCATACATCGTCCCTTCCCACACCCTGGTGCATTGAGAGGTGTGTATAAATACCCCGCGGCATTAGGAGCCCATGGCTTCTGCCCAGCCGGGGATATCTGCTCCATTCGACTGAGCGGCACAAACGCATCTAACTAGAGAAGCATTTTAATGGTGACCCGCCAGAAGCAATGGTGGCTTAAGAGGGCTTGGAAAGTTGGACTCCGTTCCCCTAATATAAGACATGTTGCGGGGGGAAGTTTCCCTGCTTTTGTTTGTTTGTTTTTATTTGGAAATGTGGGTCCTGTTTACCCCGATGTTCCTGGAAGACTGGAGAACTCAAGTTTGTTAAATGAAACGCACCAAGCAAATGACGCCTAGAGAAGCAGCTTTTCTCCCGGTTGTTCGAAGTTCTTGGGTCTGGCCAGTACCAGGTTCGCCCACGCACTCGGGAGAGAGCTGTTTTTGTTAAACATCCAGCACCCAAC
The DNA here is from genome assembly GCF_002925995.2 of Terrapene triunguis. Taxonomy (NCBI): domain Eukaryota; kingdom Metazoa; phylum Chordata; order Testudines; family Emydidae; genus Terrapene; species Terrapene triunguis. The sequence goes on along the minus strand of NW_020698277.1, from coordinate 460,240 downwards.
AGGCGGAGAACACTCCCCCTCTCTGTGTCCGTCACAGCCAGCGGGTCCGCCCCCAAAGCCTGCGGTACAGATCTGGGTTCTGTGCACCACCGTCTCCCCAGACCTCACCCCTTCTCCCATACAGCAGAGCAGACCCATGTAGGGTGCCCTATAGCTAAGACCCTCTCAGCCTGCAGAGTTAATGAATAACTGTGCTGCTATAGCATGTTTTAGCCACACGACTGTACAGAGGAAAGGAACGTTATCTGCATTTCACGGATGGGGAAACTGAGGCAGAGAACAGTGCAGGGACATAATGAAGGTCACATAGCAGATGATACAGGAATAGAGCCCAGGTGCTCCATCACATTTCCCCCCTACAAAGAAAATCTTTGTTGCCTCTGGTGTCTCTCCATATGCATTCAATGAGGGGGAGGGATGGTGTTTGACCAGGGCTGTTCTTTGGTTGAATTCAAGCCCAGGCCTTTATCCAGTGCTATCAAAGCATCCCTTGCTTCCACCGTGTCCACGCTGCACCGTGTGAAATTAGCATGAGGCGATGACTGGGTTTGCAGCAGGCTAAGCTGTGTAGTGAGCTCTCCCCAGCTTAGAATGACATTAGCAAAAGAAGGGTGTTGTGCTCCATAGAAATCAGAGATGGGAGAGATCTCATCGGTCACTTTACCCATCCTGCCAATACGTGCATCCTGCCCATGCAGGCTTGTTCTTGGGAGTTCCTTCTCCATCTCCCGTCACACACACCCCTGCTGGTTCGCTGCAATGTATCCCCCCGTCTCGTTTTACCAGGAAACGGCGAGCGCTTCCGTACTGGAAGAAGCCTCATTTACGGCGGAGGCGCATCTGACATCCCCATTAATGCCAAAATAATTCATGGCAATTCACGTTATTAACCTTGAGTAGCAATGGAAGTGGCGGATGCTCCAGAGAGTTCCCTGCTCATAGCTATGCACAGCCCGTGTCTTCCCCGGCCCGGGGGGGGGCAGCGGGAGCCAGAACCCCAGTAAAGAGACTCCACCAGTCTTTGGCCCTTGCAGGAAATCACCAGGCTGGGAGGTTCCTTTCCGGATGATGCTATGGAAATAAAGCAGCAGGGCTCTCCATCCCTGGGAAGAAAATGAGAGGTGCTCGAATGCTGAGCGCCGGAGGAACAGAGAGAAAGTTACATCCAGTCTCTAACAGCAGGAGCTGCACATACACGGGGGAGAGACACTCCCTGCCCCCTAAGAGCTCACCGTTGGCATAGAATAGACAGGCAGAGGGTAGGAGGGGAAACCCAAAGGGAAATGACTCAGCCGAAGTCAGCCAGCAGGCCTGGCCTCCGGCCCTACCCACTGGGTCACCCTGCTGTGGAGGGAGGTCTTGTCACCCACTGCTGGGAACTGGGTGCGATCAATACTCCTCAATCCTGGCCCATAATCCCCTGCTATTCCAGGCTTCGGTGCCCGCACACACAGCTCTGTCGATGTTCCTCCGGCGTGACCCCTGCTATTCCACCCCTGGGCTCCCCTCACCACTCTGCCAATGCACCTCGATCCTGACCTGCAGCCCCCTTCATCCTCTAGTGCTGGGCCTGCCCTCCTCAGGCACGTCCACAGAGCTCCGCTTTCCGCTGCCCCTCCATCCTGACCTGCCGCTGCCAGGCCTGGGCTTCTCTTGCGCAGATCCCGACAGTCATCCCCACCCCCGGCCCGTCGTGTTCTGGGTTTGTCTGTCAAGTGAACCGGGCACAGGCTCAGGACCGGGGGCAGGGTTGGAAAAGGTGACCCGCCTGCTGTGCCAATCCTTTGCCCTAGTTCTGGTCTGCATCACAGGACCAGGCCTCCCAGCAGACTCCAGAAGTCAAGTCTGAGGGCTGGCAGCAGGAGAGTTGTGCACACAGTCTGATGTGTGCACACAGTTAGTCCCCGTTGTGCACACAGCTACTCGAGTTAGTTTATCCAAGAGGAGCTGAATAGGTGACTTGACCGTCGTGGATGTGTTCTGACCTGGGGAGAAGATTTCTGATAATGGGACAAAGGCCCAACAAAATCCAGACGCCGAAACTGGACAAATTCAGACTAGAAATAAGGCGCAATTGTACAGGTGGTGGCAAGGCACAACTGAGCTAGGGAGCTGCTGCATCGCTTGGGTCTTTACAGCCAGGCTGGAGTTGCCGGCTAAGAGATGTGCTGGAGCTCAGACAGAAGTTCTGTGCCCGATGCTGGAATTGTCCGGCCTGTGTTATCCTGGAGGTCAGACTAATGATCACAGTGGTCAATTCTGGCCTTACAATCTATGGCTCCATGAAAAGCCAGGCTCAGATTCTGTTCCTTGCCCTGCCGCTAGTCATTAGCCTTCCCCACCACTCATGTCTTACCCGGCTGTAGGCTCCTTCGGGCAGAGACCGTTCCCTGCTGTAGGGACAGAATTTTCATTTAGACACCAAAACAGGTGGCCAGATCTTCGACGTGGCGTAACCTGTAGGGAGCAGGACTGTTTGGCAAATCCGGCCCCGATCGCGGGCACTGAGCCCTGGGGAATCCGGCCCCGATCGCGGGCGCTGAGCCCTGGGGAATCCGGCCCCGATCGCTGGCGCTGAGCCCTGGGGAATTTGGCCCCGATCGCTGGCGCTGAGCCCTGGGAAATCTGGCCCCGATCGCGGGCGCTGAACCCTGGGGAATCCGGCCCCGATCGTGGGCGCTGAGCCCTGGGGAATCCGGCCCCAATCACTGGTGCTGAGCCCTGGGGAATCCAGCCCCGATCACTGGTGCTGAGCCCTGGGGAATCCGGTCCTGATCGCTGGCGCTGAGCCCTGGGGAATCCGGCCTCGATCGCGGGCGCTGAGCCCTGGGGAACTGGGCCCCGATCGCGGGCGCTGAGCCCTGGGGAATCCAGCCCCGATCGCGGGCGCTGAGCCCTGGGCAACCCGGCCCCGATCGCGGGCGCTGAGCCCTGGGGAACTGGGCCCCGATCGCGGGCGCTGAGCCCTGGGGAACTGGGCCCCGATCGCGGGCACTGAGCCCTGGGGAACTTGGCCCCGATCGCGGGCGCAGAGCCCTGGGGATCTGGCCCCGATCGCGGGCGCTGAGCCCTGGGGAATCCGGCCCCGAGCTGCAGTGGCAATCTGTCTCCGTGGCTGGTGAGCTCTTTTCACAATGGGGCCATGGCTTCTTTGGGGCCTGTGAGAGCTACTGTTATACACAAAATAAATACTAACAACTACAAAACCTCTGTCTAAACACCCCTACACAACCCACACAGACATCTCCCCGACCCCTGGTCACCAATACCTAGCCGTGGCACCTAATCCAAATGCCACCCCCCACTCTCCCAGCACAGACCCCTCCCAACACGCCCTCCTCCGCACACAGGAGTGGCCTCCACTCTTCCGCCTGCCAATGTGATCCCCCGGCCCTGGGAGAACGGTGCATCAGCAAAGTCTCTCTCCCAGCTCTACGCCTTGTGCTCGGAGATCTTAGACAGCAGAGACGGGGACCCCTGTTGTGCTCCTTTGCCCGCCACGGCTCAAGAGACATATATTTCCAAGGCCCAGCTGGAGCCAAAGCGGAAAAGCCCGAGTGATCCTTGCCACACGCAGTTGGAGCGAAATGGTCATAAATTAATGGATCTGTTATTACTTCCTCGACACAGCCTTTGCTAGCCAAGTTGGCTGATGGATTAAGGAGTGAGGAGGGACCAGCGTGGAGAGATGGAACAAAGGATTCTGGGCCGAACTTTCTCCTGGTGCCTCATGCAGCTGCCTGGAGACGCTGTCAAGTTGGACGTGCCTGCTGAAATATGCGATTAGGCTTAGGGGAAGGACACTCAGGTCAAAGGGAAACGTGACCACCTGGACGTGGCTACCTTGGCTTTTCTCCAGGAGGCCATGGGCCGCACCTAACTGGCCTAAATCAGCATTGCTGCAACTTGCTCAGCCTGGAAGTGCCGGTGATGGAGACGGCAGATCCCAGCATGCAACGAGGCCGAGCCACGTGGCTCAAGGTGAACCATGGCATGCTGGGATCTGTGGTCTCTACAGGCTGCAGGTCTGTATGGAAGATGAGACCAGGCGTCTGAGGGCTGCATTTGGCCGGTGGCGGGTCACATTTTTGGCTACCTTCGGGCTAACAGATGGGAATCTTGCCCTGTGGGGGAACCCCTTGCTGTTCTGTGTGGAAATATTAATAATAAAAATGACAATAGCACGCAGTGGGCTTAGCTGAGATCAGGGCCCCACTGTGCCAGGCGCTGCACAGACCCCAACTGAGATTGGGGCCCTCGCAGTGCTGGGTGGTGCACATACACATAGGGAGAGACAGCCCCTGCCCTGTAGCGCTTCCAGTCTAAATAGACAAGGCACACAAACGGGTAGGAATGGAAACTGAGGCACGGAGCGGTGAAGTGACTTGCCCAAGGTCACCCAGCAGGCGGAGCCAGGAACAGTACCCAATCCAGTGCTCTATCCATTGGTCCGTGCTGCCTCTCGGAGTGGTGCATGCAAAAGCAGACAGAAAATGGCTATTGTCCCCTCAAATTCAAGGAAAATTATTCATCCAATGAATAACAAATAATCATTATAAGTGAGGAAGAAGAGGCAAAAAAATCATTTTTAATATGGCCTGTCTCTGAAGCAGGCGCTTTGGGGTCTAGCTGCTGACCCCACTACTCACTCTTACCCTGTTCATGTTGGAATGAAGTCAAGGTTATTTCTCTGGGCTTGGTTTTACCGTTTGCTCAGTCGCCCCAATCAGACTGTCAAGGAAACAGCGTGGTGCCAACTCTCACGATTTTATCACAGTTTCTCATGATATTGGCTGGTTTCCTTAAAGCCCCAGCTCCTGGAGTCCTGTGAGTCTGTGGGAATCTCAGCTTTCTCTCAAAAGACCAAGGAAGTTTCTAGCTCTTGGAGTCATGGAGAAACCCTTGAAAACCTGAGTGAACCTGAAGGGATCCAAAGCAAAATGCGAATAACAGCCACCCGGCAGTGGTTTTAGAAAGTATCATGGTTTCTAAGCCAATCTCATGATTTTGGAAGCCTTGGCGTTGGCCATGCTGGCAGTGAGAGACAGACATTCCCTGCTGGTTCTCAGCTGGTACATTCCCCTTCCCCTGGGAAGAGCCTCTTTCTATTCCTGACTCTGCCACTGACTAGCTGGGAGACCTTGGGCAAGTCACCTCACTGCCCCATGCCTCGGTTTCCCCATATGTAAAATGTGGCTGATGCTCTCAAAGAGCGGGGCTCTGTGGGTTAACGACTCGGTGTTTGCAGGTTGCTTTGGACATGTGACATGCAGTGAGATTTGCTTGTGTTCCCTGCAGTCTGTTTCCCAGCGCAGGGAATAGTCTAGCTTTGATTGATTAAGGCTTTTTAAGTTTTGTGTCTGGGTGCAGCATCTCTCTTTGGAGCATTTCTGGCAGTTTCTTGGCATTGCCGCCTGTTTTTTTTCACCCCCTTAGAGAAATTAATATATTTGCCCTATTTGGATTTTATTTATGTCTTCTGCTTTGGCAGGCGGAGGGGTCCCGGGTGAGAGAGAGCAGCCATCTGCAATCCCTGTTCTCCCAGGAGTCTGGACCCCATCACTGGATATTTACAGAGCCCTACACCCCGTTGGGTGCATTTCCACTTATGCCACCAGGGTGACGAGGCACCGGAGATAAATGATGGTTATTTTAGCATAAGATGATGCAAGCAAGGTCAAAAGAAGATGCTTCATTTAAATGTCAACTGCATCATCCATGCTTTGCACTCGGTGATTTATGTGAAAGGCTGGGACTTGTCAAAGTCACATCCAGCCGGCAGAGAAGGAGTGGGGAGAAGGGAAAGCAAACTCAAGGTGCTGGACAAGAGCGAGCCATCATGCTCAAATAGAGGCGGGCTAAGCCATGGGGTTTACTTCTAGGACCCCAGTTCAAATCCTGCCCCTGACTGGAAGTGCCTGGAGATCACCAAGCGTGGGCTGTCCTAGAGGAGTTAGGTGCTCACATCCCACTGCCGGCCCTTGTGAACTGGAAGTCTCTCTTAGAAGCTCTCCTTGGAAGATCTGGCCTGTGGTGGTCTCGTGGAATGAGTTTGTTGGTCTCAGACCAACAGCCAATTCCCCAACAGTGGCTCTTCCACCCAGTGGCAGGGGAGAGGCCTGGAGCCGAATGGGTCATGGAGGCCGAGGTATCGTCTCATCTGGACCACTGAGGCCGGGGGACGCTTGCCTTGTCGCTCTTGGGAAGGCACTCCGAATCCACAGTGTGATATAACGGCCTGCCGAACTGTCTGCGTAGCACCGAATTCTTTGAACCAGCAGCAAGCATGGAAGGGGAATGCACACGTGTGTGTGTGTGTGTCAATTGCATCTATCACACATCTGTGGTCATCTCACCTGCACGCCGCCCACTTGCTCTTCTTGTGCCGCTAGGATCCATCCCCAAACAATTCTGTGTGTTTGCAGAAGAAACACATTACCGTGCAATGGGCTGGCTATTGTGGGTAGCAGTGCTGCCATCTGCAGGACAGAGACAGCACTCTCCAGCTGTGTGTCATTGGTCCTGTACTGGCTGCGGAGATTCTGTTTCCTAGTTCAGGTGCCAGAAGTCTGCACTCCTGGAACAGGAGGATCGAAGGCTGACCCCAGAAGTAGCCATGTGGTTAGAGCACTGCACTCAGGACAGCTGTACTCCAGTACATATTTATTACCACTTCCCCACCTCGTGCCTCAGTTTCCCCAGGCTAACACTACTTCCCTACCTTCCAGGGTGTGGTGAGGCTTAATCCACGAACGGAGGTGAGATGCTCAGATGCCACAGTCATGAGCACCACTGACAACCCTACAATGCAACGAAAGGCTGAGTTGTAGGAGGCAATGGATTTTGTTATTGTAATTTTCCAGAGATGCCATTACCATAGATGGATGTCACGGTTACCAAGCAGGCCCGCCAGCGTAGGATCCCGCCAGCAATCGATCTGCACAGGTAACCAGATTTAATCTCTTCTTTTATCAGAGGAGCAGAGAGAGGAAATTTGTTGCTGAAGATCAAACACGCCCGCAGTATATTAAAAAGCCCAAGTGCGACGTTACCAAGGAGTGACATGAGACGGGGCAGAGGCTGCGTGACGAAGGGATATGTTATAAGAGAGCTGGCTGGGCTTAGATCCCATTCGTTACCAGATGAAATTAAAATGTTGATGCGGCGACAGGTGACGGAGACTCGCATTGCAGGTGATTGTTATGGTCCCTGCACAGACATGGGACGAGACACTCCCTGCCCCAAGCAGCCGCCGGTCTAAGTGAGCCATGCAGGTGCTGTGTCCTTGGGAGCATATTACAGAGAGTCCACCGTCATCCCCAGCTGGCTCGTGTGGCTACCTGGAGGAGCCTAGAACATGAGCATCCCGCCTCATCCGTGCTCTGATCCTGCAGCCCCATTGACGAGCCCCACTGATCCGGAGGCAGTGTGGTCTAATGGAGAGAGTGCGTGGCTGGGAGCCAGGTCACCTCCAGTCTGTTCCCAGCTCACCCCCTGTGACGGCTCTGTGCCTCCGTTTACCCGTCTGTGAAATGGAGAAAATGGTAAAGTGCTTTGAGTTCCTCAGATGGGAGGGGCTGTGGGGACGGCCCTGCCATCCAGCCCCCAGGTAGGAGCAGCGTGTGGCTGTACTTCCTAGGAGCGGGGCCAGGACCAGACAGTGATTTTGTCCCTGCTCCAACCTGGTCTTGGCTTCACCCCATCTGCCCACTCCCTGCCCCCTGGCACGGAAGGAGCAGTAGCCCCCCAGTGGGAGCAGCTCTCCCACCCCGGGTAGGCTTTGGCGATGCAGGTAGCCCCCTTACTGCCTTGCGTGGGATGCAGCTGGGTTCACGACTGGGCTTTAAGTGCTGGCATCTTGCTCCTGTGAGAGCAGCAGGGCCAGGGCTCTCCAGGCTGCTAGCCCCAGGGGACAGGCCATGCCCAGGAAATCAAGATCGCGGAGCAGCGGTAAGAACTATCACAGCTGTCAGCCATCGGACATGTGTGCCGGTGCTCAGAGGGGCCTGTGCACAACCACACTCACACGTATTCACACACGTGTCTGCACACACATGCCTGTGCATGGATGCACACGCACACACCGTAGATACCTCTGTGTGCACACAGGCCCACACGCGTGCAAATGGATGCCCACAGCACGTGTACACACATACGCACGTACACTTGCACCCACAAACCACAGACCCCCATGCGTGCCCACCCCCAAAAACACACGCACCGCACACACACTGGCTCACTTAAAGTTGTCCCGGTTAACGTTGTTTCATTGTTACGTTGCTGATCAATTAGGGAACATGCTTGTTTAAAGTTGTGCAATGCTCCCTTATAACATCGTCTGGCAGCCGCCTGCTCTGTCCACTGCTTGCAGGAAGAGCAGCCCGTTGCAGCTAGCTGGTGGGGGCTAGGAACCAGGGTGGACCGGCAGCCCCCCTATCAGCTCCCCGCTCCCCTAAGTTCCCTGTGCAGCAGCCGCCCAGCAGGCTACCAGCTCAGGACAGAGAAAGCTTGCTGGCCGCAACTGCTGTCTCAACTTCCTGATTTTTTTTAAAGACAATGTACTTAGAGTGGGGCCAGCGTACTTAAAGGGGCAATGCGCATCTCTCTCTCTCTCTCACACAGGGTGTGGGTCTCTGTCTGTCATGCTGTCTCCCCTCCCTCCATTCGTGCTGCCTTGTAGAGTGTGAGGCTACATTAACAATGTGTTAACCCTTGAGGGCTCAGCCGAGCACTAGTGCATCATTTAGCAGTAAGGCATTCCCTGGGAAATATCCCACCTTCTGACTCCACCACCCCAACCAAGCTTCACAATTATCATCGCTGTGTACGGTATTCAATTGTTTGTTTAAAACTTATACTGTGCAACTTATAATATATACCGTAGTTTTTTGTCTGGTGAAAAAAATTTCCCTGGAACCTAACGCCGCCCACCCCCACCCCCCATTTACATGAATTCTTATGGGGAAATTGGATTGGCTTAACATCGTTTAGCTTAAAGTTGCATTTTTCAGGAATATAACTACAACGTTACGCGAGGAGTTACTGTAATACAATATCGATACGCAGCAGAGTAATTGTCCGTGAATCCCTTTGAAAGGAAAGAGCTCCAGTCAGATTGGATCCGTGCTGGTGGCTGTGATATTCAGGTAGCGGCGGTGGCCGGCGAAGGCGGCAGCAAGGTACCTTTTGCCTGTAGGCCACGGGTGCAGTGCCCAAGGCCCGTCAGTACAAATAGCTGGGGGTTACCCTGGTGTGGCCGTGGCATTGCTGGAATGAAATGAACAATAGGGGAGAGGGGGTCAGTGCAGTTCCCAGGGGGAAGGTCTCTGGGTTACAAAAACTATCGTCCCAGCTGGCGTCTTTGTTGGCAACCTCAGCCCTTGCACCACTGGGGTTGACGGGCGTAATGCCATTGGATGGCACACCAGCAGGATCAGGCCCTGAATGGGCCGGGAGAAGGAGCTGCCTTTCCACCCACGAGGCTACAGTCTCCAGGGCAGGATGGGGGAATTGCCCTGCTGAGGGCATCGTTCTCCAGGGGCCGGCCAGCCCCTGTCACCAGCATGGAGGAGCGGGAGGAGCTGGGGGAAACCTTGTGATGGGGCGTTGAAACCTCACCGAGATTGATGGGCGTGAGTGTAAAGCTAAATTAATTACAAGCCTCCATCTAAGACCAAAGGGGCTGTGGGCAGAAGGGCTTTTGCTAAGTGGTGTGTGTGTGTGTGTTACAGAGAGAGAGAGAAAAGAACACATAGAAACTGAGAAGACAGGACAGACCGAGGCAGAGGCAAAAGGCAAACCAAGCAGTAGCTGGTGAGCACAGTCTGACTGTAGCGGGGTGGACACCCGCTCCTGCCCTGAAGGGCTTGAAACAGCCCTGGGAGAGGGCTGTGGCAGGGGGAAGCCGCTACTAGGCTGATTGGGGAAGCAGCTGCAGCTGGGCCATGCCCCAATCAGGCCTCAGCTGGCCCTATATAAGAGGCTGGGAGCCAGGGGCTCAGCAGTCTCTCTGAATGCAGAGAGAGAAGGGCCTGGCTGCAGGGAGCTTGAGACAGGGTACCTGAGCGGAGCAGGGCTGGGGAAAGGCAGAGGAACCGGGGAGCTCCAGCCTGGAAAGCCCCAGGCTGCGGCCTAGCATTGGGCTAAAAGGTACTAGGGGTTGCAGAGGGCAGCCCAGGGGTAGGCCAAGGGGAGACCCTAAGACTGAGGGGTTACTGCCAGGGGGCAGCACCCCAGGTAAAAGGGCACCGGGGTCCAGGGAGGGACACGGGGGCCAGAGGACAGGCAGATCACCGGCCTGCAGAGGGCGCTCTGGAGCTGGAACGAGCTAATTCCTGGAAGCCACCAGCAGGAGGCGCCACGGGGTGAGTCCACATGGCTACAGTGACCCTGGAAAAAGCTAGATCCCATAAGCTTTTGGGTCCGGTGTTGGTTAAAGAGGCTTGGGGCTGTGAGCTAAGCAGCTTTTCCTTTTGTTCTTGGTTCCTCCTGTATTCAGAGAAGCGGGACTTTGTACCTTCCTTGTAGGCAAACAAGATGGCATCAAAGAAATCCTCAGACTCCATCGATTTCTCCTTCCATCTGGAACTGCCCCCCCCCCCGAGTCCTGGAATTTGACTGGCCGCTGAAGTCGAAGAGGGGCAACAGTAGCTTCCATGAGCAAACAACAAAGGCAGTGGATCTCGGGTCTCCTAGAACGTGATCCCGGACTCCAGCAACATTGCCCCCTGAGCTGGGTGGGCATCCTTTGGCACTGCACTGGTGCCACTCCAATGCCACCCTTCCAAGCCTTGGATTTGATGTGACATTGTCATAAACTATCAGCCCTTCCCTCCAGGGAGCAACAAGCACTTCACAAACATCCGTCCTGGGCTAGGCAAGTGCCACTGACGCCTGCTTTGACCATGGGGAAACTGAGGCACCCAGGCGTCATTGCACAGGACCCTGTGCTTTTCGTGTCCGTAAGTCTGGCATTTAGTGCCCAGCACCCCCAGGGGACGTCATCCCTTACTTCGCTCTGGCAGGATCTTTGTCACGCACACGGAGTGAGCAGCGCCGGGGATCACGCATGCAGGACTTAGGCGTCAGCAGGGAACATGTGGTGGTGTGTGGGATGGGAATGTGGATGTGTTCAGAGCTAGTTGGATGTTAAGAATTCCTGGCCCACAGACACCAGCAGCGCTGCCAGGCTCCTCCCTCATTCCCTGCTTCCCATTCATATTTTAAATGCCTCCTTCACTATGCACAGCACCTCTACAATACACAAACCTTCCCTGCTGAGCCCCGCAGCTGGCTAGATAAGTGACATTGATAGATCGGGGAAACTGAGGCACAAAGAAGGGATTTGGCTCAGCTAGGGCAACGCAGGGAAGCTTAGAACAGAGCTGGGAGACCTGGTGCTCTAACCACACGGCCATCCTCCCGCTGCTGGGAGCCCAGCTCAGCCTCTCCCTCTGGGCGTGGGAAGGAAATGCCGGGCACTCGACGGGCCAGTGCCAGCGAGCAGGGGTGGATTGGGGGCGCACACAGGTTGGGGGGGGCTTGTCTCAAAGGGGGCGTGGCTTGTCACAGGTGTAGAGCAGGGGGTGTGGCAGTCCTGCCGGACTGGAAGGCCTTCTCTTGGGACGGCTGGGTGGGTCAAATGCATGGGTGGGGGGATCTTTCATGTCCCCAGCTGGGGGGCGGTGCTCTTGGGGGCAAGAGTGATGGGTAGACTAGCTTGCCAGGAGCTCCTTTTGGGGGGGCCATTTCTGTCTCCAGTTTGAACTGAGCCAATGTCACCCACAGATCCCAGCTTTGGCCGTTCCCTTTGCAGGGGAGTCCCTGGACCCGGGGGTGGGGGGTGGGGGGTGGGGGGCACCACTGGCTCAGTAACACTCCCCTGCCCCTGTGTGGGAATTCGCTCAGCCCTGAGAAAGCCAAGCCCCCGTTGCAGAAGCTGGCTGATTCTGAAACCCAATGTTCAATTCCCAGCCCTGATTTAAGAAATTGCTTTGCGGTGCTGGATCAGTACAGACCCATTGGGGTGAGCACCCTGCCCTGCACCCCCTATCCCCTCTCCCCACAAACAGGTCCCTGGAGTCTAGCTAGGGGGAAGGGGAAGCCCCCCCCAGCAAGGCCGTCCATCTGCGTAACAGTTTCTTGCTGCTCTCGGCCCCTGTCCCTGCACTGTTTGCAGTCTCCATACGAGCGCACAGACGCACACGGTCGCTGAGACATATGGGGGCGAGGGGGAAGGGAAATCCCGACGTCTCTTGGGAACAAATTAAACAAATTCCCTTTTGCTTTGCTGGCTGAGACAGAGACGTGCTAGTGGGGCGGGGGGCCGGGAAATCTGCCCAGGGCCCGAAGCTCCAGCCTGGCAGGCGGAACTGGGACTTTCAGCAGCAGGTTGAGTCTCAGGACTTGGCCCCTGTGGGAGGCTGGCTTCAAGGTTTGCTTTGTGACCCTTCTTCGGGGCTCCCGAGGGCCAGATTCTGCCCTTCCCCTCACGCACGTTGCGTAGGACTTTACTCTGCCCCAGCCATCGCCCCCTAGTGCCGCATCCTGGCCCTAGATCAGTATTGACTCATTGAGGAAAGCACCCAACTCGGGTCCCTGCAGCACAGCGCTCCCTAGTGCCACCCTGGAGCACTGGGGACAGCACTCGGAGTGGAGAGCGCCCCCTGCTGAGCTCCCCGGACCACCCACTGCAGCACCATGCGGGAGCATAGAGGATGGTGATGACTCAGAGGGAAGAGCGCCCCCTATTGAGTCACTCACTCCACTCCTTGTAGCACCTGGGTTATCTCTGGAGGTCTCCGAGACGCCTGAAACACTTCCTGCCAAGGCCAAACTGCAGTCTCTCCTCTCCCCTGGACCGGGCCACCCTCACTAGAAAGCGCTACGCGCACACAGGGCCCACCTCCGGGTGTCGAACATCACAAGCTCAGCACCTGCGACTGGGGCCAACGTCTCAGAAGACCTTGGCTCCTAGCTAGGAATCTACGGGCCGGATTATCCAAAGGGCCCGGGTGCTGGGTTCTTTAGGAAATCTGGGTGCAAATGTAACTATGCAGGGTGCCAAGCCCGGGGAAATGTAGCCCTGAGCTGTTTGGAAAATCTGGTACAGCAAGGGAGGGTAGGGGGTCCCAAGAACACATCAAAGCAAATGGGGGGAGCAGGTTCGACGCCCATGGGAGCTAGTACCGGTGCCCCCAGAGCTGCTAACATCTGCTGGCTGCTCTGTTGCTTTGATGAAATGACCTGAGTGGACATTGGTTTATCCACCGGCGGGTGGGCATCCGTTTTACAAAACCCACCATTCAGAGCAGCGTCCCCCTAGGCAGCCCCAGCGGGAAGGCTGAGGAGGAGGGGCCGATGGAGAACGGATCTAGTTCTTGCCAAAAAATCAGTGGGGGAAAATCTCTGTTTGAAAACGTTCAGTCAGAAATTTCCATCGTGTGACGGGTTGAACCCCCCTCCTGGGGCGCCACCTGATGTGCTGGGGTCCCACTGAGCCCGCCCTTTCCACCAGCCTGGGTTCCCCCCCCGTTCAAACCTTCTCTGGCACACACACAGGTACGGCCACGCCCAGCTGCAGACACAGACTGAAATCAGCTCCGTGTGGGAGGACTTAGCAAGGGGAATGGCCAGCACACACGTGCACACCTCCTTTGCATAGGCGTCGACTCTGTAGGTGCTCCAGGACTGGAGTGCGAGCACCCACCGGCACCGGGGAAAGTTGTCGCCTATACTCCTTTGGGGTATAAACCCAAAATAATATTGTCTTGCGCTGTATAGAGAGCTATATAGCGTAAGCTCATAAAAATCACCCTCTCCCTCAATGTGGAGAGAGAGATGCACAGCTTTTTGCCCCCGCCCGCAGATATGAGTTGCACAAACTGGGTTTTGAAATAAGCAAGAAATACGTTTATTAACTACAAAAGGTGAATTGTACGTGATTATAAGGGATAGCAAACAGAACAAAGCAGATTACTGAGCAAATAAAACAAAACCTGCAAACTAAGCATAATACACTCAAGAAACGGGTTACAAAATGTAATTTCTCACCTTAAACGTTGTTTTAGGTAAATTGCAGAGTTTCTGTAGAGTTCAGTTATTTCTCTTTGCAGACCGGACCCCTGTCTCTGCCTGGACTCAGCCCCTGCCTTTCCCTTCAGGGGGTTTTAGCAATCTTCCTTCTTGGGTGGGGAGGCAATGGAGAAGAGTCCTGATTGCCTCACTTCCCAGCCTTAAATAGAATGTCCACAAGGCGGGAATCTTTTGTTCCCCAGTCTGACCCCCGCCCCCTCCTAACAGAAAAACACTGAAAGCCCAAGACGGGGGTCTAGTACCAGGTGACACGATCACCTGACCCTGTAGTGTCAAAGCAGCAACTGGGGGAGTTTCTCAGGAAGGCGGGAGATTAGTATCTTCAAAGTTCTATTGTCCTTCTTAATGGCCCAATCCAGGCTGATGGCTTCCTGTCTGGTGGGCGTCCCCCCAAATACACACACAATTGTAATTGTTACATAATCAATATTCCTAACTTCAGATACAGAAACGATACGTGTATACAAATTGGATAATCACATTCAGTAGATCATAACCTTTCCAATGATACCTCACGTGACCCATCTTGCATAAAATACACCTCAGTTATGCCATATTCATATCACAACAATATTTTTATGAAGAATATGAGGTGTAACGTCACACATTGGTTCCAAGGGAAATTTTCAAAAAGAAACAAAGTGACTCTTATTTTTCACACTTTCTTCCTGATTTCAAAACGGGGGAAATGGGGAGCAGGGTGAAAGCAAGAAGACAGAACCTGCTTTTCACACTTCGACCCTTTCCCAAGTCTTTTCCCTTAGGCAACCGCAAGCAAGCTTTGTCCCCACTTTCTTACCATCCACTTGAAATGAAATTTTCTCTTTAACAATTTCCAAGCAGACAATCGAAAGATTTCATCAGACGTGAAATTTGCCTGTGAAAAACGCTGCTTTTGACAAAATCTCCTGGTTAGGCGGAAAATTTTCTGAATGCAGAATTTCCACCAGCCCTATTGTGAACCCCGCACTGCCCGAGAACCGTTCAAGCTCTGGGAAACATGTCTAGAGTGAGAACTAAGAAGATCAGTCTGTTTCGTGTAGCCAAGGGAAGGCTAAGAGGAGACTTGATCACAGTCTATCAGTGATTACTGGGCATCAGAACCTTGCTGGGTGCTGGGTACTAATCAGGGCCGCCGCTTCATTATTCGGCGGCAATTCGGCGGCAGGTCCTTCCCGCTGAGAGAGACTGAGGGACCCGCTGCCGAATTGCCGCCGAAGAGCCGGACATGCCACCCCTTTCCATTGCTGTGCTGGTGCCTGGAGCCGGCCCTGGTACTAATGGGCTCTTTAAGCACTGGACCAATCTACCAAGGGAAATGGTGGATTCCCCATCTCTTGATGGCTTCAGGTCAAGATTGGAGACCTTTCTGGAAAAAATGCATTAGCCAAACACAAGTGATTGGGCTCAACACAGGGGGCACTAGGCGAAAATTAATGGCCCGTGTTATGCCTCTGCGCTGGTTGCGTTTGGCTTTCTTGACACAGCATATTTGGAGCGAAGACCAATGAATTATGACGCTCGCTTACCTAGGAATGTTGCTGTTGGAGGGATTTCCCTTCACCCTCTCCCCTGGTTCTTGTCACGCAGAAGACCGGAAGTCCGAAGTGCAGGCAATGTGATGTTTATTGGGGTTCATTTCCAAGCAAGCATATTCCAAAGCCCTTCACACTAGTCGGGCTTATCTCTATACCGGTACAGTCTGTTCCCCAGTGTCCCCTTCCCAGCTCTGACGCCGCAGAGCCTTGCCTGTGTCCCTGTTCCCATTCCCCCCCCTTAGCAAACATGATTCCAATTTCCCTTCCCTCCCACTTCCTGTTTGACCCCAGTTTATATAGTAATATTCTCAGCTATCCCTTAACCAATCATTTTCCTGAAATCTATCTAACCAATCCTAACATATTTCTCTAACCAATTATATCCCACTACCCTAATTAACTTACACCTAGCAAAATTAATTATACAGCAGACAGAAACAATTAGAGAACCAGACAGATTAACAATAGAAAAGTGGGGCCATAAAGATAAAACATACAGAAATGAGGGTTTCACAACCATTGATAAGAGATTTCTTGCCAGACAGGATGCTATCAAACTACGTTTTCTTTAACCATCTTAAGATCATTCTTTATCTGGTGGTGAGGGGCACTATCAGGACAGGATTGTTTTCCTAACAGCCCAATAGCACCTTATTTCAATGTGATTGGTTTGGGATCTGAGGATGTGAGCGTTCACTTCTCAGTTTATGGCTGCCCCGATGCTTAGCCAAAGGCCTTAGCCTAAGAACAAGGCCTCAGACTGTCACAGGGAGAGAAGGCCCTTACACCGGCAGACGGTGATTTTGATTCTTTGTTTTATACCCCTGGTAACTAGCTAAGTGATAAAAATACACCTAAGTTCTTAGAGTATAGGCCTGTACAGGCTAGGGTTACCATATTTCCACAATCAAAAAAGAGGACACTGGGGGGGGGGGAAAGCCCCGCCCTAGCCCCGGCCCCATCCACTCCCTCCCACTTCCCACCCCCTGACTGTCCCCCTCAGAACCCCAACCCCCTCTGCTTCTTGTCCCCGACTGCCCCCTGCTGAGAACCCCCCACCCTAACTGTCCCCCTAGGACCCTACCTGTCCCCTGACTGCCCCGACCCTTATCCACTCGCATGGGTGGCAGGGTTGTAGAAATTTTGGTGGTGCCCAGAACCCACCCCCACACCTGCCTAAGGCTCTGGGAGGGGGGTTGGGTGGGGGGAGGAGGTCTGGGGTGCAGGTCCTGGGCTGGGGATTAGGGTGCAGGAGGGGTGCAGGGTGCAGGCTCTGGGATAGAGTTTGGGTGCTGGGTGCAGGCTCCGGGCTGGGGCAGGGGGTGGGTGTGCAGGAGGGGGTGAGGGGTGCAGGCTCTGGGATGGAGTTTGGGGGTGGGAGGCGGTGCAAAGGGAGGGGGTGCAGGCTTTGGGAGGGAGTTTGAGGGCAGGAGGGGGTGTGTGGGAAGGGGGAAGGGGGTTTGGGAGGGAGTTTGGGGATAGGAGGGGATGCAGGGGTGACGGCTGTGGGGCTGGGGATGAGGGGTTCATGATGCAGGAGGGGGCTTAGGGCTGGGGCAGAGGATTAGGGTGCGGGGGGATGAGGGCTGGGGTTGGGGCTGAGGGGTTCATGATGCAGGAGGAGGCTCAGGGCTGGGGCAGAGGATTAGGGTGCAGGGGGATGAGGGCTGGGGCTGAGGGGTTTGGGGCATTGGAGAGGCTCAGGGCTAGGGTGGAAGGGCAGGGTAAGGGCAGCCTGCCTTGCCATTAGTGGATGGGGGGCACTAGGACCTGGGGGCAGCAGACAGCAGTTGCTGCCGGCTCTGGCAGTACAAGCAGGCAAGGGAGAGGCAGGCAGGGAGGGGGGACCTCACGGGGGGGACGACACGCGGAGGGGGGTGGCAGGTGGAGGCCGGGGACCCATCCAACACTCCCCCGCTCCCTGACTGCCCCCCCGGACTCCCCTTACCATTCTGGCTCCACGTGTTTGCAAAACACGCTGCCCGGTGGGTCGGTTTGGGTGTTACACAGGGCTGCAGACAGAGGGAGGGGGGAGCAGGGGAGGGCTCTGGCTGCTGGAGGCCAATGGGAGCGGCTCAATCGGCCCAGCCGCCCAATCAGCAGCCGCACTCTGCATGGAAGGGAGGGAGGCGAGGGAGAAAAAACCCCCGAACATTTTAACCTTGTTACCGATTCCTCGTGGACGGCTATTTAGAGACGCAAAAGCCGGACATGTCCGGGGAAATACGGACGGATGGTAACCCTAGTACAGGCAGGCCTGAATATCTCTATTCTAACAGTTTCTCCACAGTCTGTGATCAGGTGGGCGCTGTACACTTCGGTGGCATGATAAGCTCACCAGAGACAGACAGCACCTGAACATCCAGCCAGACCGCCTTAAGGACTTAGGTAGGATCGATGTGGGTGGCGGGCAAGCAGGGGTGAAAGGAACTTAAAGGACTTACCGGTACGCCGGAGTCCTGAGCGGGGGTGTGGCCTCAACCGGAAGAGGCGGGGTCTTTCAAGATTTAAAGGCCCTGGGGCTCCGGCTGTGGCTGGGAGCCCCAGGGCCTTTAAATCACCCCAGAACTACCAGCTGCAGAGGCGGCTTGGAGCCCCAGGGCTCAGGGGCGAATTAAAGGGCCGCCGTACCGGATCGGACCGGCTTACTTTCACCTCTGCGGGCAAGCTGCGAGGACCACGTCCTTGATGAGGATGATGCTGTACAAGAGGCCAGACTCGATGATTTACTGGTCCTGTCACAATTACCCCTCACCTCCGCGTGCCCCCTGGTGGCTGGGCACAATAATGACACGGTTACTGCCTCAGTTTCCCCACTCGGACATCTTAAAAACCCCACCACATCTTTTCCTGTCCAATATTATCCCAACCCGGGTCGGGTTATTACCCCAAACGCACACGGGGCAAAACAGTCTGTAAAAGCCCCAACCACAGGCCATTTATCCCACACACATCGCTCATAAAACACCCCAGCGACAGCCCTTGTCAGGATCCCAGCGCTGGCTCAGGAAGGCGAGCGGCTAGTCCCGCCACTGGTCCCCTGACAATTCCTCCCTATTCCCAGCCAGGGTCGGCAGAGTCCCCCCTCTGCAGCGTCTCCCTGTGACTGAGTTTCCCCCTTCCTGGGAACCTGCCTCCCGCCCCAGGTGACGAGCCCACTGCCCCTTCTCGGCTCCCCAGGTTCAGTGTCTCCAGATTCCAGGTGGTCGCCAGGTGCAGGATGTGAGGTTCTGCTGGGACAAGACCCTGGACTTGCGGACGTCCAACACCTCCACGCCGCTACCGGCCGCTGTGCGAGGGGCATGGGAAGTACCACCTTGGGAGGCCGGACTGACGGCGTCCTTCAGGGCCCTGGATTGGCCCCGGCGCCCTATTTCAGCCCAGGAGGAGTTCCAGGAGGTGTCTGCGTGACCAGGCAGACTCCCCCGAGCTGTGGCAAAGGACCTGCCCCTCAGCTCGCTCTTGGGCTCCCCCTCGGACTGACCTCCAGGCCTGGTCACCCCAGTTGTGAGGCAGGAGAACTGAGGCCCTCTTCTTTAAAGGGGCTCAGTCACCCGGAGACAGGTCTCTTCTGGCCTTAAACTCTGTCTGAGCAGTCCCAGTAACTTCACAGTGACAGTCCAAGGTCACCGATGGTGCCCGCTGAGGGGTCCATAAAGTGCTGGCCACCCAGCCCCACCGCTACGTAGCAACTTTCTTGGATGTCCCCCATCCGCTGCCCTGGCCTTTTGTTTCCACTCTCTTGCGTTCTCAGATTCTCACCTCCCTTCCCAGGCCTGTTCTCACCCGTCCGCGTGTGTCATTAGCTCCCACGGGGGGCTGGTGAGAACTTGCTGTGGCCTGGGATGTGCTAAGTTCTTTCAGCATCACTGGAAGTGCCATAATTGCCCTCCTCTCCCCCACTTCTGGCCAAGAGAACCAGCCCGGATAATTGACGTTAATGACATTAAAGGAGGGAAAGCGAGTGAGTTGCTGCTTCTGACCTTGGTGAGCGGGATGCTTCACTGCCTGACTGCAATGACGGCGGAGAAGGGGCGTGGGAGGGACACATGCACTCTCCCTGATGAAGGTCACATGGGCTGGACAATCAGGCTGTATGGACTCCTTTCATTCCCGCACGTGGGCGAGGAAGGAAGATGAAGGCCCGGTGTGGCTGAAAGGGGGTGTCTGTGAGCTTCCACGCCTAGTGGCTTGGAACGCAACCACCGCTCCCCTCACCAGGAGCAAGATCCAAGCAGCTGGTTATGTAGAGGATTTGGAGCTTATCCAGGGAACTCCAGCGATATAAACAAGAACACCAGAGAGGCAGCAAGGTCTAATGAGTAGGGCACTGGGCTGGGAGCCAGGAGAGCTGGTGCCCGTTCATAGAATCATAGAAGATTAGAGTTGGAAGAGACCTCAGGAGGTCATCTAGTCCAACCCCCTGCTCAAAACAGGACCAACCCCAACTAAATCATCCCAGCCAGGGCTTTGTCAAGCCGGGCCTTAAAAACCTCTAAGGAAGGAGATTCCACCACCTCCCTAGGGAACCCATTCCAGTGCTTCACCACCCTCCTAGTGAAATAGTGTTTCCTAATATCCAACCTAGACCTCCCCCTCTGCAACCTGAGACCATTGCTCCTTCCTGCTTCTGGGCTTGTCTACACTTGGAATGCTACAGCAGCACAGGACTCCGGTGCAGACACTACCTACCCCGACAGGAGGGGTTCTCCTGATGGCATAATTCACCCACTTCCCCGTGAGGTGGCCCCTAGGTGGATGGAAGAATCCTTACTTCCACCTAGCACTGGCTACACGGGGAGTTAGGTCGGCTTAAGTACGCCGCTCAGGGGGGTGGATTTTTCACATCCCTGAGCGACGTCATTAAACCGACCCAATTTTCCAGTGCGGATGAGACCCAAAACCACATCACGAATAATGAGTAAAGATGGACCTGAAGAGCATGCAGCAGCAAAGCCATCGCTAAAGGACTGCAGAGAGGGCGGGGGTGTCCTCCTAGACACTGACGCGACAGAGATCCACAGAGCTCTCCAGTCATGCAGCGGGGGAGAAGAAGAGAAGAGCGATTTAAGATCTGGGGACTAACAACCCAATTAGTTTGAAGATGAAGCTTGATACGTTTCAGAGCGGGATGGTCTGCCTGAGAGAGCGGGGGGGCTGGATTCGATGACTCAAGAAGCCTCCTCCAGTCCTACATAGAATCTCAGGGTTGGAAGGGACCTCAGGCGGTATCTAGTCCAACCCCCTGCTCAAAGCAGGACCAATCCCCAGACAGATTTTTACCCCAGTTCCCTAAATGGCCCCCTCAAGGATTGAACTCACAACCCTGGGTTTAGCAGGCCAATGCTCAAACCACTGAGCTATCCCTCCTCATGTTCTTGTCCATTGCAGGGCGCAGCAGGTTGGGCTGTCTCAGCTCCTGGCTCTGGCGCACATGTTTGGGCTGATCTGGGGCCCCCCAAAGCTGAGGGCAAAGCTTACACTGACTATCGGCTGTAGCAGTTCAGTGGGAGGCCGGCCCGGGGCTGAGGGTCCCTCTGTCATGAGCCGAGCAGCGATGGCAGAGTCTTCGAAAGCAGCTTGCTGGCTTCCTGCCAAGCGCCGCCCCCTCCCCTGCGCCGCCTGTCATTGCAACGTCTCCTGCCAAGCTGTGGTTTGCTTCATAACATCATATGGCGCCCTGCGAGCGCACGCCTCCAGCTTTGCACATTTTGAGAATGGGGCTAATTTGGGGCTGTATTTGTTGCAAAGCTTTTCGGTATTTGTGCGGGAGGCACAGACAGAGCCTGCCAGCCAAATCCCAGCCACGCGGACGTGGGCGCAGCTCCATCCGAGTCCCCGGCGTGGCACCCGCGGGCAGCCCTATTGCCAGGGTGTTCTCTCTCCAGCACCTGCGGCCTCTGCCAGGCCACCTCGGCACTCGCCAGCCTGGTCCAGATGTGCCGCAGACACCGTGGGCTGGATTCTCCTCTCCCTTGGGTGTAAATCAGCGGTAACGCCACTGACCGCGGCATCCGAGCAGTGTGTGAAGAGGCTCCGCCCCCCCCTGTGCCATCACGTAGGTGCAGGCCGGGCCAGTTAGTCAGAGCGGAAGGTTCTCCCAGCCACTCCTGTACCTGCTGCCCCGGGATGGGCAGGTGGCCACCCCCAGCTGGTGGGTAACCCGTCGAGGGCTGTTGCCAGCTGGTGGAGGTTGGAGGAGCCCCTGGGCAGCTAACCGACATCAGGGCAATGAGCACAGGGAGCCGTAACTGGCGCCTGGGCAGCTCCCTGCCACGGAGACTGGGCCTCGTAGAGGCTAGCGACAGGGCCATGGACCCAGCGGAGAGGCAGTTGGGGGCTTCCAGACACGTTCTCGGTCCGCGGCTCTTTGGCTTGCGGACTCGGCCGCGGGGCCGGTGACCTTCGGGGGAGGCGGCTGCCCGCTGAGGCGTGTGCACCCGGCGAGGTGGCGAAGAGGAGACATTAACTTGACACCCGATAGCCAAGCCCCGGCCCTCCAGCCAAAGGCCCTTTAGCAAGTACATGGGAAAGGACTTAAAGCCGCAAAAACCACCTCATTTCACGCTTCCCTGCCTCGCCCGTGTTTCACAGCTCTGCACTTCTCTCCTCGTGCCGGCTCCCTGGGATCCCCCTGGGCCTCCCTCCGGGGTCCGATCAGACCAGCGTCCTCCTCTGCGCGGCAGCCGGCTGGGAAGGACAGCGCCTCGAACTTCCTTGCGCTCCCCTAGTCCTTGATGGGAGATCGATCCCGCCACACAGGGCTCCAGCTGTCCAATCGCTGGGCTGTGTGACACCCCTGGGGGTCCCGTTCTCTGGGGGATGAAGGCAGCTCGGCTGGTATCCCCCCCCCATGGGTTAGAGTGGCCTCCAAGCCAGCCACACGCTGCAGGGGGCTTGCTCTCAGCTGCGTCCCGGGATAGCTTCAGTTACCTGCTCTGAGGTGGCCGCACCTGGGCCCTGGGAGTGGGACACGGCGTGATGTAATTCAACCTTACGCTTTTCCCCCCTCCCCCCCAAACCGGCTACTGCAAATGCACAATCCGGTAAATATTTGGAAAGGTTCTTCTCAAACACAGAGAAAAATGTATTCTTTGGTGAGTCATCTTTGCCAGGGCCTGGCACTGAACGCTGGGACGCTGCCCAGGCAGTCCAATCTGATGATATACACACGCACACGCAGATGCAGGGATAGATACATACACACACACTTACAGTCGCCCCCACACGCTGACACGCTTACCATCAGCCTGCCCACAGACATCAACCCTCCTGCATACGATCACCCCCACCTAAATCAGCCCCCCACATACAGTCAACCCCTCACCTACAATCAACCCCACACACCCACAATCGCCCCCCATCCATACCTACAATCAACCCTCCCCAGACACCTACAATCAACCCCCACACCTACAACTAACCACACGCATCTACAATCAGCCTCCACACATGTACAACCAGCCCCGGTGCACACCAACAATCGACAACCACACTTACAATAAACTTCCCCATCCCTATAATAGCTCCCCCATATCTACAGCCCTCCCCCCCAAACACCGCCCCTACAGTCATTCTCCCTCATACTCCTACAATTAACCCCCGCACCTACAATCGCCCCACACAAACTCGCAGACCTACCATCCCCCTGCTCCAACACACCCCGCGATGATCCTCGCACACAGATTCATGCAGGTCTGTTTTCACACACTCCCATGCCCCCCACCCATTTAGCCACATGCCCACAGTCGCCCACGCCTGGTCCACAATCGCGCCGTTTTCTCACCCCTTCACTGAATGGAGCCACATCGCGAATTGTGTCCACACGGGAAGCCATTCTGCAAAAGCCGTTGTGCAATAGCTTATTCCACACTAGCTGTGCCAGTCAATTTCCCTGCGCAGACAAGGTCTCTGGGCTTTGGTATCTGGTCTGTAACACAGGCACAAAACTCCTGCTGCTCTCCCACGCTTTGTCTGGTCAGACCGAGTTCTTCTGGACACTCTCCCTCTGCGTGTCTGGGCCGCGCCCGGCACCACAAGGCCCTGATTTAGATTGATGCCTCTAGGTGCTACCATAATAAACCTACTAATGTGGAGCGGGACCTTTGTGTGATGTGTCGGAGCGTGACTGCAGAGCTGGCTGGCAAGCGATGCCTGGAGCTTCATAGGTCTGGGAGCCCGGCTCCCCCTACGCCCTCCTGGCTGGCTGAATTGTCCTGCGAGATTCGCTCGTGGGCACCAGCATGCCATAATGAATTACCTAGTTACCCGTTCCGATAGCCTCAGCGTGAAGGACTATTAAGGAGGCTGGGGGAATTCCAGGCCTGCTCAGCAATAAGATCTGCTGTCCTTCCTGCTTCTCAATCCCCAAAGCCGGGACATTCTCCCCTTCCTGCCCCAGTGGCTCTTCTGCCTTTGCCTCCTGGGTGACAGTGATGTTACTGTTACACGCTGGCCCTTCTCCTCCCTGCCCCGTCCCAGGGCAGCCTGCACTTCCCCCTGCATGCTCCGGGATTCGCAAGGTCAGAGGCCAGAGGTAGCGGCTGGGGAGGCAAAGGCTGGATGTGTATTGACAGAGAAGAGGGTTATTCGAAACAGGACACAAGATTTGTCCAGAAACCAGTGTTTCAGGCGGGCTGGAGTCCAGGCTCTGGAGCCGAAATGCACCTGAGCTTCGCCTGCTCAAACGGCGTGGCTCCCCCTTAAGCCTGGCCTGCCGTTCACCTGCCTCTAATCTCTGAGTGGAGCTAATCACGAGAATAATAGCTGGTCAGACACGCCTGGGTGCCGGGCTAAGGGCCGGCCAGGGCTGCGGCTGTCCCAGGTGAAGGCTGAGCACAGCAGGTGCCCGTGTGAGGCCCGTCTGGCGCAGGGAGCGGAGATGGGGCTTAGGGCCTTCCGGAGGTTCTGGAATGGCCTCGCAGGAGGAGCCGTGGGGGCTGCCTGCCACAGCAATGACTGGCCTCGAAGACCCGGGAGGTCCTCCCAGTCCTGTGCTCTGCTCCGTGGCTATGTGGCTGGTTCAAATCCAGCCCAGGACAGCAGGGAACCAGAGCTGTTCCCCTCCAGAGGATGCTCAGGGCTCTGCTTTGCACGAGGCGAGCTCATGGCAGCGGTACAGCTCCTAACACGTAGCTGCGGAGGAACGAGTGGATGCTCTATCCCCTGAGGTGACTCCTCTGGGCAGGTGGGGGCGCTATACAGTTAGTGGTGTACGTCCCCAGCAGGCCTGTCCCCTCATAGGACATTATCCCAAGCTCCCACCAGGCCCTGGGGAGGCAGGTGAATAGTATCCATCCCGTTCTATAGGCAGGGAAACTGAGGCACAGCACGGGAAAGCGACTCACCCAAGGTCACCCAGCAGATCAGCGGCAGAGCGGGGATTCCTGACTCCCAGCCCTACGCTCATTCCTCTAGACCAGGCTGCCTCAGCTGGGCAACTGCTGCCCAAGCTGGATCTGTTCTGTAGTTAATCAGGGGCCTTTGGCCTTCAGGGCTGGCAGTTTGGCACTAAATGCTCTTAAACAACCCCTGGCAAAGACCATGCGACCACACCAAGGGGCGTGGACGTTGGTGCGATGGCTAAAGAGCAGCGGACGCCTGGCTCACCAGGATCAGAGGTGGAGGCTAACGAGCATGCGGCTGGCACCCAGCGTCATTAGCTCTGAGGCTGCTAACCCTGGGTGCTGTCACCCACGTCGACTGACCAAGGGCGATGCTTGTTGATGAAAGGCGAGTCCGTGGCAATAGGGAGGGATGGCGAGTGTGTTCTGTGGGTGCAGGGCAGTGAGAGTGTGCAGGTGTCCACGAGCGAGCGAGTGTGCAAATGCGGGGGGGTGTGTCAGGCGAAAGGGGGGTGGTTGGGGGGGGGGGGGGGGGGGGGGCGCCCTGCCGGTCCCTGTGAGGGCGGCAGGCAGGCTGCCTTCGGCGGC